>NC_142797.1:42649941-42962738 GCF_049724085.1 Artemia sp. Qi Xiang Cuo | reverse complement strand
CTTCTTATATAGTAATTATGACGTCACGGCGTAATGATTTTCTTGACGTCATAGCGCAATGATATTATTTCATGACGTCTTCAGAAACAACAATATATTTTCGTGTTTTTTTATTCACGTCATAGCTCTAATATAAAACTATGACGAAATTCAATATTTATCTAGTAGGGTTTCAGACAAGGTAATTCTAATGATGTACTTTTGTTTTGATTTGACTCTATTTTTAGGAGTTTTGTTATATTTCTTAGCAATGGACTGATCGTCTCTTACTAGATTGCTAGCTACTGCCGCAACCCAGATTCACATATATATTTATTTATGAGAGCCAACCTGACCGAGTGGTCCAAGGCACTGGTGTTAGCCACCAGTCTCTTCGGAGGCGTGGGTTCAAATCTTACCGCTGGTATGCGATTATGTTTGAAAGACTGCAGTGTGAAAAGACATCGAAAATGCAGTTTTTGGTGGAAAAATTTATTCTCTTTTAGAAATAATTTATTTTAGTTACAAAAGGTTTTTAACCCAATTAATTTCCTTTAAAATGAGCTATTGAACAACCCTCTACGATTTTCCAGTGCCAAGCTATCTCTGGATATAAAAGAAAAGAGAAAAAAATATCCTGTTTGTGGAGAATAACGTGGTAAAAGTCAATTTGCTTGATTTTCAAGCCAATATATTTTCTTTTTTATTCAAGCCAAAGGGCGGTAAGTTTTCTTTATAGAGGTTTCGGACAAGGCGGTTCTAAGGGTGTACTTTTTGTTTTGATCTGACTCCTCTGTTAGGAACTATGGGTTTTTATATTTCTTAACATTGGACGTGATTGTCTCTTACTAGGTTGCTAGCTACCGCTGCAACCCGGATAAATGTACTAGCCTATACTATAGTTAAGCGGCCTATAAAATTTACTATAGGAAAGAGGTCGTTCTTTATTATAATACCGCTGCAACCCGGATACCGCTGTAACCCTGATAACAAACAGGAAAATATTACAAACAAGAAAAAGCCTACGGCTTTTTTCTTCTTTGAAATAGTAAGAGACGAACCTCAAACGATCAATTAGCTAACTAAGTCCAATGCATGCAATAACTTTTTATTCCAATGATCGTCTTTTAATGTAACATATCAGTTACTATGGGAGAGAGATCGTTCTTTACTGTAATACATATGCGACCATTTAGGTTTCTGCCGTAATTCTTTCTTTTCAAAATTAAATTAGTTACTATCGCCTAGAGTTGGTTCTTTACCATATCGTAACAATTTGTTTTATAATAATAATCAATTTTGTTAATTACGAAAGGTTTCTATATATAGCAGTTTCCTTTAAAATGAGTCATTACAAAGCTCTTTATTATGACCACGAACTGTTTGATTTAAAACTTAAGTTACTATGGGTTCAGTTCTTTCCTTATTGTAAAGCATCTATAAACTGTTCCGCAGTTGCCAATCCATACCTTGGAAGCTTTTCGTTAAACTGACAATTTTTCTTTTGGATATTACTATGAAGCTTTGCCAAAGAATTTCTAGACGACTTTTCAACAGCATCCGCTCTTTCAAAGAGAATTTTAATCTGTAATTTTGAATACTTTTCGTGATCCCGATAAAACATGCGTAATATGTTTCTCAATTTACAAAGATCAGCCTGCATTTTTGCCATCTTCTTGTATTTCTGAATGTAATTTTTCCCTATGTCCTTATGCGTTCTTCGGTACAACCTCGCAGAGAATTTAATTTTTTCATTATAGATTTTGTCACCCCAGTAACGCTCCTTGATCTTTTGTTTGGCTGTCTCAATTTTTACTTCTCGATACACCTGGACGGTTGAATACCTTTGCTTCTGGGTTTTCTTATATTTGATGCGGTAATCTTCATCATTGTGATAACTCTCCTTGAACTTTTGTTTTGCTGTCTCAATTTTTGCATGTCTATAATCTTCATCATTGTGATAACACATCTTGCTCTTTTGTCTAGCCTGCTCAATTCTTGCTTCTCTGTAATCTTTATCATTGTCATAACGCTCCTTGATCTTTTGTCTAGCCTGCTCAATTTTTACTTCTCGTTACGCCTGGTCGGTTGAATACCTTTGCTTTTCTCTTTTCAAGATACTATCTCTGTTGTTTGTGTAGTACTGTTTTTTTAACTTTCGTGCAGCTTGCTTGATTGAAACCATTATGTAATTATGAATGAGAACATTTACAGTTCTGACGCTTCTTATATAGTAATTATGACTTCACGGCGTAATGATTTTATTTCATGATGCTGCAACCCAAATTCACATATATATTTATTTATGAGAGGCAGCCTGGCCGAGTGGTCCAAGGCACTGGTGTTAGCCACCAGTCTCTTCGGAGGCGTGGGTTCAAATCTTACCGCTGGTATACGAGTATGTTTGAAAGACTGCAGTGTGAAAAGACATCGAAAATGAAGTTTTTGGTGGAAAAATTTATTCTCTTTTAGAAATAATTTATTTTAGTTACAAAAGGTTTTTAACCCAATTAATTTCCTTTAAAATTAGCTATTGAACAACCCTCTACGATGTTCCCGTGCCAAGCTATCTGTGGAAAAGAAAAAAAGAAAAGAGAAAAATATATCCCGTTTGGGGAGAATAACGTGGTTAAAGTCAATGTTCTTGATTTTCAAGCCAATATATTTCCCTTGCTGTTCAAGCCAAGGGACAGAAAGTTTCCTATCCAGGGGTTTCGGACAAGGCGGTTCTAATGGTGTACTTTTTGTTTTGATCTGACTCCTTTGTTAGGAACTATGGGTTTTTATATTTCTTAACATTGGACGTGATCGTCCCTTACTAGGTTGCTAGCTACCGCTGCAACCCGGATTCTTAACATTGGACGTGATCGTCTCTTACTAGGTTGCTAGCTACCGCTGCAACCCGGATAATAATTAACTAGCTTAGTCTAATAGTGTGCTTTGTTGTTCAATTACTATAGGCAATAGTTCGTTCTTTACTATATTATTTCAGTGATCGTCTTTTAATGTAAAAATATAAATACTGTAATCTTAACTATAGTGAAGTTGCGTATGCAAGTTAGTATAGAGAAGAGTTTGATCTTTATTATATTTTAGAACGCATAAGGCCAAAATTAAAAATTATATTCAGAAGTCCAAAAACATGGCAACAATGCTGGCTGATCTTAGTAAATTTAGAAAAATTTTACGAATTTTTTACCGGGATTACAAAAAATATTCAAAATTAAAGATTAAAATTATCTCTGAAAGAATGGATTTTGTTGAAAAGTCAGCTAGAGATGCTTTCGCAAAACTTCATAGTAATATCCAAAAGAAATGTTGCATGTTTAGTGAAAAGCTTCCAAGGTATGAACCGGCAACTGTGGAACAGTTTACAGATGTAATGGGAAATTTTATACATCACTGTGAATATATGGAAGGATAATTGTTCTTTACTTAATTTCAGCTTTAATTCGATTATCCAGACTTTATGTGCTAACTACATCCAAAGACTATGGCGTCATTGATTAATATTGTATATACAAAATTAAGTTTTTCGTAAAAAAAAATTAATTTAAAAAAAAAAATTAAGTACAAATAGCGCTAGATCTAGAGATTTCCTTTAAAATGAGCCATTGAACAACTCTCTGCGATGTTCCAGTGCCAAGCTATCTGTGGAAAATAAAGAAAGAAAAAAATATCCCGTTTGTGGAGAATAACGTGGTTAAAGTCAATTTTCTTGATTATCAAGCCAATATATTTTCTTTGTTATTCAAGCCGCAGGGCGGTAAGTTTCCTTTATAGGGGTTTCGGACAAGGCGGTTCTAATGGTGTACTTTTTGTTTTGATCTGACTCTGTTTTTAGGAGTTAGGGGTTTCTATATTTCTTAACATTGGACGTGATCGTCTCTTACTAGGTTGCTAGCTACCGCTGCAACCCGGATTTGATCTAACCATTATGTAATTCACGAATGAGACCATTTTCATCTTTGTAGTTCTTAAGTAGTAATTATGACGTCACGGCGTAATGATTTTATTTCATGATGATGTCATGGCGCAATGATATTATTTCATGACGTCTTCAGAAACCACAACATAATTTCGTGTTTTTCTATTCACGTCACAGCTCTAATATAAAGCTATGACGACATTCATTGTTTATATAGTAGGATTTCAGACAAGGTAGTTCTAATGATGTACTTTTGTGTTGATCTTACTCTATTTTTAGGAGTTTCGGGTTTTTATATTTCTTAGCATGGGACTGATTGTCTCTTACTAGGTTGCTAGCTACTGCTGCAACCCAAATTATAAGACGCAGCCTGGCCGAATTGTCGAAGACCCTGGTGTTAGCCACCGGTCTCTTCGGAGGCGTGGGTTCAAATCTTACCGCTGGTTTAAGATTATGTTTGAAAGACTACAGTGTGAAAAGACATCAAAAATGCAGTTTTTGGTGGAAAAATTTATTCTCTTTTAGAAATAATTTATTTTAGTTACTATAGATTTTTAAACCAATTAATTTCCTTTAAAATGAGCTATTGAACAACTCTCTACGATGTTCCAGTGCCAAGCTATCAGTGGAAAAGAAAAAATAAAAAAAGAAAAAAATATCTCGTTTAGGCAGAATGTTGTAGTAGCTGCCACTTTTCTTGATTTTCAAGCCAATATATTTTCCTTGCTGTTCAAGCCAAGGGACAGAAACTTTTCTATACAGGGGTTTTGGATAAGGCGGTTCTAATGGTGTACTTTTTGTTTTGATCTGACTCCTCTGTTAGGAACTATGGGTTTTTATATTTCTTAACATTGGACGTGATCGTCTCTTACTAGGTTGCTAGCTACCGCTGCAACCCGGATGATACTGATGGAAATTATATAATCCCTATTTATTTTTTAGTTAACATGGGAAAGGTGTCGTTCTTTATTGTAACCCATACCCATACAAACCTATCAGATAGTATGGTGTGCTTTGTAGTTCAATTACTATAGGCTATAGTTCGTTCTTTAATATAATGATCGTCTCTTACTAGGTTGCTAGCTACTGCTGCAACCCAGATTCACATACATATTATTTCTGAGAGGCAGCCTGGCCGAGTGGTCCAAGACACTGGTGTTAGCCACTAGTCTCTTCGGAGGCGTGGGTTCAAATCTTACCGCTGGTATAATGGTTTAAATACTGCAGTGTGAAAAGACATCAAAAATGCAGTTTTTGGTGGAAAAATTTATTTTCTTTTAGAAATAATTTATTTTAGTTACTTTAGATTTTTAACTTAATTAATTTCCTTTAAAATGAGCTATTGAACAACTCTCTACGATGTTCCAGTGCCCAGCTATCTCTGGAAAAGAAGAAAAAAGAAAAAAAAAAAGAAAAACATATCCCGTTTAGGCAGAATGTTGTAGCTGCCACTTTTCTTGATTTTCAAGCCAATATATTTCCCTTGCTGTTCAAGCCAAGGGACAGAAAGTTTCCTATACAGGGGTTTCGGAAAAGGCGGTTCTAATGGTGTACTTTTTATTTTGATCTGACTCCTCTGTTAGGAACTATGGGTTTTTATATTTCTTAACATTGGACGTGATCGTCTCTTACTAGGTTGCTAGCTACCGCTGCAACCCGGATATTATTAACTATAATTAAGTTGAGTATCTAATCTATTATAGGCAAGAGTTCGCTCTTTATTATAAAAATTCGATAATCGAGCCCTTATGTAACCCGGATTAAAAAATAATTATCATATCTTATATGTAACTTTTATTTTATAAGTCTTCGATAGTCTAATGGTAAGTATGCCCACTTGTTACCTGGGAAAAGTGGGTTCGATTCCCCGTCGGGGAGAACTTTTAATATGTTGAATTAAAAGCACTATCTTTTGAATTTAAAATTTAAAAAATAAACTTGTTTATTTACATTCTAGCTAAAATAATGAAGATAATATGAATGAACCACAGTGTTGAGTTTATTTGAACTTGAGTTCGTTTTTTAACTATAAATACAAACAGGAAAAAGCTTACGGCTTTTTCTTCTTTTAAAAAGTAAGAGACGAAACTTAAACAATCAAGTAGCTAACTAAGTCCAATGTATGGAATGGTTTGTTATTTCAGTGATCGTCTTTTAATGTAAAAATATAAATACTGTAATCTTAACTATAGTGAAGTTGCGATTGCAAGTTAGTATAGGGAAGAGTTCGATCTTTATTATAATCTTTGGTTCCAAACCCTCCTTAGATGTCATAATTTTGTATACTATCTCGTATGCTTTAATATATGTTTCATCTTTTCCATATTGGCCTATTTGTCTGTAATGAAATTGAATGTTCTTATATCGTGTCTTAACTTTGTAGTTGTGATAGCAAATTAGAATCGCTAATTAATTATAGTTAATCAGCATACTTTACTCTTACACTATCCATGATTTTTATTTCTTTTATTTTTTGTAATAGGTTATGTGGATATTTATAAAGCTTGATTAAAGTTTTTATTTTTAGAGTCTGTTGAACGAAGACTTAGCTCCCACTGAGAAGGAATTGTTGAAGAACTTTATTCAGAAAGGAAAAATGAACGGTTTTGAATTATCAGAAAAAGGACTATCAGTTGTCAAACAAAACATGGCAAAGTTGGAGGAGGCCAAATTTGCATATAGAAATCGAGTTAAGGTACGCAGAATTCGTATTTTGCAGATTCACTAAGGTATTCTAAGTCGGTATAAATTGTCTACCAGGGTCTTTTATTCCCAGGCTTGTTGTTCTTGCTATTTCTGGAATTTTAGTAGAATTGCACTCGATTAATCAAAAAGTTTTTGAGGCACGTGAATGAATCTTGCAACATTGGGTATACTACCCCTCCCCCCTCCCGCCCCTAAAGAAGAAACTCAAAGAACCAGGCAGCTAACTAAGTCCAATATATGCAATGATTTGATCGTCTTTTAACAAAATTAATTTCAGCTTAAATTCGATGATCGAGCCTTTATGTACTAACTACATCCAACGACTATGACGTCATTGATCAATATTGTATATAAAAAATTGAGTTTTTGGTAAAAATTTTTGATTTAAAAAAAATAAAGTACAAATGGCACTAGACCTAGAGATTTCCTTTAAAATGAGCCATTGAACAACTCTCTACGATGTTCCAGTGCCAAGCTATCTGTGGAAGAGAAAGAATAAAGAAAAAAAATATGCCGTTTAGGCAGAATGTTGTAGTAACCGCCACTTTTCTTGATTTTCAAGCCAATATATTTCCCTTACTGTTCAAGCCAAATAAAAGAAAGTTTACTATACAGGGATTTCGGACAAGGAGGTTCTAATGGTGTACTTTTTGTTTTGATCTGACTTTTTTTTTGGAGGTATGGGTTTTTATATTTCTTAACATTGGACGTGATCGTCTCCTACTAGGTTGCTAGCTACCACTGCAACCCAGACGATGCTAGCTACCGCTGCAACCCGGATGATGGTTAGAGTTTGGTCTTTAAGTTATAATATCATATACTGTTAAAATTCTTATATATATGAACGTTTCTTGGTGTAGTGGTTAGCACTTAGGACTTTGAAACAAGCAATCCGAGTTCAAATCCCGGTGGACAGATTTTATGAAATGTAGCTTACTTATACTACCATTTAAGTTTCTGCCGTAATTCTTCCTTTTCAAAATTAAATTTGTTACTATGGCCTAGAGTTAGTTCTTTACCATATCGTAACAATTTATTTTATAATAATAACTATTTTAGTTAATTACAAAAGGTTTCTATATGTTTCTATATAAGGTTTCTACTGCAGTTTCCTTTAAAATGAGCCATTACACAGCTCTTTATTATGACCACGAGCTGTTTAATTTAATACTTCAGTTACTAGGGGTTACAGTTCGTTCTTTATTGTAACAAACAGGAAAAAGCCTACGGCTTTTTCTTCTTTGAAATAGTAAGAGACGAACCTCAATTGATCAAGTAGGTAACTAAGTCCAATGCATGCAATAACTTTTTATTCCAATGATCGTCTTTTAATTTAACACATCAGTTACTATGGGAGAGAGATCGTTCTTTAGTGTAACTGGAACGAACTGATTGACAATACTGATGATTAGAGTTCGGTCTTCAAATTATCATATACTGTTAAAATTCTTTTTTATATGAATGTTTCTTGGTGTAGTGGTTAGCACTTAGTTCGGTATTTAAGTTATCATATACCGTTAAAATTCTTTCTTAAATGAACGTTTCTTGGTGTAGTGGTTAAAACATAAGACTTTAAATCCGGCGATCTGAGTTCAAAATTAAATTAGTTACTCTCGCAATGAGTTAGTTCTTTACCATGTCGTAACAATTTGTTTTATAATAATAATTAAGTTTGTTAATTACAAAAGGTTTCTATATACATCAGTTTTCTTTAAAATGAGCCATTACACAGCTCTTTATTATGACCACGAACTGTTTGATTTAATACTTAAGTTACTATGGGTTCAGTTCGTTCCTTATTGTACTTTAATATAAACTATGGACTAAAGTTCGTTCTTTAATGTAACCATTTCAAAATTATTTAAACACTTTATACATTCCGGTGTACAGTCTATATGAAGGTTATTTAATACTGATCGGACATTCTCCTGACTTTTCAACATTTTCCCAGCACAGTAATCACAGACAAAGAATGAATCTATGACATCCTCTTTCCAACCTGTACATTGAATTAGTTCTTCTCTGTCATCTTTGGGTATGTCCTGTTGTAGGTGTTCTAAAATCGTGGCCATCATTACATCAAAACCTTTCTTATTTGAAAGGGATCTTAGACTCTTCAATTGGTATTTTGTCTTTATCTGCTCACAACTGTCACAATGCATTGTGGGGTATACATCCCTAATGTTAGCTACCTTATCAAGGCTCTCACCAAATAATTTTATTATTGTATTTTCATCCACAGAAACTCTAATATTGCCATCACCGTAAATGAAGTCTTGACTATTATTACGACAGAGTCTACTTGACACTTCTTCTATGTGATGACTTAGTTCCTTGTACGAGCCCTCGACTTTTAGTAGATTAATATGTTGTATAATCTTACATTTTGATACTGCCTTATATACGCTATTAATGAAACAGTTCAAGACAGGAAAATGTGGAGCTAGTGCCCTTAGAGAACGCAAATAGCTCTGACATCCCTCATTTGGGCTACAGTATAACGAATGCCCATGCTTTCTTGTGTCCCTGTAATTGATTTCACAATAATCCAAGCCGCCAAGGTAGAAATTAACCACTTTGTCAGTTGAAAATTTTAATGCTATATTGTTTTCAATGATATCAAAAAGAATTTGACATAATTCAATATCCGTCGGATAGAGCTTGCAGATATCAGGGTGACATTGCCAAGTAACCTGCTGCCCAATTTTTGGTTTTGAATTTTTACTCAGATTGTTATAGGTGACTTCAGCCATCATAATTTCCTTGTCAGATCTAGTTTTAGAGCATTTTTCAATAGTTGTCTCGTACTTTTCAGGACAGTGTGTTCTACTACACAGAGAATTTTTTGCCAAATATTCAGTAGAACTAAACGAACTGTTTAAAACACAGTTAGAAATGCTTTTTCTTGAGTCGGTGTTCCAGGAATTTGTTCTAAATCATTAGTCTTACAAACACATTTACTAATAACCCTAACAGGCTCGTTTTCGCCATAATTGAAAAACATTGCTTTTCCTTCGCTGTTGATAGGTATGCTTGTATATATATTTTTATTGCTGCTACATAAACTGCAATTGCTCCTTCCAAAATTAATATACGAATTTTCTAAGAAGTACGCCTCCGTATATTCACTGTGTTGTCGAACATTTTCCATTGCATCTATAAACTGTTCCGCAGTTGCCAATCCATACCTTGGAAGCTTTTCGTTAAACTGACAACATTTCTTTTGGATATTGCCATGAAGCTTTGCCAAAGCATTTCTAGCCGACTTTTCAACAGCATCCGCTCTTTCAAAGAGAATTTTAATCTGTAATTTCGAATACTTTTCGTGATCCCGATAAAACATGCGTAAAATGTTTCTCAATTTACAAAGATCAGCCTGCATTTTTGCCATCTTCTTGTATTTCTGAATGTAATTTTTCCCTTTGTCCTTATGCGTTCTTCGGTACAACCTCGCAGAGAATTTAATTTTTTCATTATAGCTTTTGTCACCCCAGTATCTACCCATTATTCTGGTAGCAACTTTTTTCTTATGTTTGTTTCGGTAATCTATATCGTTATCATACCGTTCCTTGCTCTTTTGTTTCGCTGTCTCAATTTTCCCTTCTCGATACCCCTGATCCGTAAGATACCTCTGTTTTGCTCTGTCATATTTCATTTTCTTAAATTCTGGATCACAAGACATCTTAGTAGCAATCCTTACGCGTGCTCGAGCTTTATTGCGTTTGGTGGCATTTTTATCTCTTTTAAATAAACTTTTCTTATATTTCAGGATGTTAGCTTTATTTTTTGTGTAGTAAAGTTTTCTATTAGTAGAAATTTGGATTGTTCTATTTTGATATTGTTTTTGGTTATTCTTTCTTTTTTTCCTTTCAAGCGAGACCATATTTTTTCAAGATTTAAAATTATTAAGCACACAAAATCCCGTGTCGAGTATCTAAAACCTAGCATAAAACAAAACTAATTTTAAAATTTTAGGTATTTATCTTGTTTGAATTACAAAATTAGTATTATTGGTTAGACACCATAAATATTTTTGCAGTTTACATAATAAGTTTAGTGATTCTGGACTGAAAACTAAAATAATTGCAATTATGAGACAATAATATGGAGATATGTACTTTACGGGTTACAGGATACAATAATAAATTTGAACTGAGATGAAAAAAAAATTTCTTCCAGGAGACAAAAAGCAAAACTAATTTTAGAATTTTCATGTATTTTTGTTGTTTAAATTAAAAAATTACTATTACTGATTAGGCATCATAAATATTTTTGCAGTTTACATAATAATTTTAGCGATTAAGCCAAAAAAGAAAATTTTGGTTCCAGGAGTTTCGGTTACTATTGAGACAAGTAGCTATTATTACTATAGAGTTCATTACATGGACTGTTTTATTGCTTCAAAATTCAAATATCTTTGAAAAGACTGCAGTATGAAAATACATCAAAAATGCAATTTTTTAGACAAAATTGATTCTACTTTAAAAAGTATTTTATTTTTAATTAAAAAAGGCACTAGATGTTGCAATTTCCTTTAAAATGAGCTATTATACAGCTCTCTATGATTTTCCAGTGCCCAGCTAGCTGAGCAGAAAGAAAAAGCGGAAAGAAAAAAATATCCCGTTTAGGCAGAATGTTGTAGTAGCTGCCACTTTTCTTGATTTTCAAGCCAATATATTTCCCTTGCTGTTCAAGCCAAGGGACAGAAAGTTTACTATACAGGGGTTTCGGACAAGGCGGTTCTAATGGTGTACTTTTTGTTTTGATCTGACTCCTTTCTTAGGAACTATGGGTTTTTATATTTCTTAACATTGGACGTGATCGTCTCTTACTAGGTTGCTAGCTACCGCTGCAACCCGGATTCGATGATCGAGCCTTTATTTAACCCTGATTAAAAAATTATTATCATATCTTATATGTAACTTTCATTTTATAAGTCTTCGATAGTCTAATGGTAAGTATGTCCACTTGTTACCTGGGAGAAGGGGGTTCGATTCCCCGTCGGGGAGAACGTTCAATATGTTGAATTAAAAGCACTATCTTTTCAATTTAAAATTTAAAAAAGAAACTTGTTTATTTAAATTCTAGCTAAAATAATGAAGATAATATTAATGAACCACAGTGTTGAGTTTCTTTGGACTTGAGTTCGTTTTTTAACTATAAATACAAACAGGAAAAAGCCTACGGCTTTTTCTTCTTTTAAATAGTAAGAGACGAAACTCAAACAATCAAGTAGCTAACTAAGTCCAATGTATGGAATGGTTTGTTATTTCAGTGATCGTCTTTTAATGTAATTATAGTATCGATCCTTTATGTATATTATAATAATAGAGTTCGTTATTTATTATAATTATAATAATGTAACCCGGATTGACAACCCAGATTATGTAAACCCTTATTACAAGCAGGAAAAATCCTACGGCTTTTTCTTCTTTGGAGTAGTAAGAGACGACTCTCAAAGAATAAGGGAGCTAACTAAGTCCAAGGTATGCAATGGTTTTTAAGCCTGATGAAGATTTAACTCATGTGTCAAAAGTAAGGTTGCAAGTCGACGATTTTGTTTTGGCCTTATTATAATTGGTATCGTGAAATAATAATACGCATATGGCTCTTAAATCATACTTCTTTATGGCTCAATATGGTCTAGTGCCTAGGATAGTTAACTTTCACTTAACAGGCTCGGGTTCGATTCCCGGGGTGGGAAAATTTTTAACTCTATAATCTTCGAACATTTGAACCTTTTATAATTTATAATGATGCATAATATAAATACTGTAATCTTAACTATAGTGAAGTTGCGTATGCAAGTTAGTATAGGGAAAAGTTCGATCTTTATTAAGATCTTTAATATGAAATTACTGACAAACGCCATTTATGATGAACTATATCGGTCTTTCGTCTAAACTTTACTAAGCTATACTATAGTTAAGTGGCCTATAAAGTTTAGTATAGGCAAGAGGTCGTTCTTTATTATAATTAGTATACAATAGGTTTTAGATATTCTGTCATGTCACTTATTACGTCATATATGGTTATTGGTAGATAATCGGTAAAATATTCGTTCTTTATTATAATCTTTTCAAAATTAAATTAGTTACTATCGCCTAGAGTTAGTTCTTTACCACATCGTAATAATTTGTTTAATAATAATAATTAATTTTGTTAATTACAAAAGGTTTCTATATACAGCAATTTCCTTTAAAATGAGCCATTACACAGCTCTTTACTATGATTGTAACTATCTGTTGAATTACTAACCTATACTATAATTAAGTGGCGTATAAAATTTAGTATAGGCAAGAGGTCGTCCTTTATTATAACTTTTAGAAATAATTTATTTTAGTTACAAAAGTTTTTTAGCCCAATTAATTTCCTTTAAAATGAGCTATTGAACAACCCTCTACGATGTTCCAGTGCCAAGCTATCTCTGGAAACAAAGAAAAAAAGAAAAAAAGAAAAAAATATCCCGTTTAGGAAGAATGTTGTAGTAGCTGCCACTTTACTTGATTTTCAAGCCAATATATTTCCCTTTCTGTTCAAGCCAAGGGACAGACAGTTTCCTATACAGGGGTTTCGGACAAGGCGGTTCTAATGGTGTACTTTTTGTTTTGATCTGACTCCTTTTTTAGGAACTATGGGTTTTTATATTTCTTAACATTGGACGTGATTGTCTCTTACTAGGTTGCTAGCTACTGCTGCAACCCGGATGCTGCAACCCAAATTCACATATATATTTATTTATGAGAGGCAGCCTGGCCGAGTGGTCCAAGGCACTGGTGTTAGCCACCAGTCTCTTCGGAGGCGTGGGTTCAAATCTTACCGCTGGTATACGATTATGTTTGAAAGACTGCAGTGTGAAAAGACATCAAAAATGCAGTTTTTGGTGGAAAAATTCATTCTCTTTTAGAAATATTTTATTTTAGTTACTATAGATTTTTAACCCAATTAATTTCCTTTAAAATGAGCTATTGAACAACTATCTACGATGTTCCACTGCCAAGCTATCTCTGGATACAAAAAAAAAGAAAAGAGAAAAAAATATCCCGTTTGTGGAGAATAACGTGGTTAAAGTCAATTTTCTTGATTTTCAAGCCAATATATTTCCCTTGCTGTTCAAGCCAAGGGACAGAAAATTTCCTATACAGGGGTTTCGGACAAGGCGGTTCTAATGGTGTACTTTTTGTTTTGATCTGACTCCTTTGTTAGGAACTATGGGTTTTTATATTTCTTAACATTGGACGTGATCGTCTCTTACTAGGTTGCTAGCTACCGCTGCAACCCGGACAAGCCAAGGGACAGAAAGTTTCCCATTTAGGGGTTTTGGACAAGGCGGTTCTAATGGTGTACTTTTTCGTTTGATCTGACTCCTTTTTAGAAGCTATAGGTTATTGTATTTTTTAACATGGGACGGGATCGTCTCTTACTAGGCTGCCAGCTACCGCTGCAACCCGGATCAAGAAAAAACAGGAAAAAACTTATGGTTTTTTCTTAGATGGAATAGCAAGAGAGGATGCTTTTACTATCTTAACTTTTAGTTACTATTTGCCGTGGTTTGTTCTTTAATAGGTTGCGGCTATATCCGATTAAACTTACATAGTTCCCATTATAATGAGATGTATCGAACCTCTATGTATCAAATTGTTAATTTTACAACTTTACCAAATGACGTTGTGGTGTAAGGGGCTAACACGATCGGCCGTTAACCGAAAGGTTGGTGGTTCAACGCCCCCCGGGGTCAATTTCTTTAAATTATAATTCAGCTATTATTAAAACCATGATACGGATGATACTTACAAAAAAACCATTTACAGTATCGATCCTTTATGTAACTATAATTAAGTGGCGTATAAAATTTAGTATAGGCAAGAGGTCGTTCTTTATTGTAATATTCTCTTTTAGAAATAATTTATTTTAGTTACTTTAGATTTTTAACCCAATTAATTTATTATAAAATGAGCTATTTAACAACTCTCTACGGTGTTCCAGTGCCAAGCTATTTGTGGAAAAGAAAAAAGAAAAAAAGAAAAAAATATCCAGTTTAGGCAGAATGTTGCAGTAGCTGCCCCTTTTCTTGATTTTCAAGCCAATTAATTTCCCTTGATGTTCAAGCCAAGGGACAGAAAGTTTCCTATACAGGGGTTTCGGACAAGGCGGTTCTAATGGTGTACTTTTTGTTTTGATCTGAATCCTCTGTTAGGAACTAGGGTTTTTATATTTCTTAACATTGGACGTGATCGTCTCTTACTAGGTTGCTAGCTACCGCTGCAACCCGGATCCTTTTTTAGGAACTATGGGTTCTTATATTTCTTAGCATTGGACGTGATCGTCTCTTACTAGGTTGCTAGCTACCGCTGCAACCCGGATTACCTCCGGAACCACCGTATATCAGTTACTATGGGCGAGAGATCGTAGCCACCTGTCTCTTCGGAGGCGTGGGTTCAAATCTTACCGCTGGTATACGATTATGTTTGAAAAACTACAGTGTGAAAAGACATCAAAAATGGAGTTTTTGGTGGAAAAGTTTATTCTCTTTTAGAAATAATTTATTTTAGTTACTATAGATTTTTAACCCAATTCATTTAATTTAAAATGAGCCATTGAACAACTCTCTACGATGTTCCAGTGCCAAGCTATCTCTGGATACAAAAGAAAAAAAAGAAAAAAATATCCCGTTTAGGCAGAATGTCGTAGTAGCTGCCACTTTTCTTGATTTTCAAGCCAATATATTTCCCTTGCTGTTCAAGCCAAGGGACAGAGTGTTTCCTATACAGGGGTTTCGGACAAGGCAGTTCTAATGGTGTACTTTTTGTTTTGATCTGACTCCTCTGTTAGGAACTATGGGTTTTTATATTTCTTAACATTGGACGTGATCGTCTCTTACTAGGTTGCTAGCTACCACTGCAACCCGGACAAGCCAAGGGACAGAAAGTTTCCCATTTAGGGGTTTTGGACAAGGCGGTTCTAATGGTGTACTTTTTCGTTTGATCTGACTCCTTTTTTAGGATCTATAGGTTTTTATATTTCTTAACATTGGACGGGATCGTCTCTTACTAGGCTGCTAGCTACCGCTACAACCCGGATCAAGAAAAAACAGGAAAAAACTTATGGTTTTTTCTTAGATGGAATAGCAAGAGAGGATGCTTTTACTATCTTAACTTTTAGTTACTATTTGCCGTGGTTTGTTCTTTAATAGGTTGCGGCTATATCCGATTAAACTTACATATTTCCCATTATAATGAGATGTATCGAACCTCTATGTATCAAATTGTTAATTTTACAACTTTACCAAATGACGTTGTGGTGTAAGGAGCTATCACGATCGGCCGTTAACCGAAAGGTTGGTGGTTCAAGGCCCCCCGGGGTAAATTTCTTTAAATTCTAATTCAGCTATTATTAAAACCATGATACGGATGATACTTACAAAAAAACCATTTACAGTATCGATCCTTTATGTAACTATAATTAAGTGGCGTATAAAATTTAGTATAGGCAAGAGGTCGTTCTTTATTATAATATTCTCTTTTAGAAATAATTTATTTTAGTTACTATAGATTTTTAACCCAATTAATTTTCTTTAAAATGAGCTATTGAACAACCCTCTACGATGTTCCAGTGCCAAGCTATCTGTGGAAAAGAAAAAAGAAAAAAAAAGAAAAAAATATCCCGTTTAGGCAGAATGTTGTAGTAGCTGCCACTTTTCTTGATTTTCAAGCCAATTAATTTCCCTTGCTGTTCAAGCCAAGGGACAGAAAGTTTCCTATACAGGGGTCTCGGACAAGGCGGTTCTAATGGTGTATTTTTTGTTTTGATCTGAATCCTCTGTTAGGAACTAGGGTTTTTATATTTCTTAACATTGGACGTCATCGTCTCTTATTAGGTTGCTAGCTACCGCTGCAACCCGGATCCTTTTTTAGGAACTATGAGTTCTTATATTTATTAGCATTGGACGTGATCGTCTCTTACTAGGTTGCTAGCTACCGCTGCAACCCGGATTACCTCCGGAACCACCGTATATCAGTTACTATGGGCGAGAGATCGTAGCCACCTGTCTCTTCGGAGGCGTGGGTTCAAATCTTACCGCTGGTATACGATTATGTTTGAAAAACTACAGTGTGAAAAGACATCAAAAATGGAGTTTTTGGTGGAAAAGTTTATTCTCTTTTAGAAATAATTTATTTTAGTTACTATAGATTTTTAACCCAATTCATTTAATTTAAAATGAGCCATTGAACAACTCTCTACGATGTTCCAGTGCCAAGCTATCTCTGGATACAAAAGAAAAAAAAAGAAAAAAATATCCCGTTTAGGCAGAATGTCGTAGTAGCTGCCACTTTTCTTGATTTTCAAGCCAATATATTTCCCTTGCTGTTCAAGCCAAGGGACAGAGTGTTTCCTATACAGGGGTTTCGGACAAGGCAGTTCTAATGGTGTACTTTTTGTTTTGATCTGACTCCTCTGTTAGGAACTATGGGTTTTTATATTTCTTAACATTGGACGTGATCGTCTCTTACTAGGTTGCTAGCTACCACTGCAACCCGGATAACCATTGAACTCTACGATGTTTCAGTGCCAAGCTATCTGTGGAATTACTAACCTACACTATAATTAAGTAGCGTATACAATTTAGTATAGGTAAAAGGTCGTTCTTTATTATAAATATCTTTGAAAAGACTGCAGTATGAAAATACATCAAAAATGCAATTTTTTTGACAAAATTGATTCTACTTTAAAAAGTATTTTATTTTTAATTACAAAAGTGACTAGATGTTGCAATTGCCTTTAAAATGAACTATTATACAACTCTCTATGATTTTCCAGTGCCCAGCTAGCTGAGCAGAAAAAAAAGTGGAAAGAAAAAAATATCCCGTTTGTGGAGAATAACGTGGTAAAAGTCTATTTTCTTGATTTTCAAGGTAATATATTTTCTTTGTTATTCAAGCCAAAGGGCGGTAAGTTTCCTTTATAAAGGATTCGGACAAGGCGGTTCTAATGGTGTACTTTTTGTTTTGATCTGACTCTTTTTTTAGGAGTTGGGGGGTTTTATATTTCTTAACATTGGAGATGATCGTCTCTTACTAGGTTGCTAGCTACCGCTGCAACCCGGATTAGGTTGCTAGCTACCGCTGCAACCCGGATATTGACTAAGGTTCGTTCTTTCATGTAAAACTAGCAAAACATTTTTTAAGCCTGATGAAGATTTAAATAATGTGTCAAAAGTAAGGTTGCAAGTCGACGATTTTGTTTTGGCCTTATTATAATTGGTATGGTGAAATAATAATACGCATATGGCTCTTAAATCACGCTTCTTTATGGTTCAATATGGTCTACTGGCTAGGATAGTTAACTTTCACTTAACAGGCTCGGGTTCGATTCCCGGGGTGGGAAAATTTTTAACTCTATAATCTTCGAACATTTGAACCTTTTATAATTTATAATGATGCATAATATAAATACTGTAATCTTAACTATAGTGAAGTTGCGTATGCAAGTTAGTATAGGGAAGAGTTCGATCTTTATTATAATTTTCTTGATTATCAAGCCAATATATTTTCCTTGTTATTCAAGCCGCAGGGCGGTAAGTTTCCTTTATAGGGGTTTCGGACAAGGCGGTTCTAATGGTGTACTTTTTGTTTTGATCTGACTCTGTTTTTAGGAGTTAGGGGTTTTTATATTTCTTAACATTGGACGTGATCGTCTCTTACTAGGTTGCTAGCTACCGCTGCAACCCGGATCCTTTATAGAGGATTCAGACAAGGCGGTTCTAATGGTGTACTTTTTGTTTTGATCTGACTATTTTTTTAGGAGTTGGGGGGTTTTATATTTCTTAATATTGGAGGTGATCGTCTCTTACTAGGTTGCTAGCTACCGCTGCAACCCGGATTCGATGATCGAGCCTTTATGTAACACGGATTAAAAAATTATTATCATATCTTATATGTAACTTTTATTTTATAAGTCGTCGATAGTCTAATGGTAAGTATGGCCACTTGTTACCTGGGAGAAGGGGGTTCGATTCCTCGTCGGGGAGAACTTTTAATATGTTGAATTAAAAGCACTATCTTTTCAATTCAAAATTTAAAAAAGAAACTTGTTTATTTACATTTTAGCTAAAATAATGAAGATAATATGAATGAACCACAGTGTTCAGTTTCTTTGGACTTGAGTTCGTTTTTTAACAATAAATACAAACAGGAAAAAGCCTACGGCTGTTTCTTCTTTTAAATAGTAAGAGACGAAACTCAAACAATCAAGTAGCTAACGAAGTCCAATGTATGGAATGGTTTGTTATTTCAGTGATCGTCTTTTAATGTAAATTTAACCCCATTAATTTTCTTTAAAATGAGTCATTGAACAACTCTCTACGATATTACAGTGCCAAGCAATCTGTTGAATTACAAACCAATACTATAATTAAGTGGCGTATAAAATTTAGTATAGGCAAGAGGTCGTTCTTTAATATATTTTAACATTTTAAGGTATTTTTCTAGCTTGTATTGAAATATTCAAACTATTGCTCGGATACCATGGATATTTTTGCAGTTTACACAAGCTAATAAGAATATTCATTTATATAATTTATAAAGAATATAAATTAATATAGGTAAGAGGTCGTTCTTTATTATAAATCTTAACTATAGTGAAGTTGCCTATGCAAGTTAGTATAGGGAAGAGTTCGATCTTTATTATAATCAAGGTTTAAAATTATTAAGCACACAAAATCCCGTGTCGAGTATCTAAAACCTAGCATAAAACAAAACTAATTTTAAAATTTTCAGGTATTTATCTTGTTTGAATTACAAAATTAGTATTATTGGTTAGACACCATAAATATTTTTGCAGTTTACATAATAAGTTTAGTGATTCTGGACTGAAAACTAAAATAATTGCAATTATGAGACAATAATATGGAGATATGTACTTTACGGGTTACAAACCAAAAAAAGCTTGGTTCCAGGATACAATAATAAATTTGAACTGAGATGAAAAAAAAATTTCTTCCAGGAGACAAAAAGCAAAACTAATTTTAGAATTTTCATGTATTTTTGTTGTTTAAATTAAAAAATTACTATTACTGATTAGGTATCATAAATATTTTTGCAGTTTACATAATAATTTTAGCGATTAAGCCAAAAAAGAAAATTTTGGTTCCAGGAGTTTCGGTTACTATTGAGACAAGTAGCTATTATTACTATAGAGTTCATTACATGGACTGTTTTATTGCTTCAAAATTCAAATATCTTTGAAAAGACTGCAGTATGAAAATACATCAAAAATGCAATTTTTTTGACAAAATTGATTCTACTTTAAAAAGTATTTTATTTTTAAATACAAAAGTGACTAGATGTTGCAATGTCCTTTAAAATGAGCTATTATACAGCTCTCTATGATTTTCCAGTGCCCAGCTAGCTGAGCATAAAAAAAAAGAGGAAAGAAAAAAATATCTCGTTTGTGGAGAATAACGTGGTAAAAGTCAATTTTCTTGATTTTCAAGCCAATATATTTTCTTTGTTATTCAAGCCAAAGGGCGGTAAGTTTCCTTTATAGAGGATTCGGACAAGGCGGTTCTAATGGTGTACTTTTTGTTTTGATCTGACTCTTTTTTTAGGAGTTGGGGGGTTTTATATTTCTTAACATTGGAGGTGATCGTCTCTTACTAGGTTGCTAGCTACCGCTGCAACCCGGATTACTATAACAACCAGGATGACCTCAGTTACAACTTGGAATTCGTTTTATGCTATATCATTACAAACAGGAAAAAGCCTACGGCTTTTTCTTCTTTGAAATAGTAAGAAACGAACCACAAGTAACTACCCCTGGAACCACCATATATCAGTTACTATGCATGAGCGATCATTCTTTACTGTAAATTATTTTAGTTAGAAAAGGTTTTTAACCCAATTAATTTCCTTTAAAATGAGCTATTGAACAACCCTCTACGATGTTCCAAAGCCAAGCTATCTCTGGATACAAAGAAAAAAAGAAAAAAATATCCCGTTTGGGGAGAATAACGTGGTTAAAGTCAATTTTCTTGATTTTCAACCCAGTATATTTCCCTTGCTGTTCAAGCCAAGGGACAGAAAGTTTCCTATAAAGGGGTTTCGGACAAGGCGGTTCTAATGGTGTACTTTTTGTTTTGATCTGACTCCTTTTTTAGGAACTATGGGTTTTTATATTTCTTAACATTGGACGTGATCGTCTCTTACTAGGTTGCTAGCTACCGCTGCAACCCGTACTATGGACTAAAGTTCGTTCTTTAATGTAAATTTTACTAATCTATACTACAGTTAAGTGGCCTCTAAAGTTTAATATAGGCAAGAGGTCGTTCTATATTATACTAGCTACCGCTGCAACCCAGATGATGGTGCTAGCTACCGCTGCAACCTGGACTTTACTAACCTATACTACAGTTAAGTGGCCTATAAAGTTTAATATAGGCAAGAGGTCGTTCTATATTATAAATTTACTGTAAAATTGCAGCTACCCCTAGAACCACCATATCTCAGTTAATATGGGTGAGAGATCGGTCTTTAATGTAAAAAAATATTCCGTTTAGGCGGAATATTGTAGTAGCTGCCACTTTACTTGATTTTCAATCCAATATATTTCCCTCGTTGTTCAAGCCAAGGGACTGAAAGTTTCCCATACAGGGGTTTCGGACAAGGCGGTTCTAATAGTGTACTTTTTGTTTTGCTAGGTTGCTAGCTACCGCTGCAACCCGGATAAGAAATTAAGTTTTCCGTAAAAAATAATTAATTAAAAAAAAATTAAGTATAAATGGCACTAGCTCTAGAGATTTCCTTTAAAATGAGCCATTGAACAACTCTCTACAATGTCCCAGTGCCAAGCTATCTGTGGAAAAGAAGAAGAAGAAGAAGAAGAAAGAAAAAAATATCCTGTTTGTGGGATATTTTTGTTGGCCGAGTGGTCCAAGGCGCTGGTGTTAGTCACCAGTCTCTTCAGAGGTGTGGGTTCAAATCCTACCACTGGTATACGATTATGACGTCATTGATCAATCTTTAATATGAAATATGTAATTTTTCGTAAAAAACTGATTCAATTTTGAAAATACATTGTTTTAAGTACAAAAAGTTTTTAACGCCATTAATTTCCTTTAAAATGAGCCATTGAACAACTCTCTACGATGTTCCAGTACCAAGCTATCTGTGTAAAAGAAAGAAAAAAAGAAAAAAAAAAAAAATATCCCCTTTGTGGAGAATAACGTGGTAAAAGTCAATTTTCTTGATTTTCAAGCCAATATATTTTCTTTGTTATTCAAGCCAAAGGACGGTAAGTTTCCCTTATAGGAATTTCGGACAAGGCAATTCTATTGGTGTACTGTTTGTTTTGATCTAACTCTTTTTTTAGGAGTGATGGGTTTTTATATTTCTTAACATTGGACGTGATCGTCTCTTACTAGGTTGCTAGCTACCGCTGCAACCCGGATTGCTAGCTACCGCTGCAACCCGGATCATCTAATTAACACTTCTTATGACTCGTATCGAGTATCCATAACCTAACAAAAAGTAAAACTAATTTTTAAATTTTAAGGTATTTTGTTAGTTTGAATGAAAAGATTAAAATTATTGCTCAGATATCATAAATATTTTTGCAGTTTACATAATAACTTTAGCGATTCTAAACTGAAAAACTAACTCAGTCCAAGATATGCAAGGGTGTGCTTTTCTAATGATCGTCCTTTAATATAAACTATGGACTAAAGTTCGTTCTTTAATGTATACTTCTCGATGCGCCTGGTCGGTTGAATATTTTTGCTTTTCTCTTTTCAAGATACTATCTCTGTTGTTTGTGTAGTACTGTTTTTTCAAATTGCGTATAGCTTGCTTCGATCTAACCATTATTCTAATTAAGACTGAGAAAATTTACATCTTTGTTGTTCTTAAGTAGTAATTATGACGTCACAGCGTAATGATTTTATTGACGTCATAGCGCAATGATATTATTTCATGACGTCTTCAGAAACAACAATATAATTTCGTGTTTTTCTATTCACGTCATAGCTCTAATCTAATATAAAGCTATGACGACATTCATTATTTATCTAGTAGGGTTTCAGACAAGGTAGTTTCAATGATGTACTTTCGTTTTGATCTTACTCTATTTTTAGGAGTTTTGTTATATTTCTTAGCATGGGACTGATTGTCTCTTACTAGGTTGCTAGCTACTGCTGCAACCCAAATTCACATATATATTTATTTATGAGAGGCAGCCTGGCCGAGTGGTCCAAGACACTGGTGTTAGCCACCAGTCTCTTCGGAGGCGTGGTTTCAAATCTTACCGCTGGTATACGATTATGTTTGAAAGACTGCAGTGTGAAAAGACATCAAAAATGCAGTTTTTGGTGGAAAAATTTATTCTCTTTTAGAAAAAATTTATTTTAGTTACTATAGATTTGTAACCCAATTAATTTCCTTTTAAATGAGCTATTGAACAACCCTCTACGATGTTCCAGTGCCAAGCTATCTGTGGAAAAGAAAAAAAAATAAGAAAAAAGAAAAAAATATCCCGTTTGGGGAGAATAACGTGGTTAAAGTCAATTTTCTTGATTTTCAAGCCAATATATTTCCCTTGCTGTTCAAGCCAAGGGACAGAAATTTTCCTATACAGGGGTTTCGGACAAGGCGGTTCCAATGGTGTACTTTTTGTTTTGATCTGACTCCTTTTTTAGGAACTATGGGTTTTTATATTTCTTAACATTGGACGTGATCGTCTCTTACTAGGTTGCTAGCTACCGCTGCAACCCGGATACCGCTGCAACCCGGATTTAAGTACACCTGGAACCGCCATACATCAGTTAGTATGGGAGAGAGATCGTTCTTTACTGTAAACAAGGCGGTTCTAATGGTGTACTTTTTGTTTTGATCTGACTGCTTTGTTAGGAGCTATGGTTTTTTTTATTTCTTAACATTGAACGTGATCGTCTCTTACTAGGTTGCTAGCTACCGCTGCAACCCGGATTTCATTGATCGTCTTTTAACGTAACATATCAGTTACTATGGGAGAGAGATCGTTCTTTACTGTAAATTTAACTATAAATACAAACAGGAAAAAGCTTACGGCTTTTTCTTCTTTTAAATAGTAAGAGACGAAACTTAAACAATCAAGTAGCTAACTAAGTCCAATGTATGGAATGGTTTGTTATTTCAGTGATCGTCTTTTAATGTAAAATACAGTATAACGAATGCCCATGCTTTCTTGTGTCCCTGTAATTGATTTCACAATAATCCAAGCCGCCAAGGTAGAAATTAACCACTTTGTCAGTTGAAAATTTTAATGCTATATTGTTTTCAAGGATATCAAAAAGAATTTGACATAATTCAATATCCGTCGGATAGAGCTTGCAGATATCAGGGTGACATTGCCAAGTAACCTGCTGCCCAATTTTTGGTTTTGAATTTTTACTCAGATTGTTATAGGTGACTTCAGCCATCATAATTTCCTTGTCAGATCTAGTTTTAGAGCATTTTTCAATAGTTGTCTCGTACTTTTCAGGACAGTGTGTTCTACTACACAGAGAATTTTTTGCCAAATATTCAGTAGAACTAAACGAACTGTTTAAAACACAGTTAGAAATGCTTTTTTCTTGAGTCGGTGTTCCAGGAATTTGTTCTAAATCATTAGTCTTACAAACACATTTACTAATAACCCTAACAGGCTCGTTTTCGCCATAATTGAAAAACATTGCTTTTCCTTCGCTGTTGATAGGTATGCTTGTATATATATTTTTATTGCTGCTACATAAACTGCAATTGCTCCTTCCAAAATTAATATACGAATTTTCTAAGAAGTACGCCTCCGTATATTCACTGTGTTGTCGAACATTTTCCATTGCATCTATAAACTGTTCCGCAGTTGCCAATCCATACCTTGGAAGCTTTTCGTTAAACTGACAACATTTCTTTTGGATATTGCCATGAAGCTTTGCCAAAGCATTTCTAGCCGACTTTTCAACAGCATCCGCTCTTTCAAAGAGAATTTTAATCTGTAATTTCGAATACTTTTCGTGATCCCGATAAAACATGCGTAAAATGTTTCTCAATTTACAAAGATCAGCCTGCATTTTTGCCATCTTCTTGTATTTCTGAATGTAATTTTTCCCTTTGTCCTTATGCGTTCTTCGGTACAACCTCGCAGAGAATTTAATTTTTTCATTATAGCTTTTGTCACCCCAGTATCTACCCATTATTCTGGTAGCAACTTTTTTCTTATGTTTGTTTCGGTAATCTATATCGTTATCATACCGTTCCTTGCTCTTTTGTTTCGCTGTCTCAATTTTCCCTTCTCGATACCCCTGATCCGTAAGATACCTCTGTTTTGCTCTGTCATATTTCATTTTCTTAAATTCTGGATCACAAGACATCTTAGTAGCAATCCTTACGCGTGCTCGAGCTTTATTGCGTTTGGTGGCATTTTTATCTCTTTTAAATAAACTTTTCTTATATTTCAGGATGTTAGCTTTATTTTTTGTGTAGTAAAGTTTTCTATTAGTAGAAATTTGGATTGTTCTATTTTGATATTGTTTTTGGTTATTCTTTCTTTTTTTCCTTTCAAGCGAGACCATATTTTTTCAAGATTTAAAATTATTAAGCACACAAAATCACGTGTCGAGTATCTAAAACCTAGCATAAAACAAAACTAATTTTAAAATTTTCAGGTATTTATCTTGTTTGAATTACAAAATTAGTATTATTGGTTAGACACCATAAATATTTTTGCAGTTTACATAATAAGTTTAGTGATTCTGGACTGAAAACTAAAATAATTGCAATTATGAGACAATAATATGGAGATATGTACTTTACGGGTTACAGGATACAATAATAAATTTGAACTGAGATGAAAAAAAAATTTCTTCCAGGAGACAAAAAGCAAAACTAATTTTAGAATTTTCATGTATTTTTGTTGTTTAAATTAAAAAATTACTATTACTGATTAGGCATCATAAATATTTTTGCAGTTTACATAATAATTTTAGCGATTAAGCCAAAAAAGAAAATTTTGGTTCCAGGAGTTTCGGTTACTATTGAGACAAGTAGCTATTATTACTATAGAGTTCATTACATGGACTGTTTTATTGCTTCAAAATTCAAATATCTTTGAAAAGACTGCAGTATGAAAATACATCAAAAATGCAATTTTTTAGACAAAATTGATTCTACTTTAAAAAGTATTTTATTTTTAATTAAAAAAGGCACTAGATGTTGCAATTTCCTTTAAAATGAGCTATTATACAGCTCTCTATGATTTTCCAGTGCCCAGCTAGCTGAGCAGAAAGAAAAAGCGGAAAGAAAAAAATATCCCGTTTAGGCAGAATGTTGTAGTAGCTGCCACTTTTCTTGATTTTCAAGCCAATATATTTCCCTTGCTGTTCAAGCCAAGGGACAGAAAGTTTACTATACAGGGGTTTCGGACAAGGCCGTTCTAATAGTGTACTTTTTGTTTTGATCTGACTCCTTTTTTAGGAACTATGGGTTTTTATATTTCTTAACATTGGACATGATCGTCTCTTACTGGGTTGCTAGCTACCGCTGCAACCCGGATATAAATACTGTAATCTTAACTATAGTGAAGTTGCCATTGCAAGTTAGTATAGGGAAGAGTTCGATCTTTATTATAATCTCTGGTTCCAAACCCTCCTTAGATGTCATAATTTTGTATACTATCTCGTATGCTTTAATATATGTTTCATCTTTTCCATATTGGCCTATTTGTCTGTAATGAAATTGAATGTTCTTATATCGTGTCTTAACTTTGTAGTTGTGATAGCAAATTAGAATCGCTAATTAATTATAGTTAATCAGCATACTTTCCTCTTACACTATCCATGATTTTTATTTCTTTTATTTTTTGTAATAGGTTATGTGGATATTTATAAAGCTTGATTAAAGTTTTTATTTTTAGAGTCTGTTGAACGAAGACTTAGCTCCCACTGAGAAGGAATTGTTGAAGAACTTTATTCAGAAAGGAAAAATGAACGGTTTTGAATTATCAGAAAAAGGACTATCAGTTGTCAAACAAAACATGGCAAAGTTGGAGGAGGCCAAATTTGCATATAGAAATCGAGTTAAGGTACGCAGAATTCGTATTTTGCAGATTCACTAAGGTATTCTAAGTCGGTATAGATTGTCTACCAGGGTCTTTTATTCCCAGGCTTGTTGTTCTTGCTATTTCTGGAATTTTAGTAGAATTGCACTCGATTAATCAAAAAGTTTTTGAGGCACGTGAATGAATCTTGCAACATTGGGTATACTACCCTCCCCCTCCCGCCCCTAAAGAAGAAACTCAAAGAACCAGGCAGCTAACTAAGTCCAATATATGCAATGATTTGATCGTCTTTTAACAAAATTAATTTCAGCTTAAATTCGATGATCGAGCCTTTAAGACTAACTACATCCAACGACTATGACGTCATTGATCAATATTGTATATAAAAAATTGAGTTTTTGGTAAAAATTTTTGATTTAAAAAAAATAAAGTACAAATGGCACTAGACCTAGAGATTTCCTTTAAAATGAGCCATTGAACAACTCTCTACGATGTTCCAGTGCCAAGCTATCTGTGGAAGAGAAAGAATAAAGAAAAAAAATATGCCGTTTAGGCAGAATGTTGTAGTAACCGCCACTTTTCTTGATTTTCAAGCCAATATATTTCCCTTACTGTTCAAGCCAAATAACAGAAAGTTTACTATACAGGGTTTTCGGACAAGGCGGCTCTAATGGTGTACTTTTTGTTTTGATCTGACTTTTTTTTGGAGGTATGGGTTTTTATATTTCTTAACATTGGACGTGATCGTCTCCTACTAGGTTGCTAGCTACCACTGCAACCCAGACGATGCTAGCTACCGCTGCAACCCGGATGATGGTTAGAGTTCGGTCTTTAAGTTATAATATCATATACTGTTAAAATTCTTATGTATATGAACGTTTCTTGGTGTAGTGGTTAGCACTTAGGACTTTGAAACAAGCAATCCGAGTTCAAATCCCGGTGGACAGATTTTATGAAATGTAGCTTACTTGTACTACCATTTAGGTTTCTGCCGTAATTCTTCCTTTTCAAAATTAAATTTGTTACTATGGCCTAGAGTTAGTTCTTTACCATATCGTAACAATTTATTTTATAAAAATAACTATTTTAGTTAATTACAAAAGGTTTCTATATGTTTCTATATAAGGTTTCTACTGCAGTTTCCTTTAAAATGAGCCATTACACAGCTCTTTATTATGACCACGAGCTGTTTAATTTAATACTTCAGTTACTAGGGGTTACAGTTCGTTCCTTATTGTAACAAACAGGAAAAAGCCTACGGCTTTTTCTTCTTTGAAATAGTAAGAGACGAACCTCAATTGATCAAGTAGGTAACTAAGTCCAATGCATGCAATAACTTTTTATTCCAATGATCGTCTTTTAATTTAACACATCAGTTACTATGGGAGAGAGATCGTTCTTTAGTGTAACTGGAACGAACTGATTGACAATACTGATGATTAGAGTTCGGTCTTCAAATTATCATATACTGTTAAAATTCTTTTTTATATGAATGTTTCTTGGTGTAGTGGTTAGCACTTAGTTCGGTATTTAAGTTATCATATACCGTTAAAATTCTTTCTTAAATGAACGTTTCTTGGTGTAGTGGTTAAAACATAAGACTTTAAATCCGGTGATCTGAGTTCAAAATTAAATTAGTTACTCTCGCAATGAGTTAGTTCTTTACCATGTCGTAACAATTTGTTTTATAATAATAATTAAGTTTGTTAATTACAAAAGGTTTCTATATACATCAGTTTTCTTTAAAATGAGCCATTACACAGCTCTTTATTATGACCACGAACTGTTTGATTTAATACTTAAGTTACTATGGGTTCAGTTCGTTCCTTATTGTACTTTAATATAAACTATGGACTAAAGTTCGTTCTTTAATGTAACCATTTCAAAATTATTTAAACACTTTATACATTCCGGTGTACAGTCTATATGAAGGTTATTTAATACTGATCGGACATTCTCCTGACTTTTCAACATTTTCCCAGCACAGTAATCACAGACAAAGAATGAATCTATGACATCCTCTTTCCAACCTGTACATTGAATTAGTTCTTCTCTGTCATCTTTGGGTATGTCCTGTTGTAGGTGTTCTAAAATCGTGGCCATCATTACATCAAAACCTTTCTTATTTGAAAGGGATCTTAGACTCTTCAATTGGTATTTTGTCTTTATCTGCTCACAACTGTCACAATGCATTGTGGGGTATACATCCCTAATGTTAGCTACCTTATCAAGGCTCTCACCAAATAATTTTATTATTGTATTTTCATCCACAGAAACTCTAATATTGCCATCACCGTAAATGAAGTCTTGACTATTATTACGACAGAGTCTACTTGACACTTCTTCTATGTGATGACTTAGTTCCTTGTACGAGCCCTCGACTTTTAGTAGATTAATATGTTGTATAATCTTACATTTTGATACTGCCTTATATACGCTATTAATGAAACAGTTCAAGACAGGAAAATGTGGAGCTAGTGCCCTTAGAGAACGCAAATAGCTCTGACATCCCTCATTTGGGCTAAGGTATAACGAATGCCCATGCTTTCTTGTGTCCCTGTAATTGATTTCACAATAATCCAAGCCGCCAAGGTAGAAATTAACCACTTTGTCAGTTGAAAATTTTAATGCTATATTGTTTTCAAGGATATCAAAAAGAATTTGACATAATTCAATATCCGTCGGATAGAGCTTGCAGATATCAGGGTGACATTGCCAAGTAACCTGCTGCCCAATTTTTGGTTTTGAATTTTTACTCAGATTGTTATAGGTGACTTCAGCCATCATAATTTCCTTGTCAGATCTAGTTTTAGAGCATTTTTCAATAGTTGTCTCGTACTTTTCAGGACAGTGTGTTCTACTACACAGAGAATTTTTTGCCAAATATTCAGTAGAACTAAACGAACTGTTTAAAACACAGTTAGAAATGCTTTTTTCTTGAGTCGGTGTTCCAGGAATTTGTTCTAAATCATTAGTCTTACAAACACATTTACTAATAACCCTAACAGGCTCGTTTTCGCCATAATTGAAAAACATTGCTTTTCCTTCGCTGTTGATAGGTATGCTTGTATATATATTTTTATTGCTGCTACATAAACTGCAATTGCTCCTTCCAAAATTAATATACGAATTTTCTAAGAAGTACGCCTCCGTATATTCACTGTGTTGTCGAACATTTTCCATTGCATCTATAAACTGTTCCGCAGTTGCCAATCCATACCTTGGAAGCTTTTCGTTAAACTGACAACATTTCTTTTGGATATTGCCATGAAGCTTTGCCAAAGCATTTCTAGCCGACTTTTCAACAGCATCCGCTCTTTCAAAGAGAATTTTAATCTGTAATTTCGAATACTTTTCGTGATCCCGATAAAACATGCGTAAAATGTTTCTCAATTTACAAAGATCAGCCTGCATTTTTGCCATCTTCTTGTATTTCTGAATGTAATTTTTCCCTTTGTCCTTATGCGTTCTTCGGTACAACCTCGCAGAGAATTTAATTTTTTCATTATAGCTTTTGTCACCCCAGTATCTACCCATTATTCTGGTAGCAACTTTTTTCTTATGTTTGTTTCGGTAATCTATATCGTTATCATACCGTTCCTTGCTCTTTTGTTTCGCTGTCTCAATTTTCCCTTCTCGATACCCCTGATCCGTAAGATACCTCTGTTTTGCTCTGTCATATTTCATTTTCTTAAATTCTGGATCACAAGACATCTTAGTAGCAATCCTTACGCGTGCTCGAGCTTTATTGCGTTTGGTGGCATTTTTATCTCTTTTAAATAAACTTTTCTTATATTTCAGGATGTTAGCTTTATTTTTTGTGTAGTAAAGTTTTCTATTAGTAGAAATTTGGATTGTTCTATTTTGATATTGTTTTTGGTTATTCTTTCTTTTTTTCCTTTCAAGCGAGACCATATTTTTTCAAGATTTAAAATTATTAAGCACACAAAATCCCGTGTCGAGTATCTAAAACCTAGCATAAAACAAAACTAATTTTAAAATTTTCAGGTATTTATCTTGTTTGAATTACAAAATTAGTATTATTGGTTAGACACCATAAATATTTTTGCAGTTTACATAATAAGTTTAGTGATTCTGGACTGAAAACTAAAATAATTGCAATTATGAGACAATAATATGGAGATATGTACTTTACGGGTTACAGGATACAATAATAAATTTGAACTGAGATGAAAAAAAAATTTCTTCCAGGAGACAAAAAGCAAAACTAATTTTAGAATTTTCATGTATTTTTGTTGTTTAAATTAAAAAATTACTATTACTGATTAGGCATCATAAATATTTTTGCAGTTTACATAATAATTTTAGCGATTAAGCCAAAAAAGAAAATTTTGGTTCCAGGAGTTTCGGTTACTATTGAGACAAGTAGCTATTATTACTATAGAGTTCATTACATGGACTGTTTTATTGCTTCAAAATTCAAATATCTTTGAAAAGACTGCAGTATGAAAATACATCAAAAATGCAATTTTTTAGACAAAATTGATTCTACTTTAAAAAGTATTTTATTTTTAATTAAAAAAGGCACTAGATGTTGCAATTTCCTTTAAAATGAGCTATTATACAGATCTATATGATTTTCCAGTGCCCAGCTAGCTGAGCAGAAAGAAAAAGCGGAAAGAAAAAAATATCCCGTTTAGGCAGAATGTTGTAGTAGCTGCCACTTTTCTTGATTTTCAAGCCAATATATTTCCCTTGCTGTTCAAGCCAAGGGACAGAAAGTTTACTATACAGGGGTTTCGGACAAGGCGGTTCTAATGGTGTACTTTTTGTTTTGATCTGACTCCTTTCTTAGGAACTATGGGTTTTTATATTTCTTAACATTGGACGTGATCGTCTCTTACTAGGTTGCTAGCTACCGCTGCAACCCGGAAAAGAAAAAAAAAATATCCCGTTTGGGGAGACTAACGTGGTTAAAGTCAATTTTCTTGATTTTCAAGCCAATATATTTCCCTTGCTGTTCAAGCCAAGGGACAGACAGTTTCCTATACAGGGGTTTTGGACAAGGCGGTTCTAATGGTGTACTTTTTGTTATGATCTGACTCCTTTTTTAGGAGCTATGGGTTTTTATATTTCTTAACATTGGACGTGATCGTCTCTTACTAGGTTGCTAGCTACCGCTGCAACCCGGATGATATTGCAGGATGTTAGCTTTATTTTTTGTGTAGTAAAGTTTTTTATTAGTAGAAATTTGGATTGCTCTATTTTGATATTGTTTTTGGTTATTCTTTCTTTTTTTCCACTCGCGTGAGACCATATTTTTTCAAGGTTTAAAATTATTAAGTACACAAAATCCCATGTCGAGTATCTAAAACCTAGCATAAAATAAAACTAATTTTAAAATTTTCAGGTATTTATCTTGTTTGAATTACAAAATTAGTATTATTGGTTAGACACCATAAATATTTTTGCAGTTTACATAATAAGTTTAGCGATTCTGGACTGAAAACTAAAATAATTGCATTTATGAGACAATAATATGGAGATATGTACTTTACGGGTTACAAACCAAAAAAAGTTTGGTTCCAGGATACAATAATAAATTTGAACTGAGATGAAAAAAATTTTCTTCCAGGAGACAAAAAGCAAAACTAATTTTAGAATTTTCATATATTTTTGTTGTTTAAATTAAAAAATTACTATTACTGATTAGGCATCATAAATATTTTTGCAGTTTACATAATAATTTTAGCGATTAAGCCAAAAAAGAAAATTTTGGTTCCAGGAGTTTCGGTTACTATTGAGACAAGTAGCTATTATTACTATAGAGTTCATTACCATGGACTGTTTTATTGCTTCAAAATTCAAATATCTTTGAAAAGACTGCAGTATGAAATTACATCAAAAATAAATTTTTTTTGACAAAATTGATTCTACTTTAAAAAGTATTTTATTTTTAAATACAAAAGTGACTAGATGTTGCAATTTCCTTTAAAATGAGCTATTATACAGCTCTCTATGATTTTCCAGTGCCCAGCTAGCTGAGCAGGAAAAAAAGCGGAAAGAAAAAAATATCCTGTTTGTGGAGAATAACGTGGTAAAAGTCTATTTTCTTGATTTTCAAGCCAATATATTTTCTTTGTTATTCAAGCCAAAGGGCGGTAAGTTTCCTTTATAGAGGATTCGGACAAGGTGGTTCTAATAGTGTACTTTTTGTTTTGATCTGACTCTTTTTTTAGGAGTTGGGGGGTTTTATATTTCTTAACATTGGAGGTGATCGTCTCTTACTAGGTTGCTAGCTACCGCTGCAACCCGGATTAGGAACTATGGGTTTTTATATTTCTTAACATTGGACGTGACCGTCACTTACTAGGTTGCTAGCTACCACTGAAACCCGGATTATAATTGGTATGGTGAAATAATAATATACATATGGCTCTTAAATCATACTTCTTTATGGTTCCATATGGTCTAGTGGCTAGGATAGTTAACTTTCACTTAACAGGCTCGGGTTCGATTCCCGGTGTGGGAAAATTTTTAACTCTATAATCTTCGAACATTTGAACCTTTTATAATTTATAATGATGTATAATATAAATACTGTAATCTTAAGTATAGTGAAGTTGCGTATGCAAGTTAGTATAGGGAAGAGTTCGTTCTTTATTATAATGCTCTCTCAATTATTACTTCTCGATACGCCTGGTCGGTTGAATACTTTTTTTTTGCTCTCTCAATTATTACTTCTCGATACACCTGGTCGGTTGAATACCTTTGCTTTTTTCTTTTCAAGTTACTATCTCTGTTGTTTGTGTAGTACTCTTTCTTCAACTTGCGTATAGCCTGCTTTGATCTAACCATTATTCTAATCAAGAATGAGAGAATTTTCAGTTTTGACTTTCCTTATATACTAATTATGACATCACTCTATTCACGTCATAGCTCTAATTTAAAACTATGATGATCTTATATAGTAATTATGACGTCACTGCATCAAAAATACAGTTTTTATTGGAAAAATTTATTCTCTTTTAGAAATAATTTATTTTAGTTACTATAGATTTTTAACCCAATTAATTTCCTTTAAAATGAGCTATTGAACAACCCTCAACGATGTTCCAGTGCCAAGCTATCTCTGGATACAAAAAAAAAAAGAAAAAAATATCCCTTTTGACGAGAATAACGTGGTTAAAGTCAATTTTCTTGATTTTCAAGCCAATATATTTCCATTGCTGTTCAAGCCAAGGGACAGAAAGTTTCCTATACAGGGGTTTCGGACAAGGCGGTTCTAATGGTGTACTTTTTGTTTTGATCTGACTCCTTTTTTAGGAGCTATGGGTTTTTATATTTCTTAACATTGGACGTGATCGTCTCTTACTAGGTTGCTAGCTACCGCTGCAACCCGGATAATGTTTGAAAGACTGCAGTGTGAAAAGACATCAAAATGCAGTTTTTGGTGGAAAAATTTATTCTCTTTTAGAAATAATTTATTTTAGTTACTATAGATTTTTAACCCAATTAATTTCCTTTAAAATGAGCTATTGAACAACCCTCTACGATGTTCCAGTGCCAAGCTATCTCTGGATACAAAAAAAGAAAAAAAAAGAAAAAAAGAAAAAAATATCCCGTTTAGGCAGAATGTTGTAGTAGCTGCCACTTTTCTTGATTTTCAAGCCAATATATTTCCCTTGCTGTTCAAGCCAAGGGACAGAAATTTTACTATGCAGGGATTTCGGACAAGGCGGTTCTAATGGTGTACTTTTTGTTTTGATCTGACTCTTTTTTTAAGAACTATGGGTTTTTATATTTCTTAACATTGGACGTGATCGTCTCTTACTAGGTTGATAGCTACCGCTGCAACCCGGAAAAAGAAAAAAATATCCCGTTTAGGCAGAATGTTGTAGTAGCTGCCACTTTTCTTGATTTTCAAGCCAATATATTTCCCTTGCTGTTCAAGCCAAGGGACTGAAAGTTTCCTATACAGGGGTTTCCGACAAGGCAGTTCTAATGGTGTACTTTTTGTTTTGATCTGACTCCTTTTTTAGGAACAATGGTTTTTTATATTTCTTAACATTGGACGTGATCGTCTCTTACTAGGTTGCTAGCTACCGCTGCAACCCGGATAAATAATACTGCAACCCAGATTCACATATATATTATTTATGACAGGCAGCCTGGCCGAGTGGTCCAAGGCACTGGTGTTAGCCACCAGTCTCTTCAGGGTTCAAATCTTACCGCTGGTGTACGATTATGTTTGAAAGACTGCAGTGTGAAAATACATCAAAATGCAGTTTTTGGTGGAAAAATCTATTCTCTTTTAGAAATAATTTATTTTAGTTACTATAGATTTTTAACCCAATTAATTTCCTTTAAAATGAGCCATTGAACAACTCTCTACGATGTTCCAGTGCCAAGCTATCTCTGGATACAAAAGAAAAAAAGAAAAAAAATATCCCGTTTAGGTAGAATATTGTAGTAGCTTCCGCTTTTCTTGATTTTCAAGCCAATATATTTCTCTTGCTGTTCAAGCCAAGGGACAGAAAGTTTACTATACAGGGGTTTCGGACAAGGTGGTTCTAATCGTGTACTTTTGAATTTGATCTGACTCCTTTTTTAGGAACTATGGGTTTTTATATTTCTTAACATTGGGCGTGATCGTCTCTTAATAGGTTGCTAGCTACCGCTGCAACCCGGATTTCTTAACATTGGACGTGATCGTTTCTTCCTGCCGTAATTCCTTCTTTAACCCGTAATTCCTCGGGTTAGAGGTCGTTCTTTACCATAAACCCGGATTTAATGCAATATTGTCGAAAGAACGTGTATAAATATTGCATTCACTTATTACGTCACATATGGTTATCTTTTAATGTATTATTACAAACAGGAAAAAGCCTACGGCTTTTTCTTCTTTGGAATAGTAAGAGACGAACCTCAAAGAATCAGGCAGCTAACTATGTCCAATATAAGCAATGGTTTGTTCTTCTAATGATCATCTTTTAATTTGGCGTTTCTTACTAGGTAGCTAGCTACCACTGCAACCCGGATTATGTAATTAATAGGTTGCTAGCTACCGCTGCAACCTAGATATTCTTATTTCCGCTACTATGGGCTAAGGTTCGTTCTTTTCTGTAAAACTAGCAAAACAGTTTGAAGTCTGATGAAGATTTAACTGATGTGTCAAAAGTAAGGTTGTAAGTCGACGATTTTGTTTTGGCCTTATTATAATTGGAATTGTGAAATAATAATATGCATGTGATTCTTAAATCATACTTCTTTATGGTCCCATATGGTCTAGTGGCTAGGATAGTTAACTTTCACTTAACAGGCCCGTTTTCGATTCCCGGTGTGGGAAAATTTTTAACTCTATAATCTTCGAACATTCGAACCTTTTATAATTAGAATGATGTATAATATAAATACTGTAATCTTAACTATAGTGAAGTTGCCTATGCAAGTTAGTATAGGGAAGAGTTCGATCTTTATCATAATTTTTCAATAGTTGTCTCGTACTTTTCAGGACAGTTTGTTCTACTACACAGAGAATTTTTTGCCAAATATTCAGTAGAACTAAACGAACTGTTTAAAACACAGTTAGAAATGCTTTTTTCTTGAGTCGGTGTTCCAGGAATTTGTTCTAAATCATTAGTCTTACAAACACATTTACTAATAACCCTAACAGGCTCGTTTTCGCCATAATTGAAAAACATTGCTTTTCCTTCGCTGTTGATAGGTATGCTTGTATATATATTTTTATTGCTGCTACATAAACTGCAATTGCTCCTTCCAAAATTAATATACGAATTTTCTAAGAAGTACGCCTCCGTATATTCACTGTGTTGTCGAACATTTTCCATTGCATCTATAAACTGTTCCGCAGTTGCCAATCCATACCTTGGAAGCTTTTCGTTAAACTGACAACATTTCTTTTGGATATTACTATGAAGCTTTGCCAAAGAATTTCTAGCCGACTTTTCAACAGCATCCGCTCTTTCAAAGAGAATTTTAATCTGTAATTTTGAATACTTTTCATGATCTCGATAAAACATGCGTAAAATGTTTCTCAATTTACAAAGATCAGCCTTCATTTTTGCCATCTTCTTGTATTTCTGAATGTAATTTTTCCCTTTGTCCTTATGCGTTCTTCGGTACAACCTCGCAGAGAATTAAATTTTTTCATTATAGCTTTTGTCACCCCAGTATCTACCCATTATTCTGGTAGCAACTTTTTTCTTAGGTTTGTTTCGGTAATCTTTATCGTTATCATACCGTTCCTTGCTCTTTTGTTTGGCTGTCTCAATTTTTGCATGTCTATAATCCTCATCATTAACATAACACTCCTTGCTGTTTTGTTTGGCTCTCTCAATTTTCGCATCTCGATACGCCTTGTCGGTTGAATACCTTTCCTTTTCTCTTTTCAAGATGTTGTCTCTGTTTTTTGTATAGTAATGTTTTTTTAAATTACGTATAACTCTATTAGAACGCATCTTATTACAAAACAAGAAATAATATTCTTATCTAATTGAAACTTGTTAAGACTCGTATCATGTACCCATAACCTAACAAAAAATAAAACTAATTTTTAAATTTTCAGGTATTTTGTTAGTTTGAATTAAAAGATTAAAATTATTGCTCATATATCATAAATATTTTTGCAGTTTACATAATAACTTTAGCGATTCTAAACTGAAAAATGAAATATATTAAAAAATTGAATTTTTTGGTCAGAAAATACATAGTAAATTCCACATCGGGTAGTTAGAACCTAACTAAAAATAAAACTAATTTTAACATTTTCAGGTATTTTTCTAGCTTGAATTGAAATATTCAAACTATTGCTCGGATACCATGGATATTTTGCAGTTTACACAAGCTGCAAAGAACGCATAAGGGCAAAATTAAAAATTATATTCAGAAGTCCAAAAACATGGCAACAATGCTGGCTGATCTTAGTAAATTTAGAAAAATTTTACGAATTTTTTACCGGGATTACGAAAAATATTCAAAATTAAAGATTAAAATTATCTCTGAAAGAATGGATTTTGTTGAAAAGTCAGCTAGAGATGCTTTCGCAAAACTTCATAGTAATATCCAAAAGAAATGTTGCATGTTTAGTGAAAAGCTTCCAAGGTATGAACCGGCAACTATGGAACAGTTTTTAGATGTAATGGGAAATTTTATAGATCACTGTTAATATATGGAGGCATAATTTTTCTTTACTTAGTTTCAGCTTTAATTCGATGATCCAGACTTTATGTACTAACTACATCCAAAGACTATGACGTCATTGATTAATATTGTATATAAAAAATTAAGTTTTTCGTAAAAAAAATTCATTAAAAAAAAATTAAGTACAAATAGCGCTAGATCTAGAGATTTCCTTTAAAATGAGCCATTGAACAACTCTCTACGATGTTCCAGTGCCAAGCTATCTGTGGAAAAGAAAGAAAGAAAAAAATATCCCGTTTGTGGAGAATAACGTGGTTAAAGTCAATTTTCTTGATTATCAAGCAAATATATTTTCTTTGTTATTCAAGCCGCAGGGCGGTAAGTTTCCTTTATAGGGGTTTCGGACAAGGCGGTTCTAATGGTGTACTTTTTGTTTTGATCTGACTCTGTTTTTAGGAGTTAGGGGTTTTTATATTTCTTAACATTGGACGTGATCGTCTCTTACTAGGTTGCTAGCTACCGCTGCAACCCGAATAACATTGGACGTGATCGTCTCTTACTAGGTTGCTAGCTACCGCTGCAACCCGGATCATGGCGCAATGATATTATTTCATGACGTCATCAGAAACAACAATATAATTTCGTGTTTTTCTATTCACGTCATAGCTCTAATATAAAGCTATGACGACATTCATTATTTATCTAGTAGGGTTTCAGACAAGGTAGTTTCAATGATGTACTTTCGTTTTGATCTTACTCTATTTTTAGGAGTTTTGTTATATTTCTTAGCATGGGACTGATTGTCTCTTACTAGGTTGCTAGCTACTGCTGCAACCCAAATTCACATATATATTTATTTATGAGAGGCAGCCTGGCCGAGTGGTCCAAGGCACTGGTGTTAGCCACCAGTCTCTTCGTAGGCGTGGGTTCAAATCTTACCGCTGGTATACGATTATGTTTGAAAGACTGCAGTGTGAAAAGACATCAAAAATGCAGTTTTTGGTGGAAAAATTTATTCTCTTTTAGAAATAATTTATTTTAGTTACTATAGATTTATAACCCAATTAATTTCCTTTAAAATGAGCTATTGAACAACCCTCTACGATGTTCCAGTGCCAAGCTATCTGTGGAAAAGAAAAAAAAAAGAAAAAAATATCCCGTTTGGGGAGAATAACGTGGTTAAAGTCAATTTTCTTGATTTTCAAGCCAATATATTTCCCTCGCTGTTCAAGCCAAGGAACAGAAAGTTTCCTATACAGGGGTTTCGGACAAGGCGGTTCTAATGGTGTACTTTTTGTTTTGATCTGACTCCTTTGTTAGGAACTATGGGTTTTTATATTTCTTAACATTGGACGTGATCGTCTCTTACTAGGTTGCTAGCTACCGCTGCAACCCGGATAGTTTTAGAGCATTTTTCAATAGTTGTCTCGTACTTTTCAGGACAGTTTGTTCTACTACACAGAGAATTTTTTGCAAAATATTCAGTAGAACTAAACGAACTGTTTAAAATACAGTTAGAAATGCTTTTTTCTTGAGTCGGTGTTCCAGGAATTTGTTCTAAATCATTAGTCTTACAAACACATTTACTAATAACCCTAACAGGCTCGTTTTCGCCATGATTGAAAAACATTGCTTTTCCTTCGCTGTTGATAGGTATGCTTGTATATATATTTTTATTGCTGCTACATAAACTGCAATTACTCCTTCCAAAATTAATATACGAATTTTCTAAGAAGTACGTCTCCGCATATTCACTGTGTTGTCGAACATTTTCCATTGCATCTATAAACTGTTCCGCAGTTGCCAATCCATACCTTGGAAGCTTTTCGTTAAACTGACAACATTTCTTTTGGATATTACTATGAAGCTTTGCCAAAGAATTTCTAGCCGACTTTTCAACAGCATCCGCTCTTTCAAAGAGAATTTTAATCTGTGATTTTGAATACTTTTCGTGATCCCGGTAAAACATACGTAAAATGTTTCTCAATTTACAAAGATCAGCCTGCATTTTTGCCATCTTCTTGTATTTCTGAATGTAATTTTTCCCTTTGTCCTTATGCGTTCTTCGGTACAACCTCGCAGAGAATTTAATTTTTTCATTATAGCTTTTGTCACCCCAGTATCTACCCATTATTCTGGTAGCAACTTTTTTCTTATGTTTGTTTCGGTAATCTTCATCATTATCATACCGTTCCTTACTCTTTTGTTGGGCTGTCTCAATTTTGCATGTCTATAATCTTCATCATTGTGATAACACATCTTGCTGTTTTGTTTTGCTCTCTCAATTATTACTTCTCGATACGCCTTGTCAGTTGAATACCTTTGCTTTTTTCTTTCCATGATGTTGTCTCTGTTTTTTGTATAGTACTGTTTTTTTAAATTACGCATAATAACTCGCTTAGAAGGCATCTTATTACAAAACAAGAAATAATATTTTCATCTAATTAACACTTCTTATAACTCGTATCAGGTATCCATAACCTAACAAAAAATAAAAATAATCTTTAAATTTTCAGGTATTTTGTTAGTTTGAATGAAAAAATTAAAATTATTGCTCAGATATCATAAATATTTTTGCAGTTTACATAATAACTTTAGCGATTCTAAACTGAAAAATAAAATATATATTAAAAAATGTAATTTTTTGGTCTGAAAATACATAGTCAATCCCACATCGGGTAGTTAGAACCTAACCAAAAATAAAACTAATTTTAACATTTTAAGGTATTTTTCCAGCTTGTATTGAAATATTCAAACTATTGCTCGGATACCATGGATATTTTTGCAGTTTACACAAGCTGCAAAGAACGCACAGGCTGATCTTTGTAAACTGAGAAAAATTTTACGAATGTTTTACCGGGATTACCAAAAATATTCAAAATTATAGATTAAAATTATCTCTGAAAGAATAGATTTTGTTGAAAAGTCAGCTAGAGATGCTTTCGCAAAACTTCATAGTAATATCCAAAAGAAATGTTGCATGTTTAGTGAAAAGCTTCCAAGGTATGGACAGGCAACTGTGGAACAGTTTACAGATGTAAGGGGAAATCTTATACATCACTGTGAATACATGGAGGCATAATTGTCCTTTACTTAGTTTCAGCTTAAATTCGATGATCGAGCCTTTATGTAAACTACATCCAACGACTATGACGTCATTTATCAATATTGTATATACAAAATTTAGTTTTTCATGAAAAATAATAAATAAAAAAAATTAAGTGCAAAAGGCGCTAGATCTAGAGATTTCCTTTAAAATGAGCCATTGAACAACTCTCTACGATGTTCCAGTGCCAAGCTATCTCTGGAAACAAAAGAAAGAAAAAAATATCCCGTTTGTGCAGAATAACGTGGTTAAAGTCAATTTTCTTGATTTTCAAGCCAATATATTTTCTTTGTTATTCAAGCCAAAGGGTGGTAAGTTTCCTTTATAGGGGTTTCGGACAAGGCGGTTCTAATGGTGTACTTTTTGTTTTGATCTGACTATTTTTCTAGGAGTTAGGGGTTTTTATATTTCTTAACATTGGACGTGATCGTCTCTTACTAGGTTGCTAGCTACCGCTGCAACCCGGATATGGGTTTTTACATTTCTTAACATTGGACGTGATCGTCTCTTACTAGGTTGCTAGCTACCGCTGGAACCCGGATCAAAAATGCAATTATTTTTGACAAAATTGATTCTACTTTAAAAAGTATTTTATTTTTAATTACAAAACGCACTAGATGTTGCAATTTCCTTTAAAATGAGCTATTATACAGCTCTCTAAGATTTTCCAGTGCCCAGCTAGCTGAGGAGGAAAATCAAGTGGAAAGAAAAAAATATCCCGTTTGTGGAGAATAACGTGGTAGAAGTCGATTTTCTTGATTTTCAAGCCAATATATTTTCTTTGTTATTCAAGCCAAAGGGCGGTAAGTTTCCTTTATAGAGGTTTCGGAAAGGCGGTTCTAATGGTGTATTTTTTGTTTTGATCTGACTCTTTTTTTAGGAGTTGGGGGGTTTTATATTTCTTAACATTGGAGATGATCGTCTCTTACTAGATTGCTAGCTACCGTTGCAACCTGGATTTGGTTGCTTCAAAAATCTAATATCTTTGAAAAGACTGCAGTATGAAAATACATCAAAGATTCAGTTTTTTTCGACAACACTGATTCTACTTTAAGAAGTATTTTATTTTTAATTACAAAAGGCACTAGATGTTGCAATTTCCTTTAAAATGAGCTATTATACAGCTCTCTATGATTTTCCAGTGCCCAGCTAGCTGAGGAGGAAAATCAAGCGGAAAGAAAAAATATCCCGTTTGTGGAGAATAACGTGGTAAAAGTCAATTTTCTTGATTTTCAAGCCAATATATTTTCTTTGTTATTCAAGCCAAAGGTCGGTAAGTTTCCTTTATAGAGGATTCGGACAAGGCGGTTCTAATGGTGTACTTTTTGTTTTGATCTGACTCTTTTTTTAGGAGTTGGGGGGTTTTATATTTCTTAACATTGGAGGTAATCGTCTCTTACTAGGTTGCTAGCTACCGCTGCAACCCGGATGTGTCAAAAGTAAGGTTGCAAGTCGACGATTTTGATTTGGCCTTATTATAATTGGTATTGTGAAATAATAATATGCATATGGTTCTTAAATCATACTTCTTTATGGTCCCATATGGTCTAGTGGCTAGGATAGTTAACTTTCACTTAACAGGCCCGTTTTCGATTCCCGGTGTGGGAAAATTTTTAACTCTATAATCTTCGAACATTCGAACCTTTTATAATTAGAATGATGTATATAATATAAATACTGTAATCTTAACTATAGTGAAGTTGCCTATGCAAGTTAGTATAGGGAAGAGTTCGATCTTTATTATAATTCCAGGAGACAAAAAGTAAAACTAATTATAAAATTTTCATGTATTTTTGTTGTTTAAATTAAGAACTTACTATTACTGATTAGGCATCATAAATATTTTTGCAGTTTACATAATAATTTTAGCGATTAAGCCAAAAAAGAAAATTTGGTTCCAGGAGTTTCGGTTACTATTGAGACAAGTAGCTATTATTACTATAGAGTTCATTACCATGAACTGTTTGATTGCTTAAAAATTCAAATATCTTTGAAAAGACTGCAGTATGAAAATACATCAAAACTGCAATTTTTTGGACAAAATTGATTCTACTTTAAAAAGTATTTTATTTTTAATTACAAAAGGCACTAGATGTTGCAATTGCCTTTAAAATGAGCTATTATACAGCTCTCTATGATTTTCCAGTGCCCAGCTAGCTGAGAAGGAAAAAAAAGTGGAAAGAAAAACATATCCCGTTTGTGGAGAATAACGTGGTAAAAGTCAATTTTCTTGATTTTCAAGCCAATATATTTTCTTTTTTATTCAAGCCAAAGGGCGGTAAGTTTCCTTTATAGAGGATTCGGACAAGGCGGTTCTAATGGTGTACTTTTTGTTTTGATCTGACTCTTTTTTTAGGAGTTGGGGGGTTTTATATTTCTTAACAATGGAGGTGATCGTCTCTTACAAGGTTGCTAGCTACCGCTGCAACCCGGATACATAATAACTTTAGTGATTAAGCCAAAAAAAGAAAATTTTGGTTCCAGGATTTTCGGTTGCTATTGAGACAAGTAGATATTATTACTATAGAGTTCATTACCATGAACTGTTTGATTGCTTCAAAATTCAAATATATTTGAAAAGACTGCAGTATGAAATACATCAAAAATGCAATTTTTTTGACAAAATTGATTCTATTTTTAAAAGTCATTTATTTTTAATTACAAAAGTCACTAGATGTAGCAATTTCCTTTAAAATGAGCTATTATACAGCTCTCTATGATTTTCCAGTGCCCAGCTAGCTGAAGAGAAAAAAAAGCGGAAAGAAAAAAATATCCCGTTTGTGGAGAATAACGTGGTTAAAGTCAATTTTCTTGATTTTCAAGCCAATATATTTTCCTTGTTATTCAAGCCAAAGGGAAGTAAGTTTCCTTTATAAGGGTTTCGGACAAGGCGGTTCTAATGGTGTACTTTTTGTTTTGATCTGACTCTTGTTTTAGGATTTAAGGGTTTTTATATTTCACAAGAAAGAAAAAAATATCCCGTTTAGGCAGAATGTTGTAGTAGCTGCCACTTTTCTTGATTTTCAAGCCAATATATTTCCCTTGCTGTTCAAGCCAAATGACAGAAAGTTTCTATACAGGGGTATACAGAAAGTTTCATATACAGGGGACTCCTTTTTTAGGAACTATGGGTTTTTACATTTCTTAACATTGGACGTGATAGTCTCTTACTAGGTTGCTAGCTACCGCTGCAACCCGGATACTCGGTTTAGCTACCTCCTAACCAAAACTTTAATATAAATTAGTACAGGCGAGAGGTCGTTCATTATTATAAATCTCTTACTAGGTTGCTAGCTACCGCTGCAACCCGGATTTGATGTGAAATTACAAACAGGAAAAAGCCTATGGCTTTTTCTTAATTGGAATAGTAAGAGACGACCTGGCTACAAACTATGATTATGACATCATTGATCAATCTTTAACATTAAATGTTCTTTACTGTAATGGTTTGTTCTTTTCTAGGTTTCAGCCATCTCTAAAGCCTTGATACTGATGGAAATTGCATAATCCCTATTTATGTTTCAGTTAACATGGGCTAGGTGTCCTTCTTTATTGTAATTTAATCCAATTAATTTCCTTTAAAATGAGCCATTGAACAACTCTCTACGATGTTCCAGTGCCAAGCTATCTGTGGAAAACAAGAAAGAAAAAAGAAAAAAAGAAAAAAAAAGTATCCCGTTTAGGCAGAATATTGTAGTAGCTGCAACTTTTCTTGATTTTCAAGCCAATATATTTCCCTTGCTGTTGAAGCCAAGGGACAGAAAGCTTCCTATACAGGGGTTTCGGACAAGGTGGTTCTAATTATGTACTTTTTGTTTTGATCTGACTCCTTTTTTTAGGAACTATGGGTTTTTTTATTTCTTAGCATTGGACGTGATCGTCTCTTACTAGGTTTCTAGCTACCGCTGCAACTCGGACGTCTCTTACTAAGTTGTTAGCTACATCTGCAACCCGGCTCATATATACATAACAATAGAAAACTAAAAGTTTGAAGATAAGTAGAAATTGTTTTTAGAAAAACATCATTACCGAATTTCATTTGTTATAAGTATAAGCAATGTCTTGATAAGACATAACCTACTGATATAACAATTCGTTATTAGTCAGGACTTCGAATTCCAAGTTCAAAACTCAGTGGAACCTTTTTATAGCTTCTACCTTACTTATACTACTATTTAAGTCTGTACCATAATTTCTTCTGTTCAAGATTGAATTAATTACTATTAATTTGATAACGTTCGTTCTTTACTATACTTATTTTAAAAATTATTTTGTCACTCACAAATTTATTTTAAATACGTCAATTTGCTTTAAAATAAGCCATTAAACAATTCTCTATGATTTTTACGTGCCCCACTAGTTGCAAAGGAATAACACAGGGGAAAAAGTTGCCATCGATGCAAAATATCATAATTCAAGCAACTTTTCATATTTTTCATGCCAATGGATTTTATTCGTTATTCAAGCCAAGGAGCTATAAGTTTCCTACATAAGGGTTTTTGACAAGGCAATTATTATAGCATACTTTATTTTTTGATCTGACATTATTTTCAGGAGTTATGGGCTACGGTTTTTCTTAGTATGGGACGTGATTTTCTCTTACTAGACAAGTGTGTTGCATCATCATGCTTATGATGAATTATTACAATATTTCATGCTTATTAAGATCTGTTCTAATATTTCAGTTACTATTGGGTAGAGTCCGTTCTCCAAATGTGTCTTGTTGAGTGTACATATAGAACTGAAAAATGATACATTATCATATAATTATAACATGTTCTTATATATACTATAATTTAAAACGACTCAATTGAAAAGTGCCAAAGATTACCATTAGAATACGCTTATCAAAATCTATTTATCCGTATATACACAGTTTTGTGGAAAAATCAAATCAATGAATACCTTACTACAGCACAATGGATGAAAGTATGCCTCATGATTGGAGGTTGGTGGGTTAAAATCCGCCTTTAGTAAGGGCTGTTTAACTTGCGTGTAGTTTGCTTTGATCAACTGAAACCATAAAACTGCTAATTATAAGTAATTTTGGTATTTAATAATAATAATATTGTATCAAGTTGTTTAAACATTAGGATAAAATAAGACTCATTTAAACATTTTTAGGAATGTATATAGTTTCTTTTGATAAAGTGAGGTTGTTACTTAAACATTCTAAATATTTTTGCAGTTTACAGAGTTTTGTAGTTTTTTCTCATACCTTATGCATTGTCATAATATAAAAACTGGAATAATATAAAAACCCGGAAAAAAATGTGATGAACTTAAGCTGGTTGTTCTCTAATATAGATGTTCTTTGTTTATTTAATTAACTAGGCCCATTCTTTTTATTAGTCTAATGGTGTGCTTTGTGGTTCAATTACTATAGGCTATAGTTAGTTCTTTACTATAACAAACAGAAAGAAAAAAAGATACCTTATGTGGAGAATATCATGGTTAAAGTGACTTTTCTTGATTTTCAAGCCAACATATTTTCCTTAAATTCAAGCCAAGGGACGGTAAGTCTGCTATATAGAGGTTGGACAAGGCGGTTCCAGAAGTGTACTTCTTAATTTGATCTGAATCTTTTTTAAGGAGTTATCTTTTACTTTAGTTTTCACTATGAGGCGTGACCGTCTCTTACTAGGTTGCTAGCTATCGCTGCAACCCGGATCAACTGAAACCATAAAATTGCTAATTATAAGTAAATTTGGTGTTTAATAATAATAATATTGTATACAGTTGTTTAAACATTAAGATAAAATAATACTCATTTAAACATTTTTAGGAATGTATATAGTTTCTTTTGATAAAGTGAAGTTGTTACAGAAACATTCTTAATATTTTTGTAGTTTAAAGAGTTTTGTAGTTTTTTCTCATACCTTTTGCATTGTCATGATATAAAAAACTGGAATCTTAACTATAGTGAAGTAGCCTATACAAGTTAGTATAGGGAAGAGTTCGTTCTTTATTATAACTTCTTTTTTTAATCTTAATCTTTTTTTAGGAGTTATGAGTTAATTTAGTTTTTACTATGGGGCTTGATCGTCTCTTACTAGGTAGCTAGCTACCGCTGCAAACCGAATTCTTAACATTGGACTTGATCGTCGCTTACTAGGTTGCTAGCTACCGCTGCAACCTGGATAATATTTATCATAAACATTTCAGTTAGTATAGGCAAGAGGTCGTTCTTTATTATAATCTGAATGTAATTTTTCCCTTTGTCCTTATGCGTTCTTCGGTAAAACCTCGCAGAGAATTTAATTTTTTCATTATAGCTTTTGTCACCCCAGTATCTACCCATTATTCTGGTAGCAACTTTTTTCTTATGTTTGTTTCGGTAATCTTCATCATTATCATACCGTTCCCTGCTCTTTTGTATAGCCTGCTCAATTGTTGCTTCTCTATAAAGTTTATCATTGTGATAACGCTCCTTGATCTTTTGTCTAGCCTGCTCAATTCTTGCTTCTCTATAAAGTTTATCATTGTGATAACGCTCCTTGATCTTTTGTTTAGCCTGCTCAATTCTTGCTTCTCTGTAATGTTCATCATTACCATACCGTTCCTTGATCTTTTGTTTGGCTGTCTCAATTTTTGCATGTCTATAATCTTCATCATTGTGATAACACATCTTGCTGTTTTCTTTTGCTCTCTCAATTATTACTTCGCGATACGCCTGGTCGGTTGAATACCTTTGTTTTGCTCTCTCAATTATTACTTCTCGATACACCTGGTCGGTTGAATACCTTTTCTTTTTTCTTTTCAAGTTACTATCTCTGTTGTTTGTGTAGTACTCTTTCTTCAACTTGCGTATAGCCTGCTTTGATCTAACCATTATTCTAATCAAGAATGAGAGAATTTTCAGTTTTGACTTTCCTTATATACTAATTATGACGTCATTCTATTCACGTCATAGCTCTAATATAAAACTATGATGACGTTCATTATTTATCTAGTAGGGTTTCAGACAAGGTATTTCTAATGATGTACTTTTGTTTTGATCTGACTCTATTTTTAGGAGTTTTGGGTTTTTATATTTCTTAGCATTGGACTGATCGTCTCTTACTAGGTTGCTAGCTGCTGCTGCAACCCAAATTCACATATATATTTATTTATGAGAGGCAGCCTGGCCGAGTGGTCCAAGGCACTGGTGTTAGCCACCAGTCTCTTAAGAGGCGTGGGTTCAATTCTTACCGCTGGTATACGATTATGTTTGAAAGACTGCAGTGTGAAAAGACATCAAAATGCAGCTTTTGGAGTGGTCCAAGGCACTCGTGTTACCCACCAGTCTCTTCGGAGGCGTGGGTTCAAATCTTACCGCTGGTATACGATTATGTTTGAAAGACTACAGTGTGAAAAGACATCAAAAATGCAGTTTTTGGTGGAAAAATTTATTCTCTTTTAGAAATAATTAATTTTAGTTACTATAGATTTTTAACCCAATTAATTTCCTTTAAAATGAGCTATTGAACAACCCTCTACGATGTTCCAGTGCCAAGCTATCTCTGGATACAAAAAAAGAAAAAAAGAAAAAAAGAAAAAAATATCCCGTTTGTGGAGAATAACGTGGTTCAAGTCAATTTTCTTGATTTTCAAGACAATATATTTCCCTTGCTGTTCAAGCCAAGGGACAGAAAGTTTCCTATACAGGGGTTTCCGACAAGGCGGTTCTAATGGTGTACTTTTTGTTTTGATCTGACTCCTTTGTTAGGAACTATGGGATTTATATTTCTTAACATTGGACGTGATCGTCTCTTACTAGGTTGCTAGCTACCGCTGCAACCCGGATGATCGTCTCTTACTAGGTTGCTAGCTACCGCTGCAACCCGGAAAATTACAAAAGATTTTTAACCACGTTAATTTCCTTTAAAATGAGACATTAAACAACTCTCTACGATGTTCCAGTGCCAAGCTATCTGTGGAATTACTAACCTATACTATAATTAAGTGGCGTATAAAATTTAGTATAGGCAAGAGGTCGTTCTTTATTATAACAACTCTCTACGATGTTTCGAACATAATCTTCGAACATTAGAAGCTCTAAGGCTTTTATAATTTATAATGAACCACATCGATCCTTTATGTAATAGCTACCGCTGCAACCCGGAAAATATGAATACTGTAATCTTAACTATAGTGAAGTTGCGTATGCAAGTTAGTATAGGGAAGAATTTGATCTTTATTATATTACTATGGGAGAGAGATCGTTCTTTATTGTACTTTAAAATGAGCCATTGAACAACTCTCTACGATGTTCCAGTGCCAAGCTATCTGTGGAATTACTAACCTATACTATAATTCAGTGGCGTATAAAATTTAGTATAGGCATGAGGTCGTTCTTTATTATACTACAGCCATGATACTGAGGGAAATTACATAATCCCTATTTGTGTTTCAGTTAATATGGGCTAGGTGTCTTTCTTTATTGTAACAGTTGGCTTGAGTTCAAATTCCGTATGGGAAATTCTTACTTATGATGATTTCTTAAGGAATATAGTTAAAATTTCTTAATGTAATAAAAATGATTTGTTTTAATTACAAAAGGTTTTTAACCCCACTAATTTCCTTTAAAATGAGCCATTTAACAACTCTTTACGATGTTCCAGTGCCTATTTATCTGTTGAATTACTAACCTATACTATAATTAAGTGGCGTATATAATTTAGTATAGGCAAGAGGTCGTTCTATATTATAAACTATCCTTGAAATTTTGTTTGGCTGTCTCAATTTTTGCATGTCTATAATCTTCATCATTGAGATAACACATCTTGCTGTTTTGTTTTGCTCTCTCAATTATTACTTTTCGATACGCCTGGTCAGTTGAATACCTTTGCTTTTTTCTTTTCAAGTTACTATCTCTGTTGTTTGTGTAGTACTGTTTTTTCAACTTGCGTATAGCTTGCTTGATTGAAACCATTATGTAATTATGAATGAGAACATTTACAGTTCTGACGCTTCTTATATAGTAATTATGACGTCACGGCGTGATGATTTTATTGACGTCATAGCGCAATGATATTATTTCATGACGTCTTCAGAAACAACAATATATTTTCGTGTTTTTTTATTCACGTCATAGCTCTAATATAAAACTATGACGAAATTCAATATTTATCTAGTAGGGTTTCAGACAAGGTAATTCTAATGATGTACTTTTGTTTTGATTTGACTCTATTTTTAGGAGTTTTGTTATATATCTTAGCATTGGACTGATCGTCTCTTACTAGATTGCTAGCTACTGCCGCAACCCAGATTCACATATATATTTATTTATGAGAGACAACCTGACCGAGTGGTCCAAGGCACTGGTGTTAGCCACCAGTCTCTTCGGAGGCGTGGGTTCAAATCTTACCGCTGGTATGCGATTATGTTTGAAAGACTGCAGTGTGAAAAGACATCGAAAATGCAGTTTTTGGTGGAAAAATTTATTCTCTTTTCGAAATAATTTATTTTAGTTACAAAAGGTTTTTAACCCAATTAATTTCCTTTAAAATGAGCTATTGAACAACCCTCTACGATGTTCCAGTGCCAAGCCATCTCTGGATATAAAAGAAAAGAGAAAAAAATATCCTGTTTGTGGAGAATAACGTGGTAAAAGTCAATTTGCTTGATTTTCAAGCCAATATATTTTCTTTTTTATTCAAGCCAAAGGGCGGTAAGTTTCCTTTATAGAGGTTTCGGACAAGGTGGTTCTAATGGTGTACTTTTTGTTTTGATCTGACTCCTCTGTTAGGAACTATGGGTTTTTATATTTCTTAACATTGGACGTGATCGTCTCTTACTAGGTTGCTAGCTACCGCTGCAACCCGGATAACTGTACTAGCCTATACTATAGTTAAGCGGCCTATAAAATTTACTATAGGAAAGAGGTCGTTCTTTATTATAATACCGCTGCAACCCGGATACCGCTGTAACCCTGATAACAAACAGGAAAATATTACAAACAAGAAAAAGCCTACGGCTTTTTCTTCTTTGAAATAGTAAGAGACGAACCTCAAACGATCAATTAGCTAACTAAGTCCAATGCATGCAATAACTTTTTATTCCAATGATCGTCTTTTAATGTAACATATCAGTTACTATGGGAGAGAGATCGTTCTTTACTGTAATATAATAATCTTCGAACATTTGAACCTTTTATAATCTATAATGATGTATAATATAAATACTGTAATCTTAACTATAGTGAAGTTGCGTATGCAAGTTAGTATAGGGAAGAGTTCGATCTTTATTATAATAATAACAAAATTTAATTAGAGTTCGTTCTTTATTGTTATGTTAGCATTGGACGTGATCGTCTCTTATTGTGATATTCATGAATGAGACCATTTACAGTTTTGACGTTTCTTATATAGTAATTATGACGTCACTGCATCAAAAATACAGTTTTTATTGGAAAAATTTATTCTCTTTTAGAAATAATTTATTTCAGTTACAAAAGGTTTTTAACCCAATTAATTTCCTTTAAAATGAGCTATTGAACAACCCTCTACGATGTTCCAGTGCCAAGCTATCTCTGGAAAAGAAAGAAAAAAGAAAAAAATATCCCGTTTGGGGAGAATAACGTGGTAAAAGTCAATTTGCTTGATTTTCAAGCCAATATATTTCCCTTGCTGTTCAAGCCAAGGGACAGAAAGTTTCCTATACAGGGGTTTCGGACAAGGCGGTTCTAATGGTGTACTTTTTGTTTTGATCTGACTCCTTTGTTAGGAACTATGGGTTTTTATATTTCTTAACATTGGACGTGATCGTCTCTTACTAGGTTGCTAGCTACCGCTGCAACCCGGATCTTAGCATTGGACTGATCGTCTCTTACTAGGTTGCTAGCTACTGCTGCAACCCAAATTCACATATATATTTATTTATGAGAGGCAGCCGGGCCGAGTGGTCCAAGGCACTGGTGTTAACCACCAGTCTCTTCGGAGGCGTGGGTTCAAATCATACCGCTGGTATACGATTATGTTTGAAAGACTGGAGTGTGAAAAGACATCGAAAATGCAGTTTTTGGTGGACAAATTTATTCTCTTTTAGAAATAATTTATTTTAGTTACAAAAGGTTTTTAACCCAATTAATTTCCTTTAAAATGAGCTACTGAACAACCCTCTACGATGTTCCAGTGCCAAGCTATCTGTGGAAAAGAAAAAAAGAAAAAAAGAAAAAAATATCTCGTTTAGGCAGAATGTTGTAGTAGCTACCACTTTTCTTGATTTTCAAGCCATTATATTTCCCTTGCTGTTCAAGCCAAGGGACAGAAAGTTTCCTATACAGGGGTTTCACACAAGGCGGTTCTAATGGTGTACTTTTTGTTTTGATCTGACTCCTCTGTTAGGAAATATGGTTTTTTATATTTCTTAACATTGGACGTGATGGTCTCTTACTGGGTTGCCGGGGTTGCTACCGCTGAAACCGCTGTAAAGAATTTACTGTAATATCAGTTACTATGGGCAAGAGATCGTTCTTTATTGTAAACTACCGGTGCAACCCGGTAGGTTGCTAGCTACCGCTGCAACCCGGATAATAATTGACAAACACCATTTATGATGAGCTACATCGGTCCTTTATGTAATATGTAATCATGAATGAGACCATTTACATCTTTGTCGCTTTTTATATAGTAATTACCATGGAATATCCTTCGTTCTTTAATGTAATACTGGCTAGAGTTCGTTCTTTACTATAGCACTGAGTCTAATGTATGCAATGGCTTGTTATTCCAATTACCAAGTTTTAATGTAAACAATTAACTAATCGTCTATATAATTATTCCTTTTATTATTTCAGTTCGTTCCTTAATGTAAAAATTACAAACAGGAAAAAGTCTACGGCTTTTTCTTCTTTGGAAATAGTAAGAGACGATCCTCAAACAATCAGACAGCCAACTAGGTTTATAATTTGTTCTTTAACATAAACGTCATTAATCGGATATTTTAATAAATCCTTTATGGTCTAGAGGTTGGGATAGCTCTCACCCAGTTGGCTTGAGTTCAAATTTTGTATGGGAAATTTTAACTTATGATGATTTCTTAAGGAACATAATTAAAATTTCTTAATGTAATAAAAATAATTTATTTTAATTACAAGAAGTTTTTAACCCCATTAATTTTCTTTAAATGAGCCATTGAACAACTCTCTACTATGTTCCAGTGCCAAGCTATCTGTTGAATTACTAGCCTATACTATAATTAAGTGGCGTATAAAATTTGGTATAGGCAAGAGGTCGTTCTTTATTATAAACTGCTTTGATCTAACCATTATTCTAATCAAGAATGAGAGAATTTTCAGTTTTGACTTTCCTTATATACTAATTATGACGTCACTCTATTCACGTCATAGCTCTAATATAAAACTATGATGACGTTCATTATTTATCTAGTAGGGTTTCAGACAAGGTATTTCTAATGATGTACTTTTGTTTTGATCTGACTCTATTTTTAGGAGTTTTGGGTTTTTATATTTCTTAGCATTGGACTGATCGTCTATTACTAGGTTGCTAGCTACTGCTGCAACCCAAATTCACATATATATTTATTTATGAGAGGCAGCCTGGCCGAGTGGTCCAAGGCACTGGTGTTAGCCACCAGTCTCTTCAGAGGCGTGGGTTCAATTCTTACCGCTGGTATACGATTATGTTTGAAAGACTGCAGTGTGAAAAGACATCAAAATGCAGTTTTTGGAATGGTCCAAGGCACTCGTGTTACCCACCAGTCTCTTCAGAAGCGTGGGTTCAAATCTTACCGCTGGTATACGATTATGTTTGAAAGACTGCAGTGTGAAAAGACATCAAAAATGCAGTTTTTGGTGGAAAAATTTATTCTCTTTTAGAAATAATTAATTTTAGTTACTATAGATTTTTAACCCAATTAATTTCCTTTAAAATGAGCTATTGAACAACCCTCTACGATGTTCCAGTGCCAAGCTATCTCTGGATACAAAAAAAGAAAAAAAGAAAAAAATATCCCGTTTGTGGAGAATAACGTGGTTCAAGTCAATTTTCTTGATTTTCAAGACAATATATTTCCCTTGCTGTTCAAGCCAAGGGACAGAAAGTTTCCTATACAGGGGTTTCAGACAAGGCGGTTCTAATGGTGTACTTTTTGTTTTGATCTGACTCCTTTGTTAGGAACTATGGGCTTTTATATTTCTTAACATTGGACGTGATCGTCTCTTACTAGGTTGCTAGCTACCGCTGCAACCCGGATCAGTTAACATGGGCTAGATGTCGTTCTTTATTATAAAACCACTGCTGACAGTAATTTATACCAAAGCAAACAAATTACTTGTTTGAGTCTTAAATTATAATTTCGTTTTAGTTACTGTGGGCTGAAGTTTGTTCTTTACAGTAGCCTTATTATAAATAATGTTCTTTACTGTAATAAAAATTGACAAACACCATTTATGATGAGCTATATCGGTCCTTTATGTAATAACATATAAAATTTAGTATAGGCAAGAGGTCGTTCCTTATTATAATTTCCTATACCTGGGTTTCGGACAAGGCGGTTCTAATGGTGTACTTTTTGTTTTGATCTGACTCCTTTTTAGGAACTATGGGTTTTTATATTTCTTAACATTGGACGTGATCGTCTCTTACTAGGTTGCTAGCTACCGCTGCAACCAGGATACTGCTGCAACCCAAATTATAAGAGGCAGCCTGGCCGAGTGGTCCAAGGCACTGGTGTTAGCCACCAGTCTCTTCGGAGGCGTGGGTTCAAATCTTACCGCTGGTATACGATTATGTTTGAAAGACTGCAGTGTGAAAAGACATTAAAAATACAGTTGTTGGTGGAAAAATTTATTCTCTTTTAGAAATAATTTATTTTAGTTACTATAGATTTTTAACCCAATTAATTTCCTTTAAAATGAGCTATTGAACAACCCTCTACGATGTTCCAGTGCCAAGCTGTCTCTGGATACAAAAAAAGAAAAAAAGAAAAAAAGAAAATAATATCCCGTTTAGGCAGAATGTTGTAGTAGCTGCCACTTTTCTTGATTTTCAAGCCAATATATTTCCCTTGCTGTTCAAGCCAAGGGACAGAAAGTTTCCTATACAGGGGTTTCGGACAAGGCGGTTCTAATGGTGTACTTTTTGTTTTGATCTGACTATTTTTCTAGGAACTAGGGGTTTTTATATTTCTTAACATTGGACGTGATCGTCTCTTACTAGGTTGCTAGCTACCGCTGCAACCCGGATAAAAAATAATTATTTGAAAAAAAAATTAAGTGCAAAAGTTGCTAGATCTAGAGATTTCCTTTAAAATGAGCCATTGAACAACTCTCTACGATGTTCCAGTGCCAAGCTATCTGTGGAAGAGAAGAAAGAAAGAAAAAATATCCCGTTTGTGGAGAATAACGTGGTTAAAGTCAATTTTCTTGATTTTCAAGCCAATATATTTTCTTTGTTATTCAAGCCAAATGGCGGTAAGTTTCCTTTATAGGGGTTTCAGACAAGGCGGTTCTAATGATGTACTTTTTGTTTTGATCTGACTATTTTTCTAGGAGTTAGGGGTTTTTATATTTCTTAATATTGGACGTGTTCGTCTCTTGCTAGGTTGCTAGCTACCGCTGCAACCCGGATTATCTAGTAGGGTTTCAGACAAGGTAGTTCTAATGATATACTTTTGTTTTGATCTGACTCTATTTTTAGGAGTTTTGGGTTTTTATATTTCTTAGCATTGGACTGATCGTCTCTTACTAGGTTGCTATCTACTGCTGCAACCCCGATTCACATATATAGTTATGAGAGGCAGCGTGGCCCAGTTGTCCAAGGTACTGTTGTTAGCCACCAGTCTCTTCGGAGGCGTGAGTTCTAATCTTACTGCTGGTATACGATTATGATTTATTTAGAAAAATCAAATGTCTTTTGAAATACTAAAGTATAAAATGACATAGAAAATGTAGTTCTTAATTGAAAAATTTATTCTCTCTTGGAAATAATTTATTTTAATTACAAAAGTTTTTAACTCCATTAATTTCCTTTAAAATGAGCCATTGAGCAACTCTACGATGTACCAGTGCCAAGCTATCTGTGGAATAAAAAGAAAAGAAAAAAAAGATCCCGTTTCGGTAGAAAGCTGTATTACCTGTCACTTTTCTTGATTTTCAAGCCAATATATTTCCCTTGCTGTTCAAGCCAAGGTACAGAAAGTTTCCTATACAGGGGTTTCGGACAAGGCGGTTCTAATGGTGTACTTTTTGTTTTGACCTGACTCTTTTTTTAGGAGTTAGGGGTTTTTATATTTCTTAACATTGGACGTGATCATCTCTTACTAGGTTGCTAGCTACCGCTGTAACCCGGATCTTAATGTAATAAAAATAATTTATTTTAATTACAAGAAGTTTTTAACCCCATTAATTTTGCTTTAAAATGAGCCATTGAACAACTCTCTACGATATCCCGGTGCCAAACTATCTGTTGAATTACTAACCTATATTATAATTAAGTGGCGTATAAAATTTAGTACAGGCAAGAGGTCGTTCTTTATTATAAATTATAAAACCACTGCTGACAGTAATTTATACCAAAGCAAACAAATTACTTGTTTGAGTCTTAAATTATAATTTCGTTTTAGTTACTGTGGGCTGAAGTTCGTTCTTTACAGTAGCTTTATTATAAATAATGTTCTTTACTGTAATAAAAATTGACAAACACCATTTATGATGAGCTATATCGGTCCTTTATGTAATAACATATAAAATTTAGTATAGGCAAGAGGTCGTTCCTTATTATAATTTCCTATACCTGGGTTTCGGACAAGGCGGTTCTAATGGTGTACTTTTTGTTTTGATCTGACTCCTTTTTTAGGAACTATGGGTTTTTATATTTCTTAACATTGGACGTGATCGTCTCTTACTAGGTTGCTAGCTACCGCTGCAACCCGGATACTGCTGCAACCCAAATTATAAGAGGCAGCCTGGCCGAGTGGTCCAAGGCACTGGTGTTAGCCACCAGTCTCTTCGGAGGCGTGGGTTCAAATCTTACCGCTTGTATACGATTATGTTTGAAAGACTGCAGTGTGAAAAGACATTAAAAATACAGTTGTTGGTGGAAAAATTTATTCTCTTTTAGAAATAATTTATTTTAGTTACTATAGATTTTTAACCCAATTAATTTCCTTTAAAATGAGCTATTGAACAACCCTCTACGATGTTCCAGTGCCAAGCTGTCTCTGGATACAAAAAAAGAAAAAAAGAAAAAAAGAAAAAAATATCCCGTTTAGGCAGAATGTTGTAGTAGCTGCCACTTTTCTTGATTTTCAAGCCAATATATTTCCCTTGCTGTTCAAGCCAAGGGACAGAAAGTTTCCTATACAGGGGTTTTGGACAAGGTGGTTCTAATGGTGTACTTTTTGTTTTGATCTGACTCTTTTTTTAGGAACTATGGGTTTTTATATTTCTTAACATTGGACGTGGTCGTCTCTTACTAGGTTGCTAGCTACCGCTGCAACCCGGATTGCTAGCTACCGCTGCAACCCGGATATACAATAGTTAAGTGGCCTATAAAATTTAGTATAGGCAAGAGGTCATTCTTTATTATAATTCTAATGATCGTCCTTTAATATAAACTATGGACTAAAGTTCGTTCTTTAATGTAAAAATTTGATGATCGAGCCTTTATGTAACCCGGATTAAAAAATTATTATCATATCTTATATGTAACTTTTATTTTATAAGTCATCGATAGTTTAATGGTAAGTATGCCCACTTTTTACTTGGGAGAAGGGGGTTCGATTCCCCGTCGGGAAGAACTTTTAATATGTTGAATTAAAAGCACTATCTTTTAAATTTAAAATTTAAAAAAGAAACTTGTTTATTTACATTCTAGCTAAAATAATGAAGATAATATGAATGAGCCACAGTGTTCAGTTTCTTTGGACTTGAGTTCGTTTTTTAACTATAAATACAAACAGGAAAAAGTCTACGGCTTTTTCTTCTTTTAAATAGTAAGAGACGAAACTCAAACAATCAAGTAGCTAACTAAGTCCAATGTATGGAATGGTTTGTTATTTCAGTGATCGTCTTTTAATGTAAAAAAATATAAATACTGTAATCTTAACTATAGTGAAGTTGCGTATGCAAGTTAGTATAGGGAAGAGTTTGATCTTTATAATACTTCTAATGATCGTCGTTTAATAAAATATTTTTAACCCCATTAATTTCCTTTAAATGAGCCATTGAACAACTCTACGATGTTCCAATGTCAAGCTATCTGTGGAATTACTAACCTATACTATAATTCAGTGGCGTATAAAGTTTAGTATAGGCATGAGGTCGTTCTTTATTATAATTTGGTGGAAAAATTTATTCTCTTTTAGAAATAATTTATTTTAGTTACTATAGATTTTTAACCCAATTAATTTCCTTTAAAATGAGCTATTGAACAACCCTCTACGATGTTCCAGTGCCAAGCTATCTCTGGATACAAAAGAAAAAAAAAGAAAAAAAGAAAAAAATATCCCGTTTAGGCAGAATGTTGTAGTAGCTGCCACTTTTCTTGATTTTCAAGCCAATATATTTCCCTTGCTGTTCAAATCAAGGGACAGAAATTTTACTATGCAGGGGTTTCGGACAAGGCGGTTCTAATGGTGTACTTTTTGTTTTGATCTGACTCCTTTTTTAAGAGCTATGGGTTTTTATATTTCATAACATTGGACGCGATCGTCTCTTACTAGGTTGCTAGCTACCGCTGCAACCCGGATAATAACAAAATTTAATTAGAGTTCATTCTTTATTGTTATGTTAGCATTGGACGTGATCGTCTCTTATTGTGATATTCATGAATGAGACCATTTACAGTTTTGACGTTTCTTATATAGTAATTATGACGTCACTGCATCAAAAATACAGTTTTTATTGGAAAAATTTATTCTCTTTTAGAAATAATTTATTTCAGTTAAAAAAGGTTTTTAACCCAATTAATTTCCTTTAAAATGAGCTATTGAACAACCCTCTACGATGTTCCAGTGCCAAGCTATCTCTGGAAAAGAAAGAAAAAAGAAAAAAATATCCCGTTTGGGGAGAATAACGTGGTAAAAGTCAATTTGCTTGATTTTCAAGCCAATATATTTCCCTTGCTGTTCAAGCCAAGGGACAGAAAGTTTCCTATACAGGGGTTTCGGACAAGGCGATTCTAATGGTGTACTTTTTGTTTTGATCTGACTCCTTTGTTAGGAACTATGGGTTTTTATATTTCTTAACATTGGACGTGATCGTCTCTTACTAGGTTGCTAGCTACCGCTGCAACCCGGATCTTAGCATTGGGCGTGATCGTCTCTTACTAGGTTGCTAGCTACTGCTGCAACCCAAATTCACATATATATTTATTTATGAGAGGCAGCCTGGCCGAGTGGTCCAAGGCACTGGTGTTAGCCACCAGTCTCTTCGGAGGCGTGGGTTCAAATCTTACCGCTGGTATACGATTATGTTTGAAAGACTGGAGTGTGAAAAGACATCGAAAATACAGTTTTTGGTGGAAAAATTTATTCTCTTTTAGAAATAATTTATTTTAGTTACAAAAGGTTTTTAACCCAATTAATTTCCTTTAAAATGAGCTATTGAACAACCCTCTACGATGTTCCAGTGCCAAGCTATCTGTGGAAAAGAAAAAAAGGAAAAAAAGAAAAAAATATCTCGTTTAGGCAGAATGTTGTAGTAGCTGCCACTTTACTTGATTTTCAAGCCATTATATTTCCCTTGCTGTTCAAGCCAAGGGACAGAAAGTTTCCTATACAGGGGTTTCAGACAAGGCGGTTCTAATGGTGTACTTTTTGTTTTGATCTGACTCCTCTGTTCGGAACTATGGGTTTTTATATTTCTTAACATTGGACGTGATCGTCTCTTACTAGGTTGCAGTGGTTGCTACCGCTGCAACCGCTGTAAAGAATTTACTGTAATATCAGTTACTATGGGCAAGAGATCGTTCTTTATTGTAAACTACCGGTGCAACCCGGTAGGTTGCTAGCTACCGCTGCAACCCGGATAATAATTGACAAACACCATTTATGATGAGCTACATCGGTCCTTTATGTAATATGTAATCATGAATGAGACCATTTACATCTTTGTCGCTTTTTATATAGTAATTACCATGGAATATCCTTCGTTCTTTATTATAATCTCTTCGGAGGCGTGGGTTCAAATCTTACCGCTGGTATACGATTATGTTTGAAAGACTGCAGTATGGAAAGACATCAAAAATGCGGTTTTTGGTGGAAAAATTTATTCTCTTTTAGAAATAATTTGATATAATTTAATATAATTTAATCTTAACTATAATCTTAATCTTAATAATCTTAAATATAATTTAATCTTAACTACAGTGAATTTGCGTATGCAAGTTAGTATAGGGAAGAGTTCGATCTTTATTATAATTATATTTTAACCCCATTAATTTCCTTTAAAATGAGCCATTAAACAACTCTCTACGACGTTCCAGTGCCAGTCTATCTGTGGAATTACTAACCTATACTATAATTAAGTGGCGTATACAATTTAGTATAGGCAAAAGGTCGTTCTTTATTATATTCCTGCCGAAAGTAATTTTTATACATTTGTCTTTTTAAAGTCAAAACAAAACTTCTATTATTAGCTACTACATGATCCTCTTGACTGACACATTTTATGATGAGCTAACTCGATCCTTTATGTAACTCTCTACGATGTTCCAGTGCCAAGCTATCTATGGAAAAGAAAGAAAAAACAATATCCCGTTTAGGCAGAATGTTGTAGTAGCTGCCACTTTTCTTGATTTTCAAGCCAATATATTTCCCTTGCTGTTCAAGCCAAGGGACAGAAAGTTTACTATACAGGGGTTTCAGACAAGGTGGTTCTAATGGTGTACTTTTTGTTTTGATCTGACTCCTTTTTTAGGAACTATGGGTTTTTATATCTCTTAAAATTGGACGTGATCGTCTCTTACTAGGTTGCTAGCTACCGCTGCAACCCGGATTGCTAGCTACCGCTGCAACCCGGATATATTTCTTAACATTGGACGTGATCGTCTCTTCCTAGGTTGCTAGCTATTGCTGCAACCCGGAGGTTGCTAGCTTCCGCTGCAACCCGGATTAAAATTAGCAATTAGACAATTCTTTATTATGACCAAGAACTGTTTGATTTAATACTTCAGTTACTATGGGTTACAATTCGTTCTTTATTGTACAAACCCTTTATAAGATTTACTATAATTAACAAGATACGCCTGATTACAAACAGGAAAAAGCCTAAGGCTTTTTCTTCTTTGAAATAGTAAGAGACGAACCTCGAACAATCAAGTAGCTAACTAAGTAGAATGTATGCAATGGTTTATTATTCTAATGATCGTTTTTAATATAAAATAGATTATTTCAGTTAGCATGGTCATGTCGTTCTTTACTGTAACTAATCAAGAATGAAAGAATTTTCAGTTCTGACTTTCCTTATATACTAATTATGACGTCACTCTATTCACGTCATAACTCTAATATAAAACTATGATGACGTTCATTATTTATCTAGTAGGGTTTCAGACAAGGTATTTCTAATGATGTACTTTTGTTTTGATCTGACTCTATTTTTAGGAGTTTTGGGTTTTTATATTTCTTAGCATTGGACTGATCGTCTATTACTAGGTTGCTAGCTACTGCTGCAACCCAAATTCACATATATATTTATTTATGAGAGGCAGCCTGGCCGAGTGGTCCAAGGCACTGGTGTTAGCCACCAGTCTCTTCAGAGGCGTGGGTTCAATTCTTACCGCTGGTATACGATTATGTTTGAAAGACTGCAGTGTGAAAAGACATCAAAATGCAGTTTTTGGTGGAAAAATTTATTCTCTTTTAGAAATAATTTATTTTAGTTACTATAGATTTTTAACCCAATTAATTTCCTTTAAAATGAGCTATTGAACAACCCTCTACGATGTTCCAGTGCCAAGCTATCTCTGGATACAAAAAAAGAAAAAAAAAGAAAAAAAAAAGAAAAAATATCCCGTTTAGGCAGAATGTTGTAGTAGCTGCCACTTTTCTTGATTTTCAAGCCAATATATTTCCCTTGCTGTTCAAGCCAAGGGACAGAAATTTTACTATGCAGGGGTTTCGGACAAGGCGGTTCTAATGGTGTACTTTTTGTTTTGATCTGACTCTTTTTTTTAAGAACTATGGGTTTTTATATTTCTTAACATTGGACGTGATCGTCTCTTACTAGGTTGCTAGCTACCGCTGCAACCCGGATGGGCTTTTATATTTCTTAACATTGGACGTGATCGTCTCTTACTAGGTTGCTAGCTACCGCTGCAACCCGGATACTGGCTAGAGTTCGTTCTTTACTATAGCACTGAGTCTAATGTATGCAATGGCTTGTTATTCCAATTACCACGTTTTAATGTAAACAATTAACTAATCGTCTATATAATTATTCCTTTTATTATTTCAGTTCGTTCCTTAATGTAAAAATTACAAACAGGAAAAAGTCTACGGCTTTTTCTTCTTTGGAAATAGTAAGAGACGATCCTCAAACAATCAGACAGCCAACTAGGTTTATAATTTGTTCTTTAACATAAACGTCATTAATCGGATATTTTAATAAATCCTTTATGGTCTAGAGGTTTGGATAGCTCTCACCCAGTTGGCTTGAGTTCAAATTTTGTATGGGAAATTTTAACTTATGATGATTTCTTAAGGAACATAATTAAAATTTCTTAATGTAATAAAAATAATTTATTTTAATTACAAGAAGTTTTTAACCCCATTAATTTTCTTTAAATGAGCCATTGAACAACTCTCTACTATGTTCCAGTGCCAAGCTATCTGTTGAATTACTAGCCTATACTATAATTAAGTGGCGTATAAAATTTAGTATAGGCAAGAGGTCGTTCTTTATTATAAACTGCTTTGATCTAACCATTATTCTAATCAAGAATGAGAGAATTTTCAGTTTTGACTTTCCTTATATACTAATTATGACGTCACTCTATTCACGTCATAGCTCTAATATAAAACTATGATGACGTTCATTATTTATCTAGTAGGGTTTCAGACAAGGTATTTCTAATGATGTACTTTTGTTTTGATCTGACTCTATTTTTAGGAGTTTTGGGTTTTTATATTTCTTAGCATTGGACTGATCGTCTATTACTAGGTTGCTAGCTACTGCTGCAACCCAAATTCACATATATATTTATTTATGAGAGGCAGCCTGGCCGAGTGGTCCAAGGCACTGGTGTTAGCCACCAGTCTCTTCAGAGGCGTGGGTTCAATTCTTACCGCTGGTATACGATTATGTTTGAAAGACTGCAGTGTGAAAAGACATCAAAATGCAGTTTTTGGAGTGGTCCAAGGCACTCGTGTTACCCACCAGTCTCTTCGGAAGCGTGGGTTCAAATCTTACCGCTGGTATACGATTATGTTTGAAAGACTGCAGTGTGAAAAGACATCAAAAATGCAGTTTTTGGTGGAAAAATTTATTCTCTTTTAGAAATAATTAATTTTAGTTACTATAGATTTTTAACCCAATTAATTTCCTTTAAAATGAGCTATTGAACAACCCTCTACGATGTTCCAGTGCCAAGCTATCTCTGGATACAAAAAAAGAAAAAAAGAAAAAAAGAAAAAAATATCCCGTTTGTGGAGAATAACGTGGTTCAAGTCAATTTTCTTGATTTTCAAGACAATATATTTCCCTTGCTGTTCAAGCCAAGGGACAGAAAGTTTCCTATACAGGGGTTTCAGACAAGGCGGTTCTAATGGTGTACTTTTTGTTTTGATCTGACTCCTTTGTTAGGAACTATGGGCTTTTATATTTCTTAACATTGGACGTGATCGTCTCTTACTAGGTTGCTAGCTACCGCTGCAACCCGGATCAGTTAACATGGGCTAGATGTCGTTCTTTATTATAAAACCACTGCTGACAGTAATTTATACCAAAGCAAACAAATTACTTGTTTGAGTCTTAAATTATAATTTCGTTTTAGTTACTGTGGGCTGAAGTTCGTTCTTTACAGTAGCTTTATTATAAATAATGTTCTTTACTGTAATAAAAATTGACAAACACCATTTATGATGAGCTATATCGGTCCTTTATGTAATAACATATAAAATTTAGTATAGGCAAGAGGTCGTTCCTTATTATAATTTCCTATACCTGGGTTTCGGACAAGGCAGTTCTAATGGTGTACTTTTTGTTTTGATCTGACTCCTTTTTTAGGAACTATGGGTTTTTATATTTCTTAACATTGGACGTGATCGTCTCTTACTAGGTTGCTAGCTACCGCTGCAACCAGGATACTGCTGCAACCCAAATTATAAGAGGCAGCCTGGCCGAGTGGTCCAAGGCACTGGTGTTAGCCACCAGTCTCTTCGGAGGCGTGGGTTCAAATCTTACCGCTGGTATACGATTATGTTTGAAAGACTGCAGTGTGAAAAGACATTAAAAATACAGTTGTTGGTGGAAAAATTTATTCTCTTTTAGAAATAATTTATTTTAGTTACTATAGATTTTTAACCCAATTAATTTCCTTTAAAATGAGCTATTGAACAACCCTCTACGATGTTCCAGTGCAAAGCTGTCTCTGGATACAAAAAAAGAAAAAAAGAAAAAAAGAAAAAAATATCCCGTTTAGGCAGAATGTTGTAGTAGCTGCCACTTTTCTTGATTTTCAAGCCAATATATTTCCCTTGCTGTTCAAGCCAAGGGACAGAAAGTTTCCTATACAGGGGTTTCGGAAAAGGTGGTTCTAATGGTGTACTTTTTGTTTTGATCTGACTCTTTTTTTAGGAACTATGGGTTTTTATATTTCTTAACATTGGACGTGATCGTCTCTTACTAGGTTGCTAGCTACCGCTGCAACCCGGATTATATACTAATTATGACGTCACTCTATTCACGTCATAGCTCTAATATAAAACTATGATGACGTTCATTATTTATCTAGTAGGGTTTCAGACAAGGTATTTCTAATGATGTACTTTTGTTTTGATCTGACTCTATTTTTAGGAGTTTTGGGTTTTTATATTTCTTAGCATTGGACTGATCGTCTCTTACTAGGTTGCTAGCTACTGCTGCAACCCAAATTCACATATATATTTATTTATGAGAGGCAGCCTGGCCGAGTGGTCCAAGGCACTGGTGTTAGCCACCAGTCTCTTCAGAGGCGTGGGTTCAATTCTTACCGCTGGTATACGATTATGTTTGAAAGACTGCAGTGTGAAAAGACATCAAAATGCAGTTTTTGGTGGAAAAATTTATTCTCTTTTAGAAATAATTTATTTTAGTTACTATAGATTTTTAACCCAATTAATTTCCTTTAAAATGAGCTATTGAACAACCCTCTACGATGTTCCAGTGCCAAGCTATCTCTGGATACAAAAAAAGAAAAAAAAAGAAAAAAAAAAGAAAAAAATATCCCGTTTAGGCAGAATGTTGTAGTAGCTGCCACTTTTCTTGATTTTCAAGCCAATATATTTCCCTTGCTGTTCAAGCCAAGGGACAGAAATTTTACTATGCAGGGGTTTCGGACAAGGCGGTTCTAATGGTGTACTTTTTGTTTTGATCTGACTCTTTTTTAAGAACTATGGGTTTTTATATTTCTTAACATTGGACGTGATCGTCTCTTACTAGGTTGCTAGCTACCGCTGCAACCCGGAACAGTCCGTAAATAGTCAATAAATTCAGGAGAGTACCACTCAGCACATGAAACTGTCAGAAACAAAGTCGGTGGACCCAATTGCTCAATCATTGACTTTACTTTATAGGAAAGAGATTGAAAATACTGCTGAGATCCTCTGATTTTTGATTGAACAGAAAACAAAGTCGCTTCCATCTCTCCATCACGGGAATGAAGCCTGTCCATAAATTGACGAGCATTTTGATTTGGTTTCACAGTCCGCAACATATGACCAACGCTATTACACATGTAAGAGAATTCTTGCAATTGGAAGCTGTGAAAAAGAAACTGTTTGTCAAGACGAAACTTAGTATGTCTGCTAAGAAGCCTTGATTTAAAATATTCTGCATTTCTAATCCAAAATGGTCTTGCCTTGTCACGCAAGCCATATTTGCCTTTCGGGAAAAAATTTGGAAACACTTTTAGATCAAGTTATTCCTGAAATAAGTCTTCGCTCTCACCTTTTAGTTTCTTGATTTGAAATTGGTCAGTACCAAGATCTTTCATTTGCTTAAAATCTTCAATGAAGTCTTTTGGAACCGCTGAATTGAGAGGCTGGACAGAAAAATGTTCAACCAATGTAGATTTTGCGCTTTCTGTCAGTTTCTGAAGGATTGCAGCTTCCGGTATTTCAGGTAAATTATCAACACCAACCGCTTTTTCAGCAAGACGGGCTTCAAGTATTTTTTTAAATCTTCTAGGGTGTATGCATGTATTGTTTTATAGAGACTGTTGTTCTCTCTTAACCACAACAGTGCTTCATGGACTTTTCTCAGATCTATTAGTGCAGTCCAAACATTCTTGTTGTAAGTAGGCTGACCATTGACAATGACTACAAAACTATCAATGTTAAGAAGTTTTTCAGGCTGAATATCTGCATTTGCTTGCACATCAACAGGTAGATATACTATTCTCCCCTTAAGAGCGTCAACAAGTTCTGTTCTAGGTCTCTTCAATGCAGTTACTTGCCCTAATCTGACGATCGTAAGACAAGGCATTACAAATCGAATCATTGCCATTTCAAAATTATTTAAACACTTTATACATTCCGGTGTACAGTCTATATGAAGGTTATTTAATACTGATCGGACATTCTCCTGACTTTTCAACATTTTCCTAGCACAGTAATCCCAGACAAAGAATGAATCTATGACGTCCTCTTTCCAACCTGTACATTGAATTAGTTGTTCTCTGTCATCTTTGGGTATGTCCTGTTGTAGGTGTTCTAAAATTGTGGCCATCATTACATCAAAACCTTTCTTATTTGAAAGGGATCTTAGACTCTTCAATTGGTATTTTGTCTTTATCTGCTCACAACTGTCACAATGCATTGTGGGGTATACATCCCTAATGTTAGCTACCTTATCAAGGCTCTCACCAAATAATTTTATTATTGTATTTTCATCCACAGAAACTCTAATATTGCTATCACCGTAAATGAAGTCTTGACTATTATTACGACAGAGTCTACTTGACACTTCTTCTATGTAATGACTTAGTTCCTTGTACGAGCCCTCGACTTTTAGTAGATTAATATGTTGTATAATCTTACATTTTGATACTGCCTTATATACGCTATTAATGAAACAGTTCAAGACAGGAAAATATGGAGCTAGTGCCCTTAGAGAACGCAAATAGCTCTGACATCCCTCATTTGGGCTACAGTATAACGAATGCCCATGCTTTCTTGTGTCCCTGTAATTGATTTAACAATAATCCAAGCCGCCAAGGTAGAAATTAACCACTTTGTCAGTTGAAAATTTTAATGCTATATTATTTTCAAGGATATCAAAAAGAATTTGACATAATTCAATATCCGTCGGATAGAGCTTGCAGGTATCAGGGTGACATTGCCAAGTAACCTGCTGCCCAATTTTTGGTTTTGAATGTTTACTCAGATTGTTATAGGTGACTTCAGCCATCATAATTTCCTTGTCAGATCTAGATTCAGAGCATTCTTCAATAGTTGTCTCGTACTTTTCAGGACAGTTTGTTCTACTACACAGAGAATTTTTTGCCAAATATTCAGTAGAACTAAAAGAACTGTTTAAAACACAGTTAGAAATGCTTTTTTCTTGAGTCGGTGTTCCAGGAATTTGTTCTAAATCATTAGTCTTACAAACACATTTACTAATAACCCTAACAGGCTCGTTTTCGCCATAATTGAAAAACATTGCTTTTCCTTCGCTGTTGATAGGTATGCTTGTATATATGTTTTTATTGCTGCTACATAAACTGCAATTGCTCCTTCCAAAATTAATATACGAATTTTCAAAGAAGTACGCCTCCGTATATTCACTGCGTTGTCGAACATTTTTCATTGCATCTGTAAACTGTTCCGCAGTTGCCAATCCATACCTTGGAAGCTTTTCATTAAACTGACAACATTTCTTTTGGATATTACTATGAAGCTTTGCCAAGGAATTTCTAGCCGACTTTTCAACAGCATCCGCTCTTTCAAAGAGAATTTTAATCTGTAATTTTGAATACTTTTCGTGATCCTGGTAAAACATGCGTAAAATGTTTCTCAATTTACGAAGATCAGCCTGCATTTTTGCCATCTTCTTGTATTTCTGAATGTAATTTTTCCCTTTGTCCTTATGCGTTCTTCTGTACAACCTCGCAGAGAATTTAATTTTTTCATTATAGCTTTTGTCACCCCAGTATCTACCCATTATTCTGGTAGCAACTTTTTTCTTATGTTTGTTTCGGTAATCTTCATCATTATCATACCGTTCCCTGCTCTTTTGTCTAGCCTGCTCAATTCTTGCTTCTCTGTAATGTTCATCATTACCATACCGTTCCTTGATCTTTTGTTTGGCTGTCTCAATTTTTGCATGTCTATAATCTTCATCATTGTGATAACGTTCCCTGCTCTTTTGTCTAGCCTGCTCAATTGTTGCTTCTCTATAAAGTTTATCATTGTGATAACGCTCCTTGATCTTTTGTTTAGCCTGCTCAATTCTTGCTTCTCTGTAATGTTCATCATTACCATACCGTTCCTTGATCTTTTGTTTGGCTGTCTCAATTTTTGCATGTCTATAATCTTCATCATTGTGATAACACATATTGCTGTTTTCTTTTGCTCTCTCAATTATTACTTCTTGATACGCCTGGTCGGTTGAATACCTTTGCTTTTTTCTTTTCAAGTTACTATCTCTGTTGTTTGTTTAGTACTCTTTCTTCAACTTGCGTATAGCCTGCTTTGATCTAACCATTATTCTAATCAAGAATGAGAGAATTTTCAGTTTTGACTTTCCTTATATACTAATTATGACGTCACTCTATTCACGTCATAACTCTAATATAAAACTATGATGACGTTCATCATTTATCTAGTAGGGTTTCAGACAAGGTATTTCTAATGATGTACTTTTGTTTTGATCTGACTCTATTTTTAGGAGTTTTGGGTTTTTATATTTCTTAGCATTGGACTGATCGTCTCTTACTAGGTTGCTAGCTACTGCTGCAACCCAAATTCACATATATATTTATTTTTGAGAGGCAGCCTGGCCGAGTGGTCCAAGGCACTGGTGTTAGCCACCAGTCTCTTCAGAGGCGTGGGTTCAATTCTTACCGCTGGTATACGATTATGTTTGAAAGACTGCAGTGTGAAAAGACATCAAAATGCAGTTTTTGGTGGAAAAATTTATTCTCTTTTAGAAATAATTTATTTTAGTTACTATAGATTTTTAACCCAATTAATTTCCTTTAAAATGAGCTATTGAACAACCCTCTACGATGTTCCAGTGCCAAGCTATCTCTGGATACAAAAGAAAAAAAAGAAAAAAAAGAAAAAAATATCCCGTTTAGGCAGAATGTTGTAGTAGCTGCCACTTTTCTTGATTTTCAAGCCAATATATTTCCCTTGCTGTTCAAGCCAAGGGACAGAAATTTTACTATGCAGGGGTTTCGGACAAGGCGGTTCTAATGGTGTACTTTTTGTTTTGATCTGACTCTTTTTTTAAGAACTATGGGTTTTTATATTTCTTAACATTGGACGTGATCGTCTCTTACTAGGTTGCTAGCTGCCGCTGCAACCCGGATGTTTAGTGAAAAGCTTCCAAGGTATGGACCGGCAACTGTGGAACAGTTTACAGATGTAATGGTAAATCTTATACATCACTGTGAATATATGGAGGCATAATTGTCCTTTACTTAGTTTAAGCTTAAATTCGATGATCGAGCCTTTATGTACTACATCCAACGACTATGACATCATTGATCATTATTGTATATAAAAAATTAAGTTTTTCGTAAAAAATAATTAATTAAAAAAATTAAGTGCAAAAGGCGCTAGATCTAGAGATTTCCTTTAAAATGAGCCATTGAACAACTCTCTACGATGTTCCAGTGCCAAGCTATCTGTGGAAGAGAAAAAAGAAAGAAAAAAATATCCCGTTTGTGGAGAATAACGTGGTTAAAGTCAATTTTCTTGATTTTCAAGCCAATATATTTTCTTTGTTATTCAAGCCAAATGGCGGTAAGTTTCCTTTATAGGGGTTTCAGACAAGGCGGTTCTAATGATGTACTTTTTGTTTTGATCTGACTATTTTTCTAGGAGTTAGGGGTTTTTATATTTCTTAATATTGGACGTGTTCGTCTCTTGCTAGGTTGCTAGCTACCGCTGCAACCCGGATTATCTAGTAGGGTTTCAGACAAGGTAGTTCTAATGATATACTGTTGTTTTGATCTGACTCTATTTTTAGGAGTTTTGGGTTTTTATATTTCTTAGCATTGGACTGATCGTCTCTTACTAGGTTGCTATCTACTGCTGCAACCCCGATTCACATATATAATTATGAGAGGCAGATTGACCGAGTGGTCAAAGGCGATGGTGTTAGCCACTAGTCTCTTCGGAGGCGTGGGTTCAAATCTTACCGCTGGTATACAATTATGATTTATGTACAAAAATCAAATATGCTTGAAAATACAGCAGTATGAAAAGACATAGAAAATGCGGTTTTTAATTCAAAAATTTATTCTCTCTTGGAAATAATTTATTTTAGTTACAAAAGATTTTTAACTCAATTAATTTCCTTTAAAATGAGCCCTTGAACAACTTTCTACGATGTTCCAGTGCCAAGCTATCTGTGGAAAAGAAGAAGAAAAAAAAATATACCGTTTAGGCAGAATGTTGTATTAGCTGCTACTTTTCTTGATTTTCAAGCCAATTTCCCTTGCTGTTCAAGGCAAGGGACAGAAAGTTTCCTTTGCAGGGTTTTCGGAAAAGGCGGTTCTAGTGGTATTCTTTTTGTTTTGACCTGACTCTGTTTTTAGGATTTAGAGGCGCTAATATTTCTTAACATTGGACGTGATCATCTCTTACTAGGTTGCTAGCTACCGCTGCAACCCGGATCTTAATGTAATAAAAATAATTTATTTTAATTACAAGAAGTTTTTAACCCCATTAATTTTGCTTTAAAATGAGCCATTGAACAACTCTCTACGATGTCCCAGTGCCAAACTATCTGTTGAATTACTAACCTATATTATAATTATGTGGCGTATAAAATTTAGTACAGGCAAGAGGTCGTTCTTTATTATAAATTATAAAACCACTGCTGACAGTAATTTATACCAAAGCAAACAAATTACTTGTTTGAGTCTTAAATTATAATTTCGTTTTAGTTACTGTGGGCTGAAGTTCGTTCTTTACAGTAGCTTTATTATAAATAATGTTCTTTACTGTAATAAAAATTGACAAACACCATTTATGATGAGCTATATCGGTCCTTTATGTAATAACATATAAAATTTAGTATAGGCAAGAGGTCGTTCCTTATTATAATTTCCTATACCTGGGTTTCGGACAAGGCGGTTCTAATGGTGTACTTTTTGTTTTGATCTGACTCCTTTTTTAGGAACTATGGGTTTTTATATTTCTTAACATTGGACGTGATCGTCTCTTACTAGGTTGCTAGCTACCGCTGCAACCAGGATACTGCTGCAACCCAAATTATAAGAGGCAGCCTGGCCGAGTGGTCCAAGGCACTGGTGTTAGCCACCAGTCTCTTCGGAGGCGTGGGTTCAAATCTTACCGCTGGTATACGATTATGTTTGAAAGACTGCAGTGTGAAAAGACATTAAAAATACAGTTGTTGGTGGAAAAATTTATTCTCTTTTAGAAATAATTTATTTTAGTTACTATAGATTTTTAACCCAATTAATTTCCTTTAAAATGAGCTATTGAAAAACCCTCTACGATGTTCCAGTGCCAAGCTGTCTCTGGATACAAAAAAAGAAAAAAAGAAAAAAAGAAAAAAATATCCCGTTTAGGCAGAATGTTGTAGTAGCTGCCACTTTTCTTGATTTTCAAGCCAATATATTTCCCTTGCTGTTCAAGCCAAGGGACAGAAAGTTTCCTATACAGGGGTTTCGGACAAGGCGGTTCTAATGGTGTACTTTTTGTTTTGATCTGACTCTTTTTTTAGGAACTATGGGTTTTTATATTTCTTAACATTGGACGTGGTCGTCTCTTACTAGGTTGCTAGCTACCGCTGCAACCCGGATTGCTAGCTACCGCTGCAACCCGGATATACAATAGTTAAGTGGCCTATAAAATTTAGTATAGGCAAGAGGTCATTCTTTATTATAATTCTAATGATCGTCCTTTAATATAAACTATGGACTAAAGTTCGTTCTTTAATGTAAAAATTTGATGATCGAGTTTTTATGTAACCCGGATTAAAAAATTATTATCATATCTTATATGTAACTTTTATTTTATAAGTCATCGATAGTTTAATGGTAAGTATGCCCACTTTTTACTTGGGAGAAGGGGGTTCGATTCCCCGTCGGGAAGAACTTTTAATATGTTGAATTAAAAGCACTATCTTTTAAATTTAAAATTTAAAAAAGAAACTTGTTTATTTACATTCTAGCTAAAATAATGAAGATAATATGAATGAGCCACAGTGTTCAGTTTCTTTGGACTTGAGTTCGTTTTTTAACTATAAATACAAACAGGAAAAAGTCTACGGCTTTTTCTTCTTTTAAATAGTAAGAGACGAAACTCAAACAATCAAGTAGCTAACTAAGTCCAATGTATGGAATGGTTTGTTATTTCAGTGATCGTCTTTTAATGTAAAAAAATATAAATACTGTAATCTTAACTATAGTGAAGTTGCGTATGCAAGTTAGTATAGGGAAGAGTTTGATCTTTATAATACTTCTAATGATCGTCGTTTAATAAAATATTTTTAACCCCATTAATTTCCTTTAAATGAGCCATTGAACAACTCTACGATGTTCCAATGTCAAGCTATCTGTGGAATTACTAACCTATACTATAATTCAGTGGCGTATAAAGTTTAGTATAGGCATGAGGTCGTTCTTTATTATAATTTGGTGGAAAAATTTATTCTCTTTTAGAAATAATTTATTTTAGTTACTATAGATTTTTAACCCAATTAATTTCCTTTAAAATGAGCTATTGAACAACCCTCTACGATGTTCCAGTGCCAAGCTATCTCTGGATACAAAAGAAAAAAAAAAGAAAAAAAGAAAAAAATATCCCGTTTAGGCAGAATGTTGTAGTAGCTGCCACTTTTCTTGATTTTCAAGCCAATATATTTCCCTTGCTGTTCAAGTCAAGGGACAGAAATTTTACTATGCAGGGGTTTCGGACAAGGCGGTTCTAATGGTGTACTTTTTGTTTTGATCTGACTCTTTTTTTAAGAACTATGGGTTTTTATATTTCTTAACATTGGACGTGATCGTCTCTTACTAGGTTGCTAGCTACCGCTGCAACCCGGATAATAACAAAATTTAATTAGAGTTCGTTCTTTATTGTTAAACCTGGCCGAGTGGTCCAAGGCACTGGTGTTAGCCACCAGTCTCTTCGGAGGCGTGGGTTCAAATATTACCGCTGGTATACGATTATGTTTGAAAGACTGCAGTGTGAAAAGACATCGAAAATGCAGTTTTTGGTGGAAAAATTTATTCTCTTTTAGAAATAATTTATTTTAGTTACAAAAGGTTTTTAACCCAATTAATTTCCTTTAAAATGAGCTATTGAACAACCCTCTACGATGTTTCAGTGCCAAGCTATCTCTGGAAACAAAGAAAAAAATAAAGAAAAAAATATCCCGTTTAGGAAGAATGTTGTAGTAGCTGCCACTTTTCTTGATTTTCAAGCCAATATATTTCCCTTTCTGTTCAAGTCAAGGGACAGAAATTTTACTATGCAGGGGTTTCGGACAAGGCGGTTCTAATGGTGTACTTTTTGTTTTGATCTGACTCTTTTTTTAAGAACTATGGGTTTTTATATTTCTTAACATTGGACGTGATCGTCTCTTACTAGGTTGCTAGCTACCGCTGCAACCCGGATAATAACAAAATTTAATTAGAGTTCGTTCTTTATTGTTAAACCTGGCCGAGTGGTCCAAGGCACTGGTGTTAGCCACCAGTCTCTTCGGAGGCGTGGGTTCAAATATTACCGCTGGTATACGATTATGTTTGAAAGACTGCAGTGTGAAAAGACATCGAAAATGCAGTTTTTGGTGGAAAAATTTATTCTCTTTTATAAATAATTTATTTTATTTAAAAAAGTTTTTTAAACCAATTAATTTCATTTAAAATGAGCTATTGAACAACCCTCTACTATTTTTCAGTGCCAAGCTATCTCTGGAAACAAAGAAAAAAAAAAAGAAAAAAATATCCCGTTTAGGAAGAATGTTGTAGTAGCTGCCACTTTTCTTGATTTTCAAGCCAATATATTTCCCTTTCTGTTCAAGCCAAGGGACAGAAAGTTTCCTATACAGGGGTTTCGAACAAGGCGGTTCTTATGGTGTACTTTTTGTTTTGATCTGACTCCTTTTTTAGGAACTATGGGTTTTTATATTTCTTAACATTGGACGTGATCGTCTCTTACTAGGTTGCTAGCTACCGCTGCAACCCGGATGTTAGCATTGGACGTGATCGTCTCTTATTGTGACTCAGAAAATCAGGCAGCTAATTAAGTCCAATGTATGCAATGGTTTGTTCTTCTAATGATCGTCTCTTAATATAATATTTTTTTAGGAGCTATGGGTTTTATATTTCTTAATATTGGGCGTGATAGTCTCTTTGTAGGTTGCTAGCTACCGCTGCAACCCGGATACCGCTTGAACCCGGATTATAAATTACAAACAGGAAAAAGCCTACGGCTTTTTCTTCTTTGGAATAGTAAGAGACGATCCTCAAATAATCAGACAGCTAACTAGGTTTTTAATTTATTCTTTAACATAAACTTCATTAATCGGATATTTCAATATATCCTATGTGGTCTAGAGGTTGGGATAGCTCTCAACCAGTTGGCCTGAGTTCAATTTCCGTATGGGTAATTTTTACTTATGATGATTTCTTAAGGAATATAATTAAAATTTCTTAATGTAATAAAAAATAATTTGTTTTAATTACAAAAGGATTTTAATCCTATTAATTTCCTTTAAAATGAGCCATTGAACAACTCTCTTGGATGTTCCAGTGCAAAGCTATCTGTTGAATTCCTAACCTAAACTATAATTAAGTTGCGTATAAAATTTAGTATAGGCAAGAGGTCGTTCTTTATTATAAAAGAAAAAAATATCCCGTTTGCGGAGAATAACGTGGTTAAAGTCAATTTTCTTGATTATCAAGCCAATATATTTTCTTTGTTATTCAAGCCGCAGGGCGGTAAGCTTCCCTTATAGGGTTTTCGGACAAGGCGGTTCTAATGGTGTACTTTTTGTTTTGATCTGACTCTGTTTTTAGGAGTTAGGGGTTTTTATATTTCTTAACATTGGACGTGATCGTCTCTTACTAGGTTGCTAGCTACCGCTGCAACCCGGAAAACTCTTAATAGGTTTCTAGCTACCGCTGCAACCCAGATTTATTTTTAATTACAAACGTGACTAGATGTAGCAATTTTCTTTAAAATAAGCGATTATACAGCTCTTTATGATTTTCAAGTGCCCAGCTAGCTAAGGAGTAAAATCAATCGGAAAGAAAAAAAGAAACCATATGTCGAGACTATCGTGCTTAAAGTAAATTTTCTTGATTTTCAAGCCAAAATATTTTCTTTGTTATTCAAGCCAAGGGACGGTAAGTTTGCTATATAAAATTTTGGACAAGGCGGTTCTAATAGTGTACTTTTGGTTTTGATCTGAATATTTTTGTAAGACTTATGGGTTAAATTAGTTTTTACTAAGGGGCGTGATCGTATCTTACTAGATTTCTAGCTACTGCTGCAACCAGGATCATAAAACTCCAATTCTTTTTATGTATCTATTGGTATCAAAATTCCATTTTTTAGAGTTTGGGTTACTATTGAGACGAGTCGCTCTTATTATGCAGTTTGTTACCACGAACTTTTACTGTATTACTCATTCTTACTGTATTACAAACAGGAAAAAACCCATGGCTTTTTCTTAATTGGAAGAGTAAGAGACGACCTGGCTACAACCTAGAATTATGACATCATTGATCAATCTTTAACATTAATTAATTACAAAAGCTTTTTAAACCAATTAATTTCCTTTAAAAAGATCCATTGAAAAATCTTTACGATGTTCCAGTGCCAAGCTATCTATGGAATTCTAACCTATACTATAATTAAGTGGCGTATAAAATTTAGTATAGGCAAGAATTCGTTCTTTATTATAATTATATTTCTTAACATTCGACGTGAATGTTAACATTCATCTCTTTCTAGGTTGCTAGCTACCGCTGCAACCCGGATACCGCTTGAACCCGGATTATAAATTACAAACAGGAAAAAGCCTACGGCTTTTTTCTTCTTTGGAATAGTAAGAGACGATCCTCGAATAATCAGACAGCTAACTAGGTTTTTAATTTATTCTTTAACATAAACTTCATTAATCGGATATTTCAATATATCTTATGTGGTCTAGAGGTTGGGATAGCTCTCAACCAGTTGACCAGAGTTCAATTTCCGTATGGGTAATTTTTACTTATGATGATTTCTTAAGGAATATAATTAAAATTTCTTAATGTAATAAAAAATAATTTGTTTTAATTACAAAAGGTTTTTAACCCTATTAATTTCCTTTAAAATGAGCCATTGAACAACTCTCTTCGATGTTCCAGTGCAAAGCTATCTGTTGAATTCCTAACCTATACTATAATTAAGTTGCGTATAAAATTTAGTATAGGCAAGAGGTCGTTCTTTCTTATAACAACCCGGATACCAGTTACTATGGGCTATAGTTCGTCCTTTAATGTAAACTATAAAATTTAGTATAGAAAAGAGGTCGTTCTTTATTATAATTCTTCTGGTGACAATAAAGGGCGGGAGGAACCATTAGACAAAAATGGACAATCCGGGCTTAAGTTTAAGTGTCTAGCAATAGCTAGATCGTTACAATTCCAGTCACTAATTCTTTTTTTGCAGGCAAAACACTCCACTTCAGTACCTGTGCCTGTGTAATAAAAACCGGCACGTGCTATTCTTCCTGCAGACAGTGGCGCAGACGAGGGCCAACAACGAAAAGTGTTTATTCTTTGTTCCAAGTTTTCAAAACGCATTGGTTGAATGTTTGAATGCTAGCTGAATGTTTAAGTCACGTATCAAGTACCAAGAACCTAACAAAAAATTCAACTAATTTTAAAATTTTTAGGTATTTATCTTGTCTAAATTAAAAGATTAAAACTATTGCTCAGATACCATAAGTATTTTTTCAGTTTATAACTTTACCGATTCTGAACTGAAAACGAAAATAAAATAACTATTTTTTAAATTTTTACGTCAAGTCACTCATTACGTCATATATGGTTATTTAGTAATATTTTATATTACTATATTTTATATTTCATGATTACAAAATGTAATTAGAGGTCGTTCTTTATTGTAATAACTCTTACTAGGTTGCTAGCTACCGCTGCAACCCAGATTCCAGTTACTATAGACTATAGTTCGCTCTTTAATGTAATTTTAGAAATAATTTATTTTAGTTACTATAGATTTTTAACCCAATTAATTTTCTTTAAAATGAGCTATTGAACAACCCTCTACGATGTTCCAGTGCCAAGCTATCTGTGGAAAAGAAAGAAAAGAGAAAAAAAGAAAAAAAATATCCCGTTTAGGCAGAATGTTGTAGTAGCTGCCACTTTTCTTGATTTTCAAGCCAATATATTTCCCTTGCTGTTCCAGCCAAGGGACAGAAAGTTTCCTATACAGGGGTTTCGGACAAGGCGGTTCTAATGGTGTACTTTTTGTTTTGATCTGACTCCTCTCTTAGGAACTATGGGTTTTTACATTTCTTAACATTGGACGTGATCGTCTCTTACTAGGTTTCTAGCTACCGCTGCAACCCGGAAAGACGAGTCTCAAAAAATCAAGTAGCTAGCTAATTCCATTGTATGCAATTGTTTGTTGTTCCAATGATCGTCTTTTATCGTAACTAGGTTTCAGCCATCTCTACAGCCATGATACTGATGGAAATTACATAATCCCTATTTATGTTTCAGTTAACATGGGCAAGGTGTCGTTCTTTATTGTAATGTTTTAAATTAAAAAACCACAGAAAATCAGGCAACTAAGCTATTCAATTACATGCTGTTGTTTGTTATTTATAATCAGTCCTTTATGTAAACCTTACTAACCTATACTATAGTTCAGTGGTCTATAAATTTAGTATAGGCAAGAGGTCGTTCTTTATTATAACCAAATAATTTTATTATTGTATTTTCATCCACAGAAACTCTAATATTGCTATCACCGTAAATGAAGTCTTGACTATTATTACGACAGAGTCTACTTGACACCTCTTCTATGTAATGACTTAGTTCCTTGTACGAGCCCTCGACTTTTAGTAGATTAATATGTTGTATAATCTTACATTTTGATACTGCCTTATATACGCTATTAATGAAACAGTTCAAGACAGGAAAATGTGGAGCTAGTGCCCTTAGAGAACGCAAATAGCTCTGACATCCCTCATTTGGGCTACAGTATAACGAATGCCCATGCTTTCTTGTGTCCCTGTAATTGATTTCACAATAATCCAAGCCGCCAAGGTAGACATTAACCACTTTGTCAGTTGAAAATTTTAATGCTATATTGTTTTCAAGGATATCAAAAAGAATTTGACATAATTCAATATCCGTCGGATAGAGCTTGCAGATATCAGGGTGACATTGCCAAGTAACCTGCTGCCCAATTTTTGGTTTTGAATGTTTACTCAGATTGTTATAGGTGACTTCAGCCATCATAATTTCCTTGTCAGATCTAGTTTTAGAGCATTTTTCAATAGTTGTCTCGTACTTTTCAGGACAGTTTGTTCTACTACACAGAGAATTTTTTGCCAAATATTCAGTAGAACTAAACGAACTGTTTAAAACACAGTTAGAAATGCTTTTTTCTTGAGTCGGTGTTCCAGGAATTTGTTCTAAATCATTAGTCTTACAAACACATTTACTAATAACCCTAACAGGCTCGTTTTCGCCATAATTGAAAAACATTGCTTTTCCTTCGCTGTTGATAGGTATGCTTGTATATATATTTTTATTGCTGCTACATAAACTGCAATTGCTCCTTCCAAAATTAATATACGAATTTTCTAAGAAGTACGCCTCCGTATATTCACTGTGTTGTCGAACATTTTCCATTGCATCTATAAACTGTTCCACAGTTGCCAATCCACACCTTGGAAGCTTTTCGTTAAACTGACAACATTTCTTTTGGATATTGCTATGAAGCTTTGCCAAAGCATTTCTAGCCGACTTTTCAACAGCATCCGCTCTTTCAAAGAGAATTTTAATCTGTAATTTCGAATACTTTTCGTGATCCCGATAAAACATGCGTAAAATGTTTCTCAATTTACAAAGATCAGCCTGCATTTTTGCCATCTTCTTGTATTTCTGAATGTAATTTTTCCCTTTGTCCTTATGAGTTCTTCGGTACAACCTCGCAGAGAATTTAATTTTTTCATTATAGCTTTTGTCACCCCAGTATCTACCCATTATTCTGGTAGCAACTTTTTTCTTATGTTTGTTTCGGTAATCTATATCGTTATCATACCGTTCCTTGCTCTTTTGTTTCGCTGTCTCAATTTTCCCTTCTCGATACCCCTGATCCGTAAGATACCTCTGTTTTGCTCTGTCATATTTCATTTTCTTAAATCCTGGATCACAAGACATCTTAGTAGCAATCCTTACGCGTGCTCGAGCTTTATTGCGTTCGGTGGCATTTTTATCTCTTTTAAATAAACTTTTCTGATATTTCAGGATGTTAGCTTTATTTTTTGTGTAGTAAAGTTTTCTATTAGTAGAAATTTGGATTGTTCTATTTTGATATTGTTTTTGGTTATTCTTTCTTTTTTTCCACTCGCGTGAGACCATATTTTTTCAAGGTTTAAAATTATTAAGCACACAAAATCCCGTGTCGAGTATCTAAAACCTAGCATAAAACAAAACTAATTTTAAAATTTTCAGGTATTTATCTTGTTTGAATTACAAAATTAGTATTATTGGTTAGACACCATAAATATTTTTGCAGTTTACATAATAAGTTTAGTGATTCTGGACTGAAAACTAAAATAATTGCAATTATGAGACAATAATATGGAATGTACTTTACGGGTTACAAACCAAAAAAAGTTTGGTTCCAGGATACAATAATAAATTTGAACTGAGATGAAAAAAAAATTTCTTCCAGGAGACAAAAAGCAAAACTAATTTTAGAATTTTCATGTATTTTTGTTGTTTAAATTAAAAAATTACTATTACTGATTAGTCATCATAAATATTTTTTCAGTTTACATAATAATTTTAGCGATTAATACAAAAAAGAAAATGTTTTTTACAGGATTTTCTTTTACTATTGATAAAATTATATTTTATTTCTATATTGTTCATAACATGTACTGTTTTATTGATTAAAAATTCAAATATCTTTGAAAAGAATTCATTATTAAAATACATCAAAAATGAAATTTTTTTGACAAAATTTATTCTACTTTAAAAAGTATATTATTTTTAAATACAATAGTTAATTTATTTTGCAATTTAATTTAAAATGAGCTATTATAAAGATCTATATGATTTTCAAGTGACCAGCTAGCTGAGCAGAAAGAAAAAGCGGAAAGAAAAAAATATCCCGTTTGTGGAGAATAACGTGGTAAAAGTCAATTTTCTTGATTTTCAAGCCAATATATTTTCTTTGTTATTCAAGCCAAAGGGCGGTAAGTTTCCTTTATAGAGGATTCGGACAAGGCGGTTCTAATGGTGTACTTTTTGTTTTGATCTGACTCTGTTTTTAGGAGTTGGGGGGTCTTATATTTCTTGACATTGGAGGTGATCGTCTCTTACTAGGTTGCTAGCTACCGCTGCAACCCGGATATTCATGAATGAGACCATTTACAGTTTTGACGTTTCTTATATAGTAATTATGACGTCACTGCATCAAAAATACAGTTTTTATTGGAAAAATTTATTCTCTTTTAGAAATAATTTATTTCAGTTACAAAAGGTTTTTAACCCAATTAATTTCCTTTAAAATGAGCTATTGAACAACCCTCTACGATGTTCCAGTGCCAAGCTATCTCTGGAAAAGAAAGAAAAAAGAAAAAAATATCCCGTTTGGGGAGAATAACGTGGTAAAAGTCAATTTGCTTGATTTTCAAGCCAATATATTTCCCTTGCTGTTCAAGCCAAGGGACAGAAAGTTTCCTATACAGGGGTTTCGGACAAGGCGATTCTAATGGTGTACTTTTTGTTTTGATCTGACTCCTTTGTTAGGAACTATGGGTTTTTATATTTCTTAACATTGGACGTGATCGTCTCTTACTAGGTTGCTAGCTACCGCTGCAACCCGGATTATACAAATTTTACTAACCTATACTATAGTTAATTGGCCTATAAAATTTAGTATAGGCAGGAGGTCGTTCTTTATTATAGGTTTTTATATTTCTTAACATTGGACGTGATCGTCTCTTACTAGGTTGCTAGCTACCGCTGCAACCCGGATAACAACCCGGATTATGTAGACTTTACTAACTTACACTATAGTTAAGTGGCCAATAAAATTTAGTATAGGGACGAGTTCGATCTTTATTATAAACATTGGAGGTGATCGTCTCTTACTAGGTTGCTAGCTACCGCTGCAACCCGGATGATTACAAACAGGAAAAAGCCTACGGCTTTTTCTTCTTTGGAGTAGTAAGAGACGACTCTCAAAGAATAAGGGAGCTAACTAAGTCCAATGTATGCAATGTTTTGTTCTTCTAATGATTGTCTTTTAATATAATATTTTTAACCCATTAATTTTCTTTAAAATGAGCCATTGAACAACTCTCTACGATGTTCCAGTGCCAAGCTATCTGTGGAATTACTAACCTATACTATAATTCAGTTGCGTATAAAATTTAGTATAGGCACGAGGTCGTTCTTTATTATATTCGCAAAACTTCATAGTAATATCCAAAAGAAATGTTGCATGTTTAGTGAAAAGCTTCCAAGGTATGGACCGGCAACTGTGGAACAGTTTACAGATGTAATGGGAAATCTTATACATCACTGTGAATATATGGAGGCATAATTGTCCTTTACTTAGTTTCAGCTTAAATTCGATGATCGAGCCTTTATGTACTACATCCAACGACTATGACGTCATTGATCAATATTGTATATACAAAATTAAGTTTTTCGTGAAAAATAATTAATAAAAAAAATTAAGTGCAAAAGGCGCTAGATCTAGAGATTTCCTTTAAAATGAGCCATTGAACAACTCTCTACGATGTTCCAGTGCCAAGCTATCTCTGGAAACAAAAGAAAGAAAAAAATATCCCGTTTGTGCAGAATAACGTGGTTAAAGTCAATTTTCTTGATTTTCAAGCCAATATATTTTCTTTGTTATTCAAGCCAAAGGGTGGTAAGTTTCCTTTATAGGGGTTTCGGACAAGGCGGTTCTAATGGTGTACTTTTTGTTTTGATCTGACTATTTTTCTAGGAGTTAGGGGTTTTTATATTTCTTAACATTAGACGTGATCGTCTCTTACTAGGTTGCTAGCTACCGCTGCAACCCGGATTTTTTAGGAGTTGGGGGGTTTTATATTTCTTAACATTGGAGGTGATCGTTTCTTACTAGGTTGCTAGCTACCGCTGCAACCCGGAATCTTTTAATGAATCTTTATTATAATTCTTTACTATAACAACCAGGATGACGCCAGTTACAACTTGGGTTTCTTTTTCTGCTATATCATTACAAACAGGAGAAAGCCTACGGCTTTTTCTTCTTTGAAATAGTAAGAGACGATCCTCAAGCAATCAAGTAGCTATCTAAGTCCAATGTATGCAGTGGTATGTTATTCCAATGATCGTATTTTAATGTAATTTTCTTGATTTTCAAGCCAATATATTTCCCTTGCTGTTCAAGCCAATGAACTGAAAGTTTCCTATACAGGGGTTTCAGACAAGGCGGTTCTTATGGTGTACTTTTTGTTTTTAGCTGACTCAAATTCATAGGAACTATGAGTTTTTATATTTCGTAACATTGGACGTGATCGTCTCTTACTAGGTTGCTAGCTACCGCTGCAACCCAGACTAGGTTGCTAGCTACCGCTGCAACCCGGATAATTGACAAACACCATTTATGATGAGCTATATTCGTCCTTTATGTAATTAGATATTACGTCATGTCACTTATTACGTCATATATGGTTATTAGTAGATAATCGGTATTATAATGTTAGCCACCAGTCTCTTCGGAGGCGTGGGTTCAAATCTTACCGCTGGTATACGATTATGTTTGAAAGACTGCAGTGTGAGAAGACATCAAAAATGGAGTTTTTGGTGGAAAAATGTATTCTCTTTTAGAAATAGCTTATTTTAGTTACTATAGATTTTTAACCCAATTAATTTCCTTTAGAATGAGCTATTGAACAACTCTCTACGATGTTCCAGTGCCAAGCTATCTGTGGAAAAGAAAAAAAGAAAAAAATAAAAAAATATCTCGTTTAGTCAGAATGTTGTAGTAGCTGCCACTTTTCTTGATTTTCAAGCCAATATATTTCCCTTGCTGTTCAAACCAAGGGACAGAAAGTTTCCTGTACAGGGGTTTCGGACAAGGCGGTTCTAATGGTGTACTTTTTGTTTTGATCTGACTCCTCTGTTAGGAGCTATGGGTTTTTATATTTCTTAACATTGGACGTGATCGTCTCTTACTAGGTTGCTAGCTACCGCTGCAACCCGGATATAATGCAACCCAAATTAAAAGAGGCAGCCTGGCCGAGTGGTCCAAGACACTGGTGTTAGCCACCACTCTCTTCGGAGGCGTGGGTTCAAATCTTACCGCTGGTATACGATGATGTTTGAAAGACTGCAGTGTGAAAAGACATCAAAAATGCAGTTTTTGGTGGAAAAATTTATTCTCTTTTAGAAATAATTTATTTTAGTTACTATAGATTTTTAACCCAATTAATTTCCTTTAAAATGAGCTATTGAACAACCCTCTACGATGTTCCAGTGCCAAGCTATCTTTGGATACAAAAAAAGAAAAAAAAAAGAAAAAAAATATCCCGTTTAGGCAGAATGTTTTAGTAGCTGCCACTTTTCTTGATTTTCAAGCCAATATATTTCCCTTGCTGTTCAAGCCAAGGGAAAGTAAGTTTTTTATACAGGGGTTTCGAACATGGCGGTTCTAATTGTGTATTTTTTGTTTTGATCTGACTCTTTTTTTAGGAGCTATGGGTTATTATGTTTTTTAACATTGGACCTGATCGTCTCTTACTAGGTTGCTAGCTACCGCTGCAACCTGGATTGCTTGGACGAAACCAGTATGTAACCATTAGTTGGAATGAAACCATTGTTCTATTGGGGCCTTTTATATAGTACTCATGACGTCATGGTTTAATGATGTTATTTCATGACTTCATGGCGAGATGATATTATTTCATGACGTCTTCAGGAATAACAACATAATGTTGTGTTTTTCTATTCACCTCATAGTTCTAACAAAACTATGACGACATTCATTATTTATCTAGTAGGGTTTCAGAAAATGTGGTTCTAATGATGTACTTTTGTTTTGATCTGACTCTATTTTTCGGAGTTCTGGGTTTTTATATTTCTTAGCATTGGGCGTGATCGGCTCTTACTAGTTTCCTAGCTACTTCTGCAACCCGGAATCACATATATAGTTATGAGAGGTAGCTTGTCCGAGTGGTCTAAGGCGCTGGTGTTAGTCACCAGTCTCTTCGGAGGCGCGGGTTCTAACACTACCCCTGGTATACGATTATGCCGTCATTGATCTATCTTTAATATGAAATATGCAGTTTTTCGTAAAAAACTGATTCTTTTTTAAAAATAATTTGTTTTAATTACAAAAAGTTTTTAACCCCATTAATTTCCTTTAAAATGAGCCATTGAACAAGTCTCTACGATGTTCCAGTGCCAAGCTCTCTGTGGATACTATAGGCAAGAGGTCGTTCTTTATTATAAATCTTACAAACACATTTACTAATAACCCTAACAGGCTCGTTTTCGCCATAATTGAAAAACATTGCTTTTCCTTCGCTGTTGATAGGTATGCTTGTATATATATTTTTATTGCTGCTACATAAACTGCAATTGCTCCTTCCAAAATTAATATACGAATTTTCTAAGAAGTACGCCTCCGTATATTCACTGTGTTGTCGAACATTTTCCATTGCATCTATAAACTGTTCCGCAGTTGCCAATCCATACCTTGGAAGCTTTTCGTTAAACTGACAACATTTCTTTTGGATATTACTATGAAGCTTTGCCAAAGAATTTCTAGCCGACTTTTCAACAGCATCCGCTCTTTCCAAGAGAATTTTAATCTATAATTTTGAATACTTTTCGTGATCCCGATAAAACATGCGTAAAATGTTTCTCAATTTACAAAGATCAGCCTGCATTTTTGCCATCTTCTTGTATTTCTGAATGTAATTTTTCCCTCTGTCCTTATGCGTTCTTCGGTACAACCTCACAGAGAATTTAATGTTTTCATTATAGATTTTGTCACCCCAGTAACGCTCCTTGATCTTTTGTTTGGCTGTCTCAATTTTTGCTTCTCGATACACCTGGACGGTTGAATACCTTTGCTTTTGGTTTTTCTTATATTTGATGCGGTAATCTTCATCATTGTGATAACTCTCCTTGATCTTTTGTTTGGCTGTCCCAATTTTTGCATGTCTATAATCTTCATCATTGTGATAACACATCTTGCTGTTTTGTTTTGCTCTCTCAATTATTACTTCTCGATACGCCTGGTCGGTTGAATACCTTTGTTTTGCTCTCTCAATTATTACTTTTCGATACGCCTGGTCGGTTGAATACCTTTGTTTTGCTCTCTCAATTATTACTTCTCGATACGCCTTGTCGGTTGAATACCTTTGTTTTGCTCTCTCAATTTTTACTTCTCGATACGCCTGGTCGGTTGACTACCTTTGTTTTGCTCTCTCAATTTTTACTTCTCGATGCGCCTGGTCGGTTGAATATTTTTGCTTTTCTCTTTTCAAGATACTATCTCTGTTGTTTGTGTAGTACTGTTTTTTCAAATTGCGTATAGCTTGCTTCGATCTAACCATTATTCTAATCAAGACTGAGAAAATTTACATCTTTGTTGTTCTTAAGTAGTAATTATGACGTCACAGCGTAATGATTTTATTGACGTCATAGCGCAATGATATTATTTCATGACGTCTTCAGAAACAACAATATAATTTCGTGTTTTTCTATTCACGTCATAGCTCTAATCTAATATAAAGCTATGACGACATTCATTATTTATCTAGTAGGGTTTCAGACAAGGTAGTTTCAATGATGTACTTTCGTTTTGATCTTACTCTATTTTTAGGAGTTTTGTTATATTTCTTAGCATGGGACTGATTGTCTCTTACTAGGTTGCTAGCTACTGCTGCAACCCAAATTCACATATATATTTATTTATGAGAGGCAGCCTGGCCGAGTGGTCCAAGACACTGGTGTTAGCCACCAGTCTCTTCGGAGGCGTGGGTTCAAATCTTACCGCTGGTATACGATTATGTTTGAAAGACTGCAGTGTGAAAAGACATCAAAAATGCAGTTTTTGGTGGAAAAAGTTATTCTCTTTTAGAAATAATTTATTTTAGTTACTTTAGATTTTTAACCCAATTAATTTCCTTTAAAATGAGCTATTGAACAACCCTCTACGATGTTCCAGTGCCAAGCTATCTGTGGAAAAGAAAAAAAAAAAGAGAAAAAAATATCCCGTTTGGGGAGAATAACGTGGTTAAAGTCAATTTTCTTGATTTTCAAGCCAATATATTTCCCTTGCTGTTCAAGCCAAGGGACAGAAAGTTTCCTATACAGGGGTTTCGGACAAGGCGGTTCCAATGGTGTACTTTTTGTTTTGATCTGACTCCTTTGTTAGGAACTATGGGTTTTTATATTTCTTAACATTGGACGTGATCGTCTCTTACTAGGTTGCTAGCTACCGCTGCAACCCGGATATATATTAAAAAATGTAATTTTTTGGTCTGAAAATACATAGTCAATCCCACATTGGGTAGTTAGAACCTAACCAAAAATAAAACTAATTTTAACATTTTAAGGTATTTTTCCAGCTTGTATTGAAATATTCAAACTATTGCTCGGATACCATGGATATTTTTGCAGTTTACACAAGCTGCAAAGAACGCACAGGCTGATCTTTGTAAACTGAGAAAAATTTTACGAATGTTTTACCGGGATTACGAAAAATATTCAAAATTAAAGATTAAAATTATCTCTGAAAGAATAGATTTTGTTGAAAAGTCAGCTAGAGATGCTTTCGCAAAACTTCATAGTAATATCCAAAAGAAATGTTGCATGTTTAGTGAAAAGCTTCCAAGGTATGGACCGGCAACTGTGGAACAGTTTACAGATGTACTGGGAAATCTTATACATCACTGTGAATATATGGAGACATAATTGTCCTTTACTTAGTTTCAGCTTAAATTCGATGATTGAGCCTTTATGTACTACATCCAACGACTTTGCCGTCATTGATCAATATTGTATATACAAAATTAAGTTTTTCGTGAAAAATAATTAATAAAAAAAATTAAGTGCAAAAGGCGCTAGATCTAGAGATTTCCTTTAAAATGAGCCATTGAACAACTCTCTACGATGTTCCAGTGCCAAGCTATCTCTGGAAACAAAAGAAAGAAAAAAATATCCCGTTTGTGCAGAATAACGTGGTTAAAGTCAAATTTCTTGATTTTCAAGCCAATATATTTTCTTTGTTATTCAAGCCAAAGGGTGGTAAGTTTCCTTTATAGGGGTTTCGGACAAGGCGGTTCTAATGGTGTACTTTCTGTTTTGATCTGACTATTTTTTTAGGAGTTGGGGGTTTTTATATTTCTTAACATTGGACGTGATCGTCTCTTACTAGGTTGCTAGCTACCGCTGCAACCCGGACTAGCTAAAATAATGAAGATAATATGAATGAACCACAGTGTTCAGTTTCTTTGGACTTGAGTTCGTTTTTTAACTATAAATACAAACAGGAAAAAGCCTACAGCTTTTTCTTCTTTTAAATAGTAAGAGACGAAACTCAAACAATCAAGTAGCTAACTAAGTCCAATGTATGGAATGGTTTGTTATTTCAGTGATCGTCTTTTAATGTAATTGGTGGAAAAATTTATTCTCTTTTAGAAATAATTTATTTTAGTTACTATAGATTTTTAACCCAATTAATTTCCTTTAAAATGAGCTATTGAACAACCCTCTACGATGTTCCAGTGCCAAGCTATCTCTGGATACAAAAAAAAGAAAAGAGAAAAAAATATCCCGCTTGGGGAGAATAACGTGGTTAAAGTCAATTTTCTTGATTTTCAAGCCAATATATTTCCCTTGCTGTTCAAGCCAAGGGACAGAAAGTTTCCTATACAGGGGTTTCGGACAAGGCGGTTCTAATGGTGTACTTTTTGTTTTGATCTAACTCCTTTTTTAGAAACTATGGGTTTTTACATTTCTTAACATTGGACTTGATCGTCTCTTACTAGGTTGCTAGCTACCGCTGCAACCCGGATTCCAGTACCAATCTATCTGTTGAATTACTAACCTATACTATAAATAAGTGGCGTATAAAATTTAGTATAGGCAATAAGTCGTTCTTTATTATAAACTTTAACATAAACTTCATTAATCGGATATTTTAATATATCCTATATGGTCTAGAGGTTGGGATAGCTGTCACCCAGCAGGCTTGAGTTCAATTTCCGTACGGGAAATTTTTACTTATGATGATTTCTTAAGGAACATAATTAAAATTTCTTAATGTAATAAAAATAATTTGTTTTAATTACAAAAGGTTTTTAACCCAATTAATTTCCTTTAAAATGAGCCATTGAACAACTCTCTACGATGTTCCAGTGCCATGCTATCTGTTGAATTACTAACCTATACTATAATTAAGTGGCGTATAAAATTTAGTATAGGCAAGAGGTCGTTCTTTATTATAATCTTTTAATGTAAAAAAAAAATATAAATACTGTAATCTTAACTATAGTAAAGTTGCGTATGCAAGTTAGTATAGGGAAGAGTTTGATCTTTATTATACTGGAAACAAAGAAAAGAGAAAAAAATATCCCGTTTAGGCAGAATGTTGTAGTAGCTGCCACTTTTCTTGATTTTTTAGTACTGATTTTTGAACTTGCGTGTAGCTTGCTTTTATCTAGCCATTATGTATTCATGAATGAGACCATTTACAGTTTTGACGTTTCTTATATAGTAATTATGACGTCACTGCATCAAAAATACAGTTTTTATTGGAAAAATTTATTCTCTTTTAGAAATAATTTATTTTAGTTACTTTAGATTTTTAACCCGATGAAGTTCATTTAAAATGAGCGATTCAACAAACCTCTACGATGGTTCTATGCCAAGATATATCTGGATACAAAAAAAGAAAAAAAAAATATCCCGGGTGGGAAGAATAATGGGGTTAAAGTAAACTTTATTGATTTTCAAGAGCAAAAATTTCCCTTACTGTTCAAGTCACGGGACAGACTATTTCATATACAGGGTTTTCGTACAAGGCGGTTCTAATGGTGTACTTTTTGTTTTGATCTGACTCCTTTTTTAGGAGCTATGGGTTTTTATATTCCTTAACATTGGACGTGATCGTCTCTTACTAGGTTGCTAGCTACCGCTGTAACCCGGATCTTACTAGGTTGCTAGCTACCGCTGCAACCCGGAAAATGGCCTAAATCTCAAAGGCAAAGCCAGTATGATAATATGGTACCCTCTTTATAGAGTGAATTTTAATAACTACTACATGAGATCCTCTTGACTAACACCATTTATGATCGATCCTTATGTCCCACTATACAAGTTTGTATAGGCAAGGGACATTTTACCCGTTCTTTCTTTATTGTACCCTTTCTGTTCAAGTCAAGGGACAGAAAGCTTCCTATACAGGGTTTTCGGACAAGGCGGTTCTAATGGTATACTTTTGTTTTGATCTGACTCCTTTTTTAGGAACTATGGGTTTTTATATTTCTTAACATTGGACGTGATCGTCTCTTACTAGGTTGCTAGCTACTGCTGCAACCCGAACAAACCTAAAACAATCAACTAGCCAACTAACTTCAATGTATGCAAGGGTTTATTATTCCAATGATTGTCTTTTAATCTAATGATCGTCTCTTACTAGGTTGCTAGCTATCGCTGCAACCTGGATTATGATTAATTAGACTAGGTAGATAATACCAAAGCAAACAAATTGCTAGTTTGAGTCTTAAATTATAATCTTATTTTAGTTAGTATGGGCTGGAAGTTTGTTCTTTACTGTAAATACATTGGACGTGATCGTCTCTTACTAGGTTGCTAGCTACCGCTGCAACCCGGATAAAATGAGCTATTATACAGCTCTCTATGATTTTCCAGTGCCCAAGTAGCTGAGGAGAGAAAAAAACGGAAAGAAAAAAACATGCCGTTTGTGGAGAATATCGTGGTTAAAGTCAATTTTCTTGATTTTCAAGTCAATATATTGTCCTTTTTATTCAAGCCAAGGGACGGTAAGTTTGCTATATAGAAATTTTGGACAAGGCGGTTCTAATAGTGTACTTCTTGTTTTGATCTGAATCTTTTTTCAGGAGTTATTGATAACTTTAGTTTTTACTATGGGGCGTGATCGTCTCTTACTAGATTGCTAGCTACCGCTTCAACCTGGATTTTGGAATACTTATGTGAAGTGCTATAATACTTCAGACACTATGAAAAACAATTTGTTCTTTAATGTGATTTTGGACAAGGTGGTTCTAATGGTGTAATAACTAAAAAGGTTTTTAATCCCATTAATTTCCCTTAAATAAGCCATTGAACAACTCTCTACGATGTTTCAGTGCCAAGCTATCTGTGGAATTACTAACCTATACTATAATTAAGATGTGTATAAAATTTAGTATAGGAAAGAGGTCGTGTTTTATTTTAAAAAACGATTTATGGATTTTTGGATTTTTGGGAGTTATGGATTTTTATATTTCTTAACATTGGACGTGATCGTCTCTTACTAGGTTGCTAGCTACCGCTGCAACCCGGGTTTACTATGCGGCGTGATCGTTTCTTACTACGTTGCTAGCTACCACTGCAACCCGGATAGTGAAATGTTATTCCAATGATCGTACTTTAATGTAGAATCAAATGTAACCTTTTATGACGTCATATATACCACAGACCTCTTTTCTTTTTCCCGTTGCATTAGTTACTATGAGACAGACTTCGGTCCTTACTGTAAAACTTTAGCGATTCTATACTGAAAAACTAACCCAGTCCAATATATGCAATGGTGTGCTTTTCTAATGATCGTCCTTTAATATAAACTATGGACTAAAGTTCGTTCTTTAATGTAAATTGTTTTGATCTGACTCCTTTGTTAGGAGTTAGGGGTTTTTATATTTCTTAACATTGGACGTGATCGTCTCTTACTAGGTTGCTAGCTACCGCTGCAACCCGGAAAAAATTCGATGATCGAGCCTTTATGTAACCCGGATTAAAAAATTATTATCATATCTTATATGTAACTTTTATTTTTCAAGTCTTCGATAGTCTAATGGTAAGTATGCCCACTTGTTACCTGGGAGAAGGAGGTTTGATTCCCCGTCGGGGAGAACTTTTAATATGTGGAATTAAAAGCGCTATCTTTTCAATTTAAAATTTAAAAAAGAAACTTGTTTATTTACATTCTAGCTAAAATAATGAAGATAATATGAATGAACCACAGTGTTCAGTTTCTTTGGACTTGAGTTCGTTTTTTAACTATAAATACAAACAGGAAAAAGCCTACGGCTTTTTCTTCTTTTAAATAGTAAGAGACGAAACTCAAACAATCAAGTAGCTAACTAAGTCCAATGTATGGAATGGTTTGTTATTTCAGTGATCGTCTTTTAATGTAAAAATATAAATACTGTAATCTTAACTATAGTGAAGTTGCGTATGCAAGTTAGTATAGGGAAGAGTTCGATCTTTATTATAATTTTAACCCAATTAATTTCCTTTAAAATGAGCCATTGAACAACTCTCTACGATGTTCCAGTGCAAAGCTATCTGTTGAACTTATACTATAATTAAGTGGCGTATAAAATTTAGTATAGGGAAGAAGTCGTTCTTTATTATAAACATAAAAAATAAAGCTAACATCCTGAAATATCAGAAAAGTTTATTTAAAAGAGATAAAAATGCCACCGAACGCAATAAAGCTCGAGAACGCGTAAGGATTGCTACTAAGATGTCTTGTGATCCAGGATTTATCCGGGTTGCAGCGGTAGCTAGCAACCTAGTAAGAGACGATCACGTCCAATGTTAAGAAATTTATTATCAGAGGCAATGCTGTAGCGTTTCCTATAGTAAAGGCCATACAGCTCCAAGGTTTTATTATTTATTTATTTTTTTTCCCAGAGGCACTTTATATGGAAGAGGTCGTTGTAGATGCTTCAAAACAGGCTCATTCGATTGGAAATCGAGAGTTTTAGTGCCCTATTAATTAGTAAAATGTGATTGAAAGGCAACTAGCCCCTCCACGCCCGTCATTCCCCCAAACACATCCAATAAAAATTTTGAAAACGCTCAGGGCATCCGGGTTGCAGTGGTCGCTAGCAACCTAGTAAGAGACGATCACGTCCAATGTTAAGAAATATAAAAACCCATAGTTCCTAACAAAGGAGTCAGATCAAAACAAAAAGTACACCATTAGAACCGCCTTGTCCGAAACCCCTGTATAGGAAACTTTCTGTCCCTTGGCTTGAACAGCAAGGGAAATATATTGGCTTGAAAATCAAGAAAATTGACTTTAACCACGTTATTCTCCCCAAACGGGATATTTTTTTCTCTTTTCTTTTTTTTGTCTTTTCCACAGATAGCTTGGCACTGGAACATCGTAGAGGGTTGTTCAATAGCTCATTTTAAAGGAAATTAATTGGGTTAAAAATCTATAGTAACTAAAATAAATTATTTCTAAAAGAGAATAAATTTTTCCACCAAAAACTGCATTTTTGATGTCTTTTCACACTGCAGTCTTTCAAACATAATCGTATACCCGCGGTAAGATTTGAACCCCCGCCTCCGAAGAGACTGGTGGCTAACACCAGTGTCTTGGACCACTCGGCCAGGCTACCTCTCATAAATAAATATATATGTGAATTTGGGTTGCAGCATCCGGGTTGCAGCGGTAGCTAGCAACCTAGTAAGAGACGATCACCTCCAATGTTAAGAAATATAAAACCCCCCCACTCCTAAAAAAAGAGTCAGATCAAAACAAAAAGTACACCATTAGAACCGCCTTGTCCGAATCCTCTAAAATGCAAACTTACCGCCCTTTGGCTTGAATAACAAAGAAAATATATTGGCTTGAAAATCAAGAAAATAGACTTTTACCACGTTATTCTCAACAAACGGGATATTTTTTTCTTTTTTCTTTTCCACAGATAGCTTGGCACTGGAACATCGTAGAGGGTTGTTCAATAGCTCATTTTAAAGGAAATTAATTGGGTTAAAAATCTATAGTAACTAAAATAAATTATTTCTAAAAGAGAATAAATTTTTCCACCAAAAACTGCATTTTTGATGTCTTTTCACACTGCAGTCTTTCAAACATAATCGTATACCAGCGGTAAGATTTGAACCCACGCCTCCGAAGAGACTGGTGGCTAACACCGGTGTCTTGGACCACTTGGCCAGGCTGCCTCTTATAATTTGGGTTGCAGCAGTAGCTAGCAACATAGTAAGAGACGATCAGTCCCATGCTAAGAAATATAAAAACCCAAAACTCCTAAAAATAGAGTAAGATCAACACAAAAGTACATCAATAGAACTACCTTGTCTGAAACCCTACTACATAAATAATGAATGTTGTCATAGCTTTATATTAGAGCTATGACGTGAATAGAAAAACACGAAATTATATTGTTGTTTCTGATAGGCAAGAGGTCGTTCTTTATTATAATTTTGATCTGACTCTATTTTTAGGAGTTTTGGGTTTTCATATTTCTTAGCATTAGCATTGATCGTCTCTTAATAGGGTTGCTAGGTACCACTACAACCCGGATGATGTGAAATTACAAACAGGAAAAAGCCTATGGCTTTTTCTTGATTGGAATAGTAAGAGACGACCTGGCTACAAACTATGATTATGGCATCATTGATCAATCTTTAACATGAAATGTTCTTTGCTGTAATGGTTTGTTCTTTACTAGGTATCAGCCATCTCTAGAGCCATGATACTGATGGAAATTACATAATCCCTATTTATGTTTCATTTTTAATGGGCTAGGTGTCGTTCTTTATTGTAATTCTCGATACACCTGGACAGTTGAATACCTTTGCTTTTGGTTTTTCTTATATTTGATGCAGTAACCTTCATCATTGTGATAACTCTCCTTGATCTTTTGTTTGGCTGTCTCTATTTTTGCATGTCTATAATCTTCATCATTGTGATAACACATCTTGCTGTTTTGTTTTGCTCTCTCAATTATTACTTCTCGATACGCCTGGTCGGTTGAATACCTTTGTTTAGCTCTCTTAATTATTACTTCTCGATACGCCTGGTCGGTTGAATACCTTTGTTTTGCTCTCTCAATTATTACTTCTCGATACGCCTGGTCGGTTGAATACCTTTGTTTTGCTCTCTCAATTTTTACTTCTCGATGCGCCTGGTCGGTTGAATATTTTTGCTTTTCTCTTTTCAAGATACTATCTCTGTTGTTTGTGTAGTACTGTTTTTTCAAATTGCGTATAGCTTGCTTCGATCTAACCATTATTCTAATCAAGACTGAGAAAATTTACATCTTTGTTGTTCTTAAGTAGTAATTATGACGTCACGGCGTAATGATTTTATTGACGTCATGGCGCAATGATATTATCTCATGACGTCATCAGAAACAACAATATAATTTCGTGTTTTTCTATTCACGTCATAGCTCTAATCTAATATAAAGCTATGACGACATTCATTATTTATCTAGTAGGGTTTCAGACAAGGTAGTTTCAATGATGTACTTTCGTTTTGATCTTACTCTATTTTTAGGAGTTTTGTTATATTTCTTAGCATGGGACTGATTGTCTCTTACTAGGTTGCTAGCTACTGCTGCAACCCAAATTCACATATATATTTATTTATGAGAGGCAGCCTGGCCGAGTGGTCCAAGACACTGGTGTTAGCCACCAGTCTCTTCGAAGGCATGGGTTCAAATCTTACCGCTGGTATACGATTATGTTTGAAAGACTGCAGTGTGAAAAGACATCAAAAATGCAGTTTTTGGTGGAAAAATTTATTCTCTTTTATAAATAATTTATTTTATTTAATATAAATTTTTAACCAAATTAATTTCCTTTAAAATTAGCTATTTAACAACCCTCTACGTTTTTCCATTGCAAAGATAAAAGTGGAAAATAAAAAAAAAAAAAAAGAATAAAAAATATCCCGTTTGGGGAGAATAACGTGGTTAAAGTCAATTTTCTTGATTTTCAAGCCAATATATTTCCCTTGCTGTTCAAGCCAAGGGACAGAAATTTTCCTATACAGGGGTTTCGGACAAGGCGGTTCTAATGGTGTACTTTTTGTTTTGATCTGACTCCTTTGTTAGGAACTATGGGTTTTTATATTTCTTAACATTGGACGTGATCGTCTCTTACTAGGTTGCTAGCTACCGCTGCAACCCGGATACACCTGGAACCACCATATATAAATTACTATGGGCGAGAGATGGTTCTTTACTGTAAAACTTTTGATGAATAACTCTAAACTTGATAAAACCTAAATATTTAAAATCATCATAAAAATCTGATTCTTTTGACGTATCTGTTGATATTAAAATTCTGTTTTTCAGAGTTACGGTTACTCTTGAGACGATTCGCTCCTACTACAACAGTTCGTTATGACGAACTGTTTGACTATTTCATTTTTACTATGGGGCGTGATCATCTCTTACTAGGTTGCTAGATACCACCACAACCCCGATAGGTTGCAAGCTACTGCTGCAACCTGGATTCCAGTTACTATGGGCTATAGTTCGCCCTTTAATGTAATAAATACTATGAAGCTTTGCCAAAGAATTTCTAGCCGACTTTTCAACAGCATCCGCTCTTTCAAAGAGAATTTTAATCTGTAATTTCGAATACTTTCCGTGATCCCGATAAAACATGCGTAAAATGTTTCTCAATTTACGAAGATCAGCCTGCATTTTTGCCATCTTCTTGTATTTCTGAATGTAATTTTTCCCTTTGTCCTTATGCGTTCTTCGGTGCAACCTCGCAGAGAATTTAATTTTTTCATTATAGCTTTTGTCACCCCAGTATCTACCCAATATTCTGGTAGCAACTTTTTTCTTATGTTTGTTTCGGTAATCTATATCGTTATCATACCGTTCCTTGCTCTTTTGTTTGGCTGTCTCAATTTTCCCTTCTCGATACCCCTGATCCGTAACATACCTCTGTTTTGCTCTGTCATATTTCATTTTCTTAAATTCTGGATCAAAAGACATCTTAGTAGCAATCCTTACGCGTTCTCGAGCTTTATTGCGTTCGGTGGCATTTTTATCTCTTTTAAATAAACTTTTCCTGTATTTCAGGATGTTAGCTTTATTTTTTGTGTAGTAAAGTTTTCTATTAGTAGAAATTTGGATTGCTCTATTTTGATAGTTTTTTTGGTTATTCTTTCTTTTTTTCCACTCGCGTGAGACCATATTTTTTCCAGGTTTAAAATTATTAAGTACACAATACCCCGTGTCGAGTATCTAAAACCTAGCATAAAAAAAACTAATTTTTAAATTTTCAGGTATTTTTCTTGTTTGAATTACAAAATTAGTATTATTGGTTAGACACCATAAATATTTTTGTAGTTTACATAATAAGTTTAGCGATTCTGGACTGAAAACTAAAATAATTGCAATTATAAGACAATAATATGGAGATACGTACTTTACGGGTTACAAACCAAAAAAAGTTTGGTTCCAGGATACAATAATAGCTTTGAACTGAGATGAAAAATTTTTTTCTAAATTACTATTACTGATTAGGCATTATAGATATTTTTGCAGTTTACATAATAATTTTAGCGATTAAGCCAAAAAAGAAAATTTTTGTTCCAGGAGTTTCGGTTACTATTGAGACAAGTAGCTATTATTACTATAAAGTTCATTACCATGAACTGTTTGATTGCTTCAAAATTGAAATATCTTTGAAAAGACTGCAGCATGAAAATACATCAAAAATGCAATTTTTTGACAAAATTGATTCTACTTTAAAGAGTATTTTATTTTTTATTACAAAAGTGACTAGATGTTGCAATTTCCTTTAAAATGAGCTATTATACAGCTCTCTATGATTTTCCAGTGCCCAGCTAGCTGAGAAGAAAAATCAAGCGGAAAGAAAAAAATATCCCGTTTGTGGAGAATAACGTGGTGAAAGTCAATTTTCTTGATTTTCAAGCCAATATATTTTCTTTGTTATTCAAGCCAAAGGGCGGTAAGTTTCCTTAATAGGGGTTTCGGACAAGGTGGTTCTAATGGTATACTTTTTGTTTTGATCTGACTCTTTTTTTAGGAGTTAGAGGTTTTATATTTCTTTACATTGGAGGTGATCGTCTCTTACTAGGTTGCTAGCTACCGCTGCAACCGCTGGTTCCAGGATACAATAATAGCTTTGAACTGAGATGAAAATTTTTTTTATAAATTGCTATTACTGATTAGGCATCATAGATATTTTTGCAGTTTACATAATAATTTTAGCGATTAAGCCAAAAAAGAAAATTTTGGTTCCAGGAGTTTCGGTTACTATTGAGACAAGTAGCTATTATTACTATAAAGTTCATTACCATGAACTGTTTGATTGCTTCAAAATTGAAATATCTTTGAAAAGACTGCAGCATGAAAATAAATCAAAAATGCAATTTTTTTGACAAAATTGATTCTACTTTAAAAAGTATTTTATTTTTTATTACAAAAGTGACTAGATGTTGCAATTTCCTTTAAAATGAGCTATTATACAGCTCTCTATGATTTTCCAGTGCCCAGCTAGCTGAGAAGAAAAATCAAACGGAAAGAAAAAAATATCCCGTTTGTGGAGAATAACGTGGTGAAAGTCAATTTAGGGGTATCCCGTTTGTGGAGAATAACGTGGTAAAAGTCAATTTTCTTGATTTTCAAGCCAATATATTTTCTTTGTTATTCAAGCCAAAGGGCGGTAAGTTTCCTTAATAGGGGTTTCGGACAAGGTGGTTCTAATGGTATACTTTTTGTTTTGATCTGACTCTTTTTTTTAGGAGTTAGGGGTTTTATATTTCTTTACATTGGAGGTGATCGTCTCTTAATAGGTTGCTAGCTATCGCTGCAACCCGGATCAAGCGAATATATTTCCCTTACTGTTCAAGCCAAGGGACAAAAATTTTACTATACAGGGGTTTCGGACAAGGCGGTTCTACTGGTGTACTTTTTGTTTTGATCTGACTCCTTTTTTAGTAACTATGGGTTTTTATATTACTTAACATTGGACGTGATCGTCTCTTACTAGGTTGCTAGCTACCGCTGCAAGCCGGATTAATAAAGTCAATGTCACGCGTCGAGTAGCAAGAACCTAACAAAAAACAAAACTAATTTTAAATTTTCCAGTATTTTTCTAGTTTGAAATAACAAAATCAAAATTATTGCTTGAACACCATAAATATTTTTGCAGTTTACATAATGAACCGAAAACTAAAATAAAAAAAATGAATTTCTTTTCTACGAAAATATAGCACAAACGATACGCACTTTACAATTTGAGCCAAAAAAGTTTGATTCCAGGAAACATTTTTGGTTTCAGGAAAATATTATTCACATAGTAATGTGTGGCACCGTGGCCGAGTGGTTTAAGGCGCTGGTGTTAGCCACCCCTCACTTCGGAGGCATGTGATCGAATCCCACTGGTGACAGCATTTTAGATCAAAGCAAACAAATTATTTGTTTGAATCATGAATTATAATCTTATTTTATTTACTATTGGCCGAAGTTCGTTCTTTACTGTAAAAACACTCAGGCATGCTATTCGTGAACCGTCAACCAAGAGTTTAACTGAAAATTACCCATAGAAATAAGTAAATGAGGAACTCATATGCAAAGAATTAACTTAAAGTACAAGAACAAAACTCTTTTATTGATAACGTCCACTCGCAATTGAAAACCCCCCCATTAGTATTTATACGGGTACACTTGTATAAAATACTCGCAATTGGTGCGCAATACTCGCAATACTCACTGGTGGTTTCGATCTTAAATAAATGTACTCCTTTTTGTCAATATACATGAGGTAAAAAGGAAGTTTCTCTGACCAATAAAATTTCTTCCAATTTGAGGGCGGTTTATCCAAGAGATTGCTGAGTTTTGACGTGACCAGACTGCTCAAGTAACTCAAGTTCAAGTAAGTTACCAAGCTTATAGAATCAAATTTTTTGCATAGTTCTAATATTTTTGTTGCGTCTCTGTGATATATATGCTTCCATAAGCAGCTGTCGTTCAGCACATTATTCATATATCTTGATGTAAGAGCCAAAACAGTAACAGACTTGAAATCCAAATATTTGGCAATGTGTTGAATCACCTCTGGAGGAAGATTTTCAAGATTAGACTGTTCTTCAGTTTTGCTCTGATAAAACTGGGTTTCGTTTGTCTCAAATCCTGTTTCTGTAGAATTTTTTTTTGCTTTCATGTCCGTCTCAGTCACTATAGTTTCAAAAATATCTTTCATCATTTCCTGTTTTGTCTCAGTCTGTGTTTCTTGTTTCATATCTTCCTCGCTTTTTCCCCCATCTTCATTAATTTTTACTATCCCCAGAGTTTTTTCAACTTTTTTTTTCTTTTCAACTTTAGTTTTGTGCTTCATTTCATTCTTTTTGTCTTCCTGATTTTTCTCTTCACCTTTCTCAGATTTTGCCATATCTATACATTCTTCAAATTTATTCCCACTTTTCTTGCGTTCCTCAATTTTACCATTTATAACGGGCTGAAATTTTTCGCCACTCAAGTTTCTCCGCTCAAGTTTTTCCACTTTAATATGAAGTTTTGCGACAAGAGTTTTTAGCCTGTGCCGGCTATCCCAAATATCAACTATGTTAGTACCTGGTATTAATTCACCCTTTTTAATAGTGATCTCTCCATGACCAACTTGCCTACCTCTTTTTCTTATTCCTAATATCTTTCGTTGCTCTTTCAATCGGAACCTTGCGAAAAGCGATGTCTTATTGCCTTCTTGTAAAATAAATGTTTTATTCCATGTGGGTTCCAGGCCATTTTTTACCTCCAAAGTACGGTAAACCTTTCCATTGCATTGCATTTTAATATATAGCACTAGATGTACTTTCGTTCCAAAATGAACACGTGAACATTCAGCACGTTGTACTGTCATATGAATATCACTTGAGGTCATATTTTTTCAATGTTTAACATTCATTCCCGGAAATCAAGTGTCGATTAGTTAAAGCCAAACAAAAACAAATCTGAAAATTTTAACGTTTATTTCTAGTTTGAATTAAAAAAGTAGTATAATTGGTTAGACACCATAGATAGTTTTGCAGTTTACATAATAATCTTATCTATTATGAACTGAAAACTAGAATGGAAAAAATGACTATTATTTATGACAACGATATAGAGACGTACTTTGTGAGTTAAGTAAAAAAAAACTTTGGTTCCAGGAGACACAAATCAAAACTAATTTTAAAATTTCCAGGTATTTTTCTAGTTTCAATAGAAAATTAGTATTTTTGGTTGGACACCATAAATATTTTTGCAGTATGCATAATAACTTATGCGATTCTAAAACTGAAAATTAAATTTAAAAAATTTAGATTTTTTGTATTCCAAAATATAGGACAATGCTATAGATATGCGTACTTCACGGGTTAAATCAAAAAATTCACGTTCTAGGACACAATTGAAAATTTGAACTGAGAGGTGAAATTAATTTATTTTATTGAAATTTACTGAATTACTCTAGTTTCATTTCACAAATAAAATTTTTGTTAAAACCCCTAAGGGAATTACTGCATTTTACAGACAAATATCAACATGCTTTTTATAATGTTTAAAATAACTCCTGCTACTAGTGTGCTGTAGAAAAGACAGTTTTTTTCGTACAAAATTTATTCCAGTAACCATGCATTTCTTATACTATTATTTTGTCGGCAGATAAGCGTGTAAAAATTTTGCATTCACTTATTATGCCATATATGGGTAGTTCAGAATTATTAACCGCTGCAAACCGGATGTATAGTACTGTTTTTTTAAATTACGTATAAATCGCTTAGAAGGCATCTTATTACAAAACAAGAAATAATATTCTTATCTAATTAACACTTCTTAAGACTCGTATCGAGTACCCATAACCTAACAAAAAATAAACTAATTTTTAAATTTTCAGGTACTTTGTTAGTTTGAATGAAAAGATTAAAATTATTGCTCAGATATCATAAATATTTTTCCAGTTTGCATAATAACTTTAGCGATTCTAAACTGAAAAATAAAATATATTAAAAAATTGAATTTTTTGGTCTGAAAAAACATAGTAAATCCCACATCGGGTAGTTAGAACCCAACCAAAAATAAAACTAATTTTAACATTTTAAGGTATTTTTCTAGCTTGAATTGAAATATTCGAACTATTGCTCGGATATCATGGATACTTTTGCAGTTTACACAATCTGCAAAGAACGCACAGGCTGATCTTTGTAAATTGAAAAAAATTTTACGAATGTTTTACCAGGATTACGAAAAATATTCAAAATTAAAGGTTAAAATTATCTCTGAAAGAATGGATTTTGTTGAAAAGTCAGCTAGAGATGCTTTCGCAAAACTTCATAGTAATATCCAAAAGAACTGTTGCATGTTTAGTGAAAAGCTTCCAAGGTATGGACCGGCAACTGTGGAATAGTTTACAGATGTAATGGGAAATCTTAAACATCACTGTGAATATATGGAGGCATAATTGTCCTTTACTTAGTTTCAGCTTAAATTCGATGATCGAGCCTTTATGTAATCGTCTCTTACTAGGTTGCTAGCTACCGCTGCAACCCGGATAATACTAACTATATCCAGCGACTATGACGTCATTGATCAATATTGTATATAAAAAATTAAGTTTTTCGTAAAAAATAATTAATTTAAAAAAAATTAAGTACAAATAACACTAGATCTAGAGATTTCATTTAAAATGAGCTATTGAACAACTCTCTACGATGTTCCAGTGCCAAGCTATCTCTGGAAAGAAAAGAAAAAAAATATCCCGTTTGTGGAGAATAACGTGGTTATAGTGAGTTTTCTCGATTTTCAAGCCAATATATTTTCTTTGTTATTCAAGTCAAAGGGCGGTAAATTTCCTTTATACGGGTTTCGGATAAGGCGGTTCTAATGGTGTACTTTTTGGTTTGATCTGACTCTTTTTTTGGGAGTTAGGGGTTTTTATATTTCTTATCATTGGACGTGATTGTCTCTTACTAGGTTGCTAGCTACCGCTGCAACCCGGATACAAACAGGGAAAAGCCTACGGCTTTTTCTTCCTTGAAATAGTAAGAGACGAACCTCAAAGGATCAAGTAGCAAACTAAGTCTAATGTATGCAATAATTTAAAACACACTTAGAAATACTTTTTTCTTGAGTCGGTGTTCCAGGAATTTGTTTTAAATCATTAGTCTTACAAACACATATACTAATAACCCTAACAGGCTCGTTTTCGCCATAATTGAAAAACATTGCTTTTCCTTCGCTGTTGATAGGTATGCTTGTATATATATTTTTATTGCTGCTACATAAACTGCAATTGCTCCTTCCAAAATTAATATACGAACTTTCTAAGAAGTACGCCTCTGTATATTCACTTTGTTGTCGAACATTTTCCATTGTATCTATAAACTGTTCCGCAGTTGCCAGTCCATACCTTGGAAGCTTTTCATTAAACTGACAAAATTTCTTTTGGATATTGCTATGAAGCTTTGCCAAAGCATTTCTAGCCGACTTTTCAACAGCATCCGCTCTTTCAAAGAGAATTTTAATCTGTAATTTTGAATACTTTTCGTGATCCCGATAAAACATGCGTAAAATGTTTCTCAATTTACAAAGATCAGCCTGCATTTTTGCCATCTTCTTGTATTTCTGAATGTAATTTTTCTCTTTGTCCTTATGCGTTCTTCGGTACAACCTCGCAGAGAATTTAATTTTTTCATTACAGCATTTGTGACCCCAGTATCTACCCATTATTCTGGTAGCAACTGTTTTCTTATGTTTGTTTCGGTAATCTTTATCGTTATCATACCGTTCCTTGCTCTTTTATTTGGCTGTCTCAATTTTCCCTTCTCGATACCCTTGATCCGTTACATACCTCTGTTTTGCTCTGTCATATTTCATTTTCTTAAATTCTGGATCACAAACATCATAGTAGCAATCCTTACGCGTTCTCGAGCTTTATTGCGTTCGGTGGCATTTTTATCTCTTTTAAATAAACTTTTCTTATATTTCAGGATGTTAGCTTTATTTTTTGTGTAGTAAAGTTTTTATTAGTAAAAATTTGGATTGCTCTATTTTGACAGTTTTTTGGTTATTCTTTCTTTTTTCCTTTCAAGCGAGACCATATTTTTTCAAGGTTTAAAATTATTAAGTATACAATACCCCGTGTCGAGTATCCAAAACCTAGCATAAAAAAAACTAATTTTTAAATTTTCAGGTATTTATCTTGTTTGAATTACAAAATTAGTATTATTGGTTAGACACCATAAATATTTTTGCAGTTTACATAATAAGTTTAGCGATTCTGGACAGAAAACTAAAATAATTGCAATTATAAGACAATAATATGGAGATGCGTACTTTACGGGTTACAAACCAAAAAAAGTTTGGTTCCAGGATACAATAATAACTTTGAACTGAGATGAAAAAAATTTCTTCCAGGAGACAAAAAGTAAAACTAATTATAAAATTTTCATGTATTTTTGTTGTTTAAATTAAGAAATTACTATTACTGATTAGGCATCATAAATATTTTTGCAGTTTACATAATAATTTTAGCGATTAAGACAAAAAAGAAAATTTTTGTTCCAGGAGTTTCGGTTACTATTGAGACAAGTAGCTATTATTACTATAGAGTTCATTACAATGAACTGTTTGATTGCTTCAAAATTGAAATATATTTGAAAAGACTGCAGCATGAAAATACATCAAAAATGCAATTCTTTTGACAAAATTGATTCTACTTTAAAAACTATTTTATTTTTAATTACAAAAGGCACTAGATGTTGCAATTTCCTTTAATATGAGCTATTATACAGCTCTCTATGATTTTTCAGTGCCCAGCTAGCTGAGGAGGAAAATCAAGCGGAAAGAAAAAAATATTCCGTTTGTGGAGAATAACGTGGTAAAAGTCAATTTGCTTGATTTTCAAGCCAATATATTTTCTTTGTTATTCAAGCCAAAGGGCGGTAAGTTTCCTTTATAGAGGTTTCGGACAAGGCGGTTCTAAGAGTGTACTTTTTGTTTTGATCTGACTCTTTTTTTAGGAGTTGGGGGGTTTTATATTTCTTTACATTGGAGGTGATCGTCTCTTACTAGGTTGCTAGCTACCACTGCAACCCGGATAATGATGTACTTTTGTTTTGATCTGACTCTATTTTTAGGAGTTTTGGGTTTTTATATTTCTTAGCATGGGACTGATCGTCTCTTACTAGGTTACTAGCTACTACGGCAACCCAAATTATAAGAGGCAGCCTGGCCGAGTGGTCCAAGGCAATGGTATTAGCCACCAGTCTCTTCGGAGGCGTGGGTTCAAATCTTACCACTGGTATACGATTATGTTTGAAAGACTGCAGAGTGAAAAGACATCAAAAATGCAGTTTTTGGTGGAAAAATTTATTCTCTTTTAGAAATAATTTATTTTAGTTACTATAGATTTTTAACCCAATTAATTTCCTTTAAAATGAGCTATTGAACAACCCTCTACGATGTTCCAGTGTCAAACTATCTGTGGAAAAGAAAGAAAAGAGAAAAAAAGAAAAAAATATCCCGTTTAGGCAGAATGTTGTAGTAGCTGCCACTATTCTCGATTTTCAAGCCAATATATTTCCCTTGCTGTTCAAGCCAAGGGACAGAAAGTTTTCTATACAGGGATTTCGGACAAGGCGGTTCTAATGGTGTACTTTTTGTTTTGATCTGACTCCTCTGTTAGGAAATATGGGTTTTTATATTTCTTAACATTGGACGTGATCGTCTCTTACTAGGTTGCTAGCTACCGCTGCAACCCGGATCTTTACTAGAACCATGATCCTGATAAAACTTACATAAAAACTTACCTTATCGTCTTTTTGTAATGATATTATTTCATGAAGTCATGACGTCTTTTGTTTTGATTTATTATAAAAAAGAAAAAAATATCCCGTTTAGGAAGAATGTTGTAGTAGCTGCCACTTTTCTTGATTTTCAAGCCAATATATTTCCCTTTCTGTTCAAGCCAAGGGACAGAAAGTTTCCTATACAGGGGTTTTGGACAAGGCGGTTCTAATGGTGTACTTTTTGTTTTGATCTGACTCCTTTTTTAGGAACTATGGGTTTTTATATTTCTTAACATTGGACGTGATCGTCTCTTACTAGGTTGCTAGCTACCGCTGCAACCCAGATGCAACCCGGATTGGACTGATCGTCTCTTACAAGGTTGCTAGCTACTGCTGCAACCCAAATTCATCGATAGTCTAATGGTAAGTATGCCCACTTTTTACTTGGGAGATGGGGGTTCGATTCCCCGTCGGGAAGAACTTTTAATATGTTGAATTAAAAGCACTATCTTTTCAATTTAAAATTTAAAAAAGAAACTTGTTTACTTACACTCTAGCTAAAATAATGAAGATAATATGAATGAACCACAGTGTTCAGTTTCTTTGGACTTTAGTTCGTTTTTTAACTATAAATACAAACAGGAAAAAGCCTTCTCTTATCTCTTACTAAGTTGCTAGCTACCGCTGCAACCCGGAAAAACTTTAGCGATTCTAAACTGAAAAACTAACTCAGTCCAATATATGCAATGTTGTGCTTTTCTAATGATCGTCCTTTAATATAAACTATGGACTAAAGTTCGTTCTTTAATGTAAAAATTCGATGATCGAGCCTTTATGTAACCCGGATTAAAAAATTGTTATCATATCTTATATGTAACTTTTATTTTATAAGTCATCGATAGTCTAATGGTAAGTATGCCCACTTTTTACTTGGGAGAAGGGGGTTCGATTCCCCGTCGGGAAGAACTTTTAATATGTTGAATTAAAAGCACTATCTTTTCAATCTAAAATTTAAAAAAGAAACTTGTTTATTTACATTCTAGCTAAAATAATGAAGATAATATGAATGAACCACAGTGTTCAGTTTCTTTGGACTTGAGTTCGTTTTATAACTATAAATACAAACAGGAAAAAGCCTACGGCTTTTTCTTCTTTTAAAAAGTAAGAGACGAAACTCAAACAATCAAGTAGCTAACTAAGTCCAATGTATTGAATGGTTTGTTATTTCAGTGATCGTCTTTTAATGTAAAAAAATATAAATACTGTAATCTTAACTATAGTGAAGTTGCGTATGCAAGTTAGTATAGGGAAGAGTTTGATCTTTATTATAAAAAAGCCTAAAGCTTTTTCTTCTTTGAAATAGTATGAGACGAACCTCAAACAATCAAGTAGCTCACTAATTCCAATGCAAGCAACTGTTTGTTATTCCAATGATCGTCTTTTAATGTAAAACCCGGAAAATGCTGCAACCCGGAGTTCATCTTTTCAAAACTAAATTAGTTCGTTCTTTACCATAATTAGAAATAATTTATTTTAGTTACAAAAGATTTTTAACCCAATTAATTTCCTTTAAAATGAGCCATTGAACAACTCTCTACGATGTTCTAGTACCAAGCTATCTGTGGGAAAGAAAAAAAGACTAAAGAAAAAAATATGCCGTTTAGGCAGAATGTTGTAGTAGCTGCCACTTTTCTTGATTTTCAAGCCAATATATTTCTCTTGCTGTTCAAGCCAAGGGACAGAAAGTTTTCTATACAGGGGTTTCGGGTAAGGCGGTTCTAATGGTGTACTTTTTGTTTTGATCTGACTCCTTTTTAGGAGCTATGGGTTTTTATATTTCTTAACATTGGACGTGATCGTCTCTTACTAGGTTGGTAGCTACTGCTGCATTCTGAATAATTACAAACAGGAAAAAGCCTACGGCTTATTCTTCTTTGAAATAGTAAGACACGAACCTCAAACAACCAAGTAGCTAACTAATTCCAATGTATGCAATGGTTTGTTATTGTAATTATCTTCTTTTGTAGTTTTGTAAGGAAAATGATTCTATTTTAAAAAAAATTTGTTTTATAATAACAAAATATTTTAACCCCATTAATTTCCTTTAAAATGAGCCATTAAACAACTCTCTACGATGTTGCAGTACCAAGCTATCTATGAAACTACAAAACTATACTTTAATTAAGTGGCGTATAAAATTTAGTATAGGCAAGAGGTCGTTCTTTATTATAACTTTTCAAAACGTGTTTTTTAACTTTTGGTTACTATGGGTTATGGTTTGCCTCTTAGTAGGTTGCGCAGCTGCTACAACCATGATCTTTAAAAAAATATTCTATTATCTTTTCAAAAGATAAGTGTTTGCCGCATCATCATGTATGTAATCATTTATTAAAATTTTCAGTTACTATGGGATATAGCTCGTCCTTTAATATAAAAACAGGAAAAAGCCCACGGCTTTTTCTTCTTTGGAATAGTAAGAGACGAACCTCAAAGAATCAGGCAGCTAACTAAGTCCAATATAAGCAATTGTTTGTTCTTCTCATGATCATCTTTTAATTTGGCGTTTCTTACTAGGTTGCTAGCTACCACTTAAACCCGGATTATGTAATTAATAAGTTGCTAGCTACCGCTGCAACCTAGATATTCTTATTTCTGCTACTATGGGCTAAGGTTCGTTCTTTCATGTAAAACTAGCAAAACATTTTTAAAGTCTGATGAAGATTTAACTAATGTGTCAAAAGTAAGGTTGCAAGTCGACGATTTTGTTTTAGCCTTATTATAATTGGTATGGTGAAATAATAATATGCATATGGTTCTTAAATCATACTTGTTTATGGTCCCATATGGTCTAGTGGCTAGGATAGTTAACTTACACTTAACAGGCCCGGGTTCGATTCCCGGTGTGGAAAATTTTTAACTCTATAATCTTCGAACAATTTGAAACTTTTATAATTTATAATGATGTATAATATAAATACTGTAATCTTAACTATAGTGAAGTTGCCTATGCAAGTTAGTATAGGGAAGAGTTCGATCTTTATTATAAAACTGTTCCGCAGTTGCCAATCCATACCTTGGAAGCTTTTCGTTAAACTGACAACATTTCTTTTGGATATTACTATGAAGCTTTGCCAAAGAATTTCTAGCCGACTTTTCAACAGCATCCGCTCTTTCAAAGAGAATTTTAATCTGTAATTTTGAATACTTTTCATGATCCCGATAAAACATGCGTAAAATGTTTCTCAATTTACAAAGATCAGCCTTCATTTTTGCCATCTTCTTGTATTTCTGAATGTAATTTTTCCCTTTGTCCTTATGCGTTCTTCGGTACAACCTCGCAGAGAATTTAATTTTTTCATTATAGCTTTTGTCACCCCAGTATCTACCCATTATTCTGGTAGCAACTTTTTTCTTAGGTTTGTTTCGGTAATCTTCATCATTATCATACCGTTCCTTGCTCTTTTGTCTAGCCTGATCAATTGTTGCTTCTCTATAAAGTTTATCATTGTTATAACGCTCCTTGATCTTTTGTCTAGCCTGCTCAATTCTTGCTTCTCTGTAATCTTCATCATTACCATACCGTTCCTTGCTCTTTTGTCTAGCCTGCTCAATTGTTGCTTCTCTATAAAGTTTATCATTGTGATAACGCTCCTTGATCTTTTGTTTGGCTCTCTCAATTTTTACTTCTCGATACGCCTGGTCAGTTGAATACCTTTGCTTTTCTCTTTTCAAGATACTATCTCTGTTGTTTGTGTAGTACTGTTTTTTCAACTTGCGTGCGACTTGCTTGATTGAAACCATTATGTAATTATGAATGAGAACATTTGCATCTTTGTAGTTCTTAAGTAGTAATTATGACGTCACAGCGTAATGATTTTGTTGACGTCATAGAGCAATGATATTATTTCATGACGTCTTCAGAAACAACAATATAATTTCGTGTTTTTCTATTCACGTCATAGCTCTAATATAAAACTATGATGACATTCATTATTTATCTAGTAGGGTTTCAGACAAGGTAATTCTAATGATGTACTTTTGTTTTGATCTGACTCTATTTTTAGGAGTTTTGTTATATTTCTTAGCATTGGACTGATCGTCTCTTACTAGGTTGCTAGCTACTGCTGCAACCCAAATTCACATATATATTTATTTATGAGAGGCAGCCTGGCCGAGTGGTCCAAGGCACTGGTGTTAGCCATCAGTCTCTTCGGAGGCGTGGGTTCAAATCTTACCGCTGGTATACGATTATGTTTGAAAGACTGGAGTGTGAAAAGACATCGAAAATGCAGTTTTTGGTGGAAAAATTTATTCTCTTTTAGAAATAATTTATTTTAGTTACAAAAGGTTTTTAACCCAATTAATTTACTTTAAAATGAGCTATTGAACAACCCTCTACGATGTTCCAGTGCCAAGCTATCTGTGGAAAAGAAAAAAGAAAAAAGAAAAAAATATCTCGTTTAGGCAGAATGTTGTAGTAGCTGCCACTTTTCTTGATTTTCAAGCAAATATATTTCCCTTTCTGTTCAAGCCAAGGGACAGAAAGTTTCCTTTACAGGGGTTTCGGACAAGGCGGTTCTAATTGTGTACTTTTTGTTTTGATCTGACTCCTCTGTTAGGAACTATGGGTTTTTATATTTCTTAACATTGGACGTGATCGTCTCTTACTAGGTTGCTAGCTACCGCTGCAACCCGGATTTTTTTCAAGTTACTATCTCTGTTGTTTGTGTAGTACTGTTTTTTTAACTTGCGTGCAGCTTGCTTGATTGAAACCATTATGTAATTATGAATGAGAACATTTACAGTTCTGACGCTTCTTGTATACTAATTATGAGGTCACGGCGTAATGATTTTATTTCATGATGACGTCATGATACAATGATATTATTTCATGACGTCTTCAGAAACCACAACATAATATTGTGTTTTTCTATTCACGACATAGCTCTAATATAAAGCTATGACGACATTCATTATTTATCTAGTAGGGTTTCCGACAAGGTAATTCTAATGATGTACTTTTGTTTTGATCTGACTCTATTTTTAGGAGTTTTGTTATATTTATTAGCATTGGACTGATCGTCTCTTACTAGGTTGCTAGCTACCGCTGCAACCCGGACTGACTCTATTTTTAGGAGTTCTGGGTTTTTATATTTCTTAAAATTGGACTGATTGTCTCTTACTAGGTTGCTAGCTACTGCTGCAACCCAGATTCTATGCTATGTGATTACAAACAGGAAAAAGCTTGCGGCTTTTTCTTCTTTGAAATAGTAAGAGACGAACCTCAAACAATCAAGTAGCTAACTAAGTCCAAATTATGCAATGGTTTGTCATTCCAATGATCGTCCAATGTTTGTTTTGATAATCCTTATTATTATCATACCGTTTCTTGCTCTTTTGTTTGGCTGTCTCAATTTTCCCTGCTCGATACCCATGATCCGTAACATACCTCTCTTTTGCTCTGTCATATTTCATTTTCTTAAATTCTGGATCACAAGACATCATAGTAGCAATCCTTACGCGTGCTCGAGCTTTATTGCGTTCGGTGGCCTTTTTATCTCTTTTAAACAAGGTTTTCATATATTTCAGGATGTGAGCTTTATTTTTTGTGCAGTAAAATTTTTTATTAGTAGAAATTTGGATTGCTCTATTTTGATATTTTGTTTGGTTATTCTTTATTTTTTTCCACTCGCGTGAGACCATATTTTTTCAATGTTTAAAATTATTAAGAACACAATACCCCGTGTCGAGTAGCTAAAACCTAGCATAAAACAAAACTAATTCTAAAATTTTCAGGTATTTCTCTTGTTTGAATTAAAAAATTAGTATTATCGGTTAGACACCATAAATATTTTTGCATTTTATATAATAAGTTTCGCGATTCTGCACTGAAAACTGAAATAATTGCAAATATAAGACAATACTATGGAGAAACGTACTTTACGGGTTACAAACCAAAAACAGTTTGGTTCCAGGATACAATAATAACTTTGAACTTAGATGAAAAAAATTTTGGTTCCAGGAGACAAAAAGTAAAATTAATTTTAAAATGTTCATGTATTTTTGTAGTTTAAATTAAGAAATTACTATTACTGTTTAGACTTCATAAATGTTTTTGCAGTTTACATAATAAATTTAGCGATTAAGTCAAAAAAGAAAATTTTGGTTCCAGGAGACAAAAAACAAAACTAATTCAAAAATTGTCAGGTATTGCTCTAGTTTGAATTAAAAAATTAGTATTACTGGTTAGACATAATAAATATTTTTGCAGTTTAAATAATAACATAAGAAATTCTGAACTCAAAACTAAAACAAAAAAAAATTTGAATACTTTTCATTGGAAATATAGGACAACAATATAGAGACACGTAATTAAAGGGTTAATCTAAAAAATTTGAACTAAGATGATATAAAATTAATGGCGTATAAAATGGTATAGCGAGTCAATTGAAGCAAAAGGAAAACCAAACTATTTTTTAAATTTTCAGGTTTTTTTCTGGTTTGAATTAAAAAATGAAATTATTGTTCAGACACCGTAAATATTTTTGCGACTTTGTAGCTAAATAAAATTATTTTTTTTTAATTTTCAGGAATTATTCTAGTTTCAGTTGACAAATAAGATTTTTTTTTCAAGGAATCGAGCAGCTAACTAAGTCCAATATATACAATGGTATGTTCTTCGAATGATCTCTTTTAATTATGTTCCTAGCTACTGCTGCAAACCGGAACTATTAAAAAAATATTTTATCTTTAATTACCGAAGGAACTAGATGTAGCAAAATTTACTATTGAGACGAGTTTCTCTTACTATACAACATACAGTTCGTTATCACGAACTGTTTGCTTTGATGTATCTATTGGTACCAAAATTTCGTTCTTTAGAGTTTCGGTTACTATTGAAACAAGTGTATCTATTGGTATAAAAATTTTGTTCTTTAGAGTTTCGGTTACTATTGAGACAAGTAGCTATTATTACTATAGATTTCATTACCATGAACTGTTTCATTGCTTCAAAATTCAAATATCTTTGAAAAGACTGCAGTATGAAAAAACATCAAAAATGCATTTTTTGGACAAAATTGATTCTACTTTAAAAAGTATTTTATTTTTAATTAAAAAAGTGACTAGATAATGCTTTTTCCTTTAAAATGATCTATTATACAGCACTCCATGATTTTCCAGTGCCCAGCTAGTTGAGGAGGAAAAAAAGCGGAAAGGAAAAAATATCCCGTTTGTGGAGAATAACGTGGTTAAAGTCAAATTTCTTGATTTTCAAGCCATTATATTTTCTTTTTTATTCAACCAAAGAGTGATAAGTTTCCTTTTTAAGGGTTTTGGACAAGGCGGTTCTAATGGTGTAATTTTTGTTTTGATCTGACTCTTTTCTTAGGAGTTAGGGGTTTTTATATTTCTTAACATTGGACGTGATCGTCTCTTACTAGGTTGCTAGCTACCGCTGCAACCCGGATTTAAAATGATCCATTGAACAACTCTCTACGATGTTCCAGTGCTAAGCTATCTATGTGTACCAAGTACAATGTTTTACTTTAAAAAATGAAAAGTTTACTTCATTCTAAATACGCTTCCGATGCAAATCAAACCCCTTTTAATTAAGCTTGGAAATCTGCCTTAAACTCTCATTTATTTATCAACCAAACATCCCTTTTCTTCGTAAATTAAGCCTACCGGGTGGCTGCCTTTTTGAGGCGGTCTAAGGACGTTTGGGCTTCCTGGGACCAGGCAACATTTTGGGAGTTCCCTTTGGTTAAGTCCGTAAGTGGTTTCGCAATTTGGGCATAATTTCGGACAAATCTTCTGAAGTATCCCGTAAGACCTAAAATTCCTCTTCGTTCCTTCATTGTCTTAGGGGGTTTGAGCCTTTCAACGCATTTTACTTTATACGGGTCCGGGGATATTTCTCCTTGCGTCACTACCATTCCTAAAAATTTAATTTTTTCTTTTAATAAATTAACTTTCTGAGGCCGACATTTTAAAGTGCCTGCTCTAAATTTTTCAAACACTTTTGCCAACGTTGCTAAATGTTGCTCCACATTTTCCCCTACACATATAACGTCATCAACAAAATGAATAATATTGTTCAATCCTCTTAATAAATGAAATAAGGGTCTACATAACGCGCTTGAACTCGTTTTAAGTCCGAATGGTACTCTCAAATATTCAAGCGAACCACATTCGCTTGTGCAAACTGCAATTTTATAGACATCTTTTTCAGCTATTTTCACTTGATGGTATCCTTGGGTGAGGTCCAAAGAAGTAAAGATTTTGTTCTTGCTTGATATAGAATCAAGAATTTCGTCTATTCTCGACAAGGGAAATTTATCACTCACTACTTGCTTATTAAGAGCTCTATAATCTACTACGAGTCTCATATCGCCATTCTTTTTTGGGATTAATATCACTGGGGCTTAATACGGACTTATGCTGGGGCGTATAATCTCATTTTTTTCTAAGTCACGAATTTTGTTTTTTAGCTACTCTTTATGTTTATATGGTACACGATATGGCTGTTTCGCAACTGGCAACCCTGTCGTTAAAATAGAGTGTTTGTAAAATTGTATCAATCCTATATCATTTTCAGACGTTGAAAATAAGTCTCTAAAATTCCACAATAATTCACATAATTTCTTTTTGAGTTCCGAATCAACAATATGATCCATATTAAACTTGTTTAAAAATTGTATTTTAGTCAAGGGGTATTTATTAATTGATGTATTAATGCTATTAACTATGTTTCTTTTGGAGTTTACCTACTTATATAAGTCATCTTCCGAAATAGTTTGGATTTTAACCAAACATGTTCCCTTTTTTATTATAGTAGTATCATTTTCTTGGTTATTAGTCACCCAAATAAAACCTTCGCCTTTATCATAAGATATAATTTGTTCTTCACATAACAAATTTTCGGGAATTTCTTTTGATGGGATGGCGAACCATATTTCGGATTTGCTATCCACCGGTTCAACCATTTGAGATATTTGGATCCTTTGCATTGTCCTGGGTGGAATTTTTGTTTTCCGTATTGCAAATCCATAATAATTTTCTTTATTTTCATTGTCTATTAAGTTTAGACTGATACTATCCGACAATAACATTGGTTGTGCCTGAACTACATTAGGGTTCCCTACTTGTTTCAACAATTTCACTATTTATGTGATTTCTTTCGGCATATACAGTCGCATATCTCCTATTTTAATCTTTTCAGATTAAATAAATGTATCATCTGCATTTAATTACTCTCTCCGATACCGCACGGAATAAGCACAAGGATTTCTAGCTATGTCCCGTCCTCTTTGTAGCGAATGTACCTTATGTCCCGGTACAAAAGGTTCAAAGGATTGTGGCACTGTGCCGTCGGAAATTTTATTAACCGTTACTTCTTTTTTGTAATTTGGATTAATATTGCTTGAGGTAGGGGTTGAAGGTGGGGAACCTCTCGGTTTAGCCGGATACACGAGTTTTTCATTAGCTACATCTAACAATATCTTATTTGACCTTAAAAAATTTGCACCTACGATGGCTTCATACGGGAAATTATTAAATATTATAAAATTTGTCGGGAAGATTCTATTATCCCTTTTCACGTCAAGGCGAATTGAACCTTTTGCGTTCAACTTGTGTCCTGTTACACTAGTTAAGTTTGGATTATTTACATTTCTCTGTCGCTTGATATGCGGAGGCAACATATTAAATATGCCTGCATTTATAATGTTGACCGTTGCGCCACTGTCAACTAAAGCTTGAAAATAGACATTTGCCACACAAAAATCATTAAATATGGGTAACTTATTATTTTTATCACTGAAGGACGGTACTACTATGGGCTTGGACCTGTAAAATATTCGAGGCCCCATCCGGGTCCAGTTTATTCTTCTGAGGGGCCTGATGCGTTTCCCTGGGAATTTATTTCATACATAGGTGCTTGGGACAGAGGTTCAGATACGTGAGGCTCCATAAACGCATCTAACTGATTCATATCTGTCCTCCTTTGCCACGTATTATTGCGATAATTTGTATTTCTGGCATTTGTGCCGGCTGTTGGTGCTGAGTGCCGTCGGCTCGAGAAATTTTCATTTCTCGCGGGCCAGTTAACTATTTGCCGTCGGTTTGAAAAATTTGGGTTTGCCGTCGGCAGATAATTATTTTTCCTACTGGGGGGAGAGTTATACGGGTTCTGTCGGTATACATTATTAGGTGCTGGTTGGCGGACTTGGGGGTATTGTGGGAATATTGCGTCCTGTGTGTACCCTTGTGTGCCTCTGGTAGTAAAATTTGTTCTCCCGAACAAATCATTTCTATAATATCGTGTATTTCTGGTGGTTTCATCATTAAATGATGTTGCTATTCCATTTCTAAAACGACATTCTTACGCGATATGTCCAACTCGATTACAGTTGTAACATCTTATTACTGGGTCGCTTTTATAAATGTTTGGTTTCATAGGCTGAAAACGTACTGTTTTTTGCCTGGCGGTTTCTTGTGTTCTGGTTCTTTGTGGTATTGGGGATTTATCTCTTGAAAAGAAATTTGGGTGTTCCTGATCACTAAGCTTCAAGGGTGTTGAGCTTGTTTTTGATTCGCTTATGCTATTTACTTTTGTTTTACTATGATTCGCAACAATTGTATCAATTTCAATCATTCGCCCTACTTCCTGTACCGCAAGATCAAGTGTTTGGATATTCTTTGAAATTACCATCCTATATAATTTTGGAGGAAGGCCTTGCAAAAATGCATTTAGTATAATTTTTTCGTATAATTCTCCTGAGCCTTTGCCGTATTTTGCTTCTACTGAGATTCGTATGTTATTTAGATATTCTTGTACGTTCTGTGTGTGATCAAAACATACCATTCCATGCTTAAGTTTGTTTGTTGAGCTCGTCTCAACAAATCTGTCCTTAAATGCCGACAATAGTTTTTCTATTGTGTTTATCGGCAAGTTATTATGTTCTCTAACGCTCTGTTCTATTTGTTTTACAAATGTTAATGCTTGCCCTTTTAGCCTTAGAAGAAGCATGTTTATTAAAGACTTTAGGTCGGTTCTAGTTAACTCTACGAACTGTGCTAGCTGTATGTTAAATTCGTCAATGTCCGTCTGCCCGTCATATTGTGGTATAGCTTTGGTTAATTCTACATTTTTTGCGACTAATTTTTGCGCAAGTAATAAGGCAGTTAATTCCTCCGTCATGATTGAATTACGTAGGGATGGCTATTTTTGTTTAATTAGTGGAATTACTCACTGAAATAAATTACTTTTAATTATCCTATTTAGGAAATATATTACCTCCTATGAGATATTTTAAAGGGGTGTCCCTATTGTAGCCTAGTGGTAATAGGCTTAGATATATATAACACTTAAAAAAAATTTGTTATGTATCTAGTAAACATTTTAAATTGTGAAATCTTTAGCCTAACTAGTTCGTATACTTCATCCAAGTTTACGACCGCGCCAGATGTTATGGGGGGTTTTGGTGATAATGTTGCGGATTGACTTGGGATTCCTTGGGAAGAGACCAACCTTGCCCAAGCGTCGTTCACCCAGGCATATAAACATCCTTCGTGAAATTATCAGATTACCTCAGGAAGCGTTACTAGTGGATAATATACGAACTAGAGGGCCATTCTTGAAATCTAGATACGAGCATACAAAACAAGACTGTAAAAATAGAAAAGTAATAGGTTTATTGGACTTACATGATTATACATACGGCTTCAAACTTCAGTAGGCAAAGGCAAAAACAGCAAATGTTTCTTACAGAAATGACGATAATATAATAATACCGTATTGCCCCCAAAAACACCTCTTCTCTACCATATAACACGAAGTTTGCTTCTGAGCAATAAACAGTAATTTACTGATTGGTTCATCTCCACCCGGAGGGCCCGTCTCTTTACTCTTATGCTGGCAAAATCAAACATTATGCAACCAAAGTTGTCCAATAGTTTTTTCGCGAAATTCTCATCATTAAGCATGCAAATTCCCGAGAGTACTTCTAAAAACTACCAAACTAAGTTTTACAATGTCCCGCTTTTGTCTTTCGAAAATACTTCAACGAAATTCCAATCCGTCTCATTAGTATTGTACTTGCAAAAAACCCGTATTTTTTTGCCTTTGAGATCTTTCAATAGCACTTGGAAATATTCGCGATTTCTTTGTTTTGTAGAACAAAGAATGCGGCTCTATACAGAGTCTTCATGAAGTTCTTGGTATTTGAAATTAATCACCTTTTGCTTTGAACTTTTTAAAGGGATGTTTGGTTGATAAATAAATGAGAGTTTAAGGCAGATTTCCAAGCTTAATTAAAAGGGGTTTGATTTGCATCGGAAGCGTATTTAGAATGAAGTAAACTTTTCATTTTTTAAAGTAAAACATTGTACTTGGTACATATGGAATATAAAGTTTAAAATACAACTACCACGAACTGTTTGATTGCTTCAAAAACAAAAATCAAATGTCTTTGAAAAGACAGCAGTATGGAAAGACATCAAAATACAGTTTTTAGTGGAAAAATTTATCCTTTTTAAATTTGTTTTAGTTACAAAAGGTGTTTAACCCAATTAGTTTCCTTTAAAATGAGCCATTGAACAACTTTCTACGATGTTCCAGTGCCAAGCTATCTCTGGAAACAAAGAAAAAAAGAAAAAAAGAAAAAAAAAATATCCCGTTTAGGCAGAATGTTGTAGTAGGCAGATAGTAGAATAGTAGTAGTAGTAGTAGGCAGAATAGTAGAATAGTACGCAGAATAGTAGTAGGAAGTATCCCGTTTAGGCAGAATGTATTTGATCTGATTCCTTTTTTAGGGACTATGGGTTTTTATATTTCTTAACATTGGACGTGATCGTCTCTTACTAGGTTGCTAGCTACCGCTGCAACCCGGATCGTCTCTTACTAGGTTGTTAGCTACCGCTGCAACCCGGATTACATTTTAAACAACTATATCTACTAGCAAACAAGTCAAATACATGCGATGGTTTGATCTTCTAATGATCGTCTTTTAATATAAAAAAAATATCCCTTTTGTGGAGAATAACGTGGTTAAAGTCAATTTTCTTGATTTTCAAGCCAATATATTTCCCTTGCTGTTCAAGCCAAATGACATAAAGCTTCCTATACAGGTGTTTTGGACAAGGCGGTTCTAAAGGTGTACTTTTTGTTTTGATCTGACTGCTTTTTTAGGAGCAATGAGTTTTTTTATTTCTTAACATTGTACGTGATCGTCTCTTACTAGGTGGCTAGCTACCACTGCAACCCGGATTGCTAGCTACCACTGCAACCCGGATCATATATATTATCGAACCTGATTACAAACAGGAAAAAGCCTACGACTTTTTCTTCTTTGAAATAGTAATAGACGAACCTCAAACAATCAAGTAGCTAGTTAAGTCCAATGTATGCAATTGTTTGTTATTTCAATGATCGTTCTTTAATGTAACAGCAACCCGGATCAATTAACATGGGTTGCGGGTAGTTCTTTACTATAAATTTAATTTTTAGGAATTATAGTTTCAGGAATCTAGTTTCAGTTGATAAATAAGATTTTTTTTCATGGAATCGAGCAGCTAACTAAGTCCAATATATACAATGGTATGTTCTTCAAATGATCTTATTTAATTAGGTTCCTAGCAACCACTGTAAACCGGAGCTATTAAAAAAATATTTTACCTTTAATTACAAAAGGAACTAAATGTAGCAAGTTTTACTATTGAGACGAGTCTTTCTTACTATACAACATACAGCTCGTTATCACGAACTGTCTGCTTTGATGTATCTATTGGTACCAAAATTTCGTTCTTTAGAGTTTCGGTTACTATTGAGACAAGTGTATCTATTGGTATAAAAATTTTGTTCTTTAGAGTTTCGGTTACTATTAAGACAAGTAGCTATTATTACTATAGATTTCATTACCATGAACTGTTTCATTGCTTCAAAATTCAAATATCTTTGAAAAGACTGCAGTATGAAAATACATCAAAAATGCAATTTTTTGACAAAATTGATTCTACTTTAAAAAGTATTTTATTTTTAATTACAAAAGTGACTAGATAATGCAATTTCCTTTAAAATGATCTATTATAAAGCACTCTTTGATTTTCCAGTGCCTAGCTAGTTGAGGAGAAAAAAAGCGGAAAGAAAAAAATATCCCGTTTGTGGAGAATAACGTGGTTAAAGTCAAATTTCTTGATTTTCAAACCAATATATTTTCTTTGTTATTCAAGCCAAAGAGTGATAAGTTTCTTTTATAGGGGTTTTGGACAATACGGTTCTAATGGTGTAATTTTTGTTTTGATCTAACTCTTTTCTTAGGAGTTAGGGGCTTTTATATTTCTTAACATTGGACGTGATGGTCTCTTGCTAGGTTGCTAGCTACCGCTGCAACCCGGATGTTCCGCAGTTGCCAGTCCATACCTTGGAAGCTTTTCATTAAACTGACAACATTTCTTTTGGATATTACTATGAAGCTTTGCCAAAGCATTTCTAGCCGACTTTTCAACAGTATCCGCTCTTTCAAAGAGAATTTTAATCTGTAATTTTGAATAATTTTCATGATCCCGATAAAACATGCGTAAAATGTTTCTCAATTTACAAAGATCAGCCTGCATTTTCGCCATCTTCTTGTATTTCTGAATGTAATTTAATCCCTTTGTCCTTATGCGTTCTTCGGTACAACCTCGCAGAGAATTTAATTTTTTCATTATAGCTTTTGTCACCCTAGTATCTACCCATTAATCTGGTAGCAACTTTTTTCTTATGTTTGTTTCGGTAATTTATATCGTTGTTATACCGTTCCTTACTCTTTTGTTTGGCTGTCTCAATTTTCGCATGTCTATAAACTACATCATTATAATAACGCTGTTTGTCACTATCAATTATTACTTCTCGATACACCTGGTCGGACTGGACTCCTTTTTAAGGAACTATGGGTTTTTACATTTCTTAACATTGGACGGGATCGTCTCTAACTAGGTTGCTAGCTACCGCTGCAACCCAGAAAACCTAGCTAAATGTAATAACTTTAATAAAATTAATATAGGCAAGAAGTCATTCTTTATTATAAATTATTACGACAGAGTCTGCTTGACACTTCTTCTATATAATGACTTAGTTCCTTGTACGAGCCCTCGACTTTTAGTAGATTAATATGTTGTATAATCTTAGATTTTGATACTGCCTTTTATACGCTATTAATGAAACAGGTCAAGACAGGAAAATGTGGATCTAGTGCCCTTAGAGAACGCAAATAGCTCTGATATCCCTCATTTGGCTACAGTATAACGAATGCCCATGCTTTCTTGTGTCCCTGTAATTGATTTCACAATAATCCAAGCCACCAAGGTAGAAATTAACCACTTTGTCAGTTAAAATTTTAATGCTATATTATTTACAAGGATATCAAAAAGAATTTGACATAATTCAATATCCGTCGGATATAGCTTGCAGATATCAGGGTGACATTGCCAAGTAAACTGCTGCCCAATTTTTGGTTTTGAATGTTTACTCAGATTGTTATAGGTGACTCCAGCCATCATAATTTCCTTGTCAGATCTAGATTCAGAGCATTTTTCGAGAGTTGTCTCGTACTTTTCAGGACAGTTTGTTCTACTACACAGAGCATTTTTTGCCAAATATTCAGTAGAACTAAAACAACTGTTTAAAACACAGTTAGAAATACTTTTTTCTTGAGTCGGTGTTCCAGGAATTTTTTTCTAAATCATTAGTCTTACAAACACATATACTAATAACCCTAACAGGCTCGTTTTCGCCATAATTGAAAAACATTGCTTTTCCTTCGCTGTTGATAGGTATGCTTGTATATATATTTTTATTGCTGCTACATAAACTGCAATTGCTCCTTACAAAATTAATATACGAACTTTCTAAGAAGTACGCCTCTGTATATTCACTGTGTTGTCGAACATTTTCCATTGTATCTTTAAACTGTTCCGCAGTTGCCAGTCCATACCTTGGAAGCTTTTCATTAAACTGACAACATTTCTTTTGGATATTGCTATCAAGCTTTGCCAAAGCATTTCTAGCCGACTTTTCAACAGCATCCATTCTTTCAAAGAGAATTTTAATCTGTAATTTTGAATACTTTTCGTGATCCCGATAAAACATGCGTAAAATGTTTCTCAATTTACAAAGATCAGCCTGCATTTTTGCCATCTTCTTGTATTTCTGAATGTAATTTTACATTCAGAATGAAAAATTCATATTTTCTGAATGAAAATAAAAAGATAGAAAAAAATATGCCGTTTAGGCAGAATGTTGTAGTAGCTGCCACTTTTCTTGATTTTCAAGCCAATATATTTCCCTTGCTGTTCATGCCAAGGAACAGGAAGTTTCCTATACAGGATTTCGGACAGGGTGGTTCTAAGTGTGTACTTTTTGTTTTGATCTTACTCCGTTTTTAGGAGCTATGGGTTTCTATATTTCTTAACATTGGACGTGATCGTCTCTTACTAGGTTGCTAGCTACCGCTGCAACCTCAATCGCCAGCTACCGCTGCAACCCGGATTATATTTCTTAACATTGGACGTGATCGTCTCTTACTATGTTGCTAGCTACCGCTGCAACCCGGAACAATTCTGAACTAAAACTAAAATAACAAATCGTCTTTTAATGTATACCGCTGTAAATCATCCGACCCGGATGATTACAAACAGGAAAAAGCCTACGGCTTTTTCTTCTTTGAAAGAGTAAGAGACGAACCTTCAACAACCAAGTAGGTAACTAAGTCCAAAGTATAAGCAATGGTTTAACGTGTAAAAATATTGACGTGCATAAACGTGTATAAATATTTTATTCACTTATTACGTCATGTATTGATATACAAAAAAATAGTCCCTTTGTATATTTTCAACACGTTGTAAACAGTAACCTTATCAATGTGATTATAATAATTTTTTTTTTCTTTATTATAATTCTTTCTTATATGATTTTTTACGTCAAATCACTCATTACGTCATATATGGTAATTCTTGACGAAAGATAAACATATATAAATATTACATTCACTTTTTACGTTATATATTATAAAATAATACGAGAAAATTTAATCCCTTTGTATCTTTACAACTTTGTATTCTTTCTTTATTATAATACCGCTACAACCCGGATAGTATAGGCAACAGGTCGTTCTTTATTATAATAAGTCCAATGTATGGATCTTTTAATGTAAAAATATAAATACTGTAATCTTAACTATAGTGAAGTTGCGTATGCAAGTTAGTATAGGGAAGAGTTTGATCTTTATTATATTGTTCTTATATTTGATGCGGTAATCTTCATCATTGTGATAACTCTCCTTGAACTTTTGTTTGGCTGTCTCAATTTTTGCATGTCTATAATCTTCATCATTGTGATAACACATCTTGCTGTTTTGTTTTGCTCTCTCAATTATTACTTCTCGATATGCCTGGTCGGTTGAATACCTTTGTTTTTCTCTCTCAATTATTACTTCTCGATACGCCTGGTCGGTTGAATACCTTTGCTTTTTTCTTTTCAAGATACTATCTCTGTTGTTTGTGTAGTACTGTTTTTTCAACTTGCGTGCAGCTTGCTTGATTGAAACCATTATGTAATTATGAATGAGAACATTTACAGTTCTGACGCTTCTTATGTAGTAATTATGACGTCACGGTGTAATGATTTTATTGACGTCATAGCGCAATGATTTTATTTCATGACGTCATCAGAAACAACAATATAATTTCGTGTTTTTCTATTCACTTCATAGCTCTAATATAAAACTATGATGACATTCATTATTTATCTAGTAGGGTTTCAGACAAGGTAATTCTAATGATGTACTTTTGTTTTGATCTGACTCTATTTTTAGGAGTTTTGTTATATTTCTTAGCATTGGACTGATCGTCTCTTACTAGGTTGCTAGCTACTGCTGCAACCCAAATTCACATATATATTTATTTATGAGAGGCAGCCTGGCCGAGTGGTCCAAGGCACTGGTGTTAGCCACCAGTCTCTTCGGAGGCATGGGTTCAAATCTTACCGCTGGTATACGATTATGTTTGAAAGACTGCAGTGTGAAAAGACATCGAAAATGCAGTTTTTGGTGGAAAAATTTATTCTCTTCTAGAAATAATTTATTTTAGTTACAAAAAGGTTTTTAACACAATTAATTTCCTTTAAAATGAGCTATTGAACAACCCTCTACGATGTTCCAGTGCCAAGCTATCTCTGGATACAAAAAAAGAAAAGAGAAAAAATATCCCGTTTGGGGAGAATAACGTGGTTAAAGTCAATTTTCTTGATTTTCAAGCCAATATATTTCCCTTGCTGTTCAAGCCAAGGGACAGAAAGTTTCCTATACAGGGGTTTCGGACAAGGCGGTTCCAATGGTGTACTTTTTGTTTTGATCCGACTTCTTTTTTAGGAACCATGGGTTTTTATATTTCTTAACATTGGACGTGATCGGCTCTTACTAGGTTGCTAGCTACCGCTGCAACCCGGAAAAAAATATCCCGTTTAGGCAGAATCATGTAGTAGCTGCCACTTTTCTTGATTTTCAAGCCAATACATTTCCCTTGCTGTTCAAGCCAAATGTTAGAAAGTTTCCTATACAGGGGTTTCGGACAAGGCGGTTCTAATGGTGTACTTTTTGTTTTGATGTGCTTTTTTTAGTAACTATGGGTTTTTACATTTCTTAACATTGGACGTGATCGTCTCTTACTAGGTTGCTAGCTACCGCTGAAACCCGGATGATGTTCCAGTGCCAAGCTATCTGTAGAATTACTAACCTATACTATAATTAAGTGGCGTATAAAATATAGTATAGGCAAGAGGTCGTTCTTTATTATATTTTAGAAATAATTTATTTTAGTTACAAAAGGTTTTTAACCCAATTAATTTCCTTTAAAATGAGCCATTGAACAACCCTCTACGATGTTCCAGTGCCAAGCTATCTGTGGAAAAAAAAGAAGAAAGAAAAAAAAATTTTCCGTTCAAGCAGAATGTTGTAGTATCTGCCACTTTTCTTGATTTTCCAAGCCAATATATTTCCCTTGCTGTTCAAGCCAAGGGACTGACAGTTTCCTAGACAGGGATTTCGGAAACGGTGGTTCTAATGGTTTACTTTTTGTTTTAATCTGACTCCTTTTTTAAGAACTATGGGTTTTTATATTTCTTAACATTGGACGTGATCGTCTCTTACTAGGTTGCTAGCTACCACTGCAACCCGGATTACATAATCCCTATTTATGTTTCAGTTAACATGGGCTAGGTGTCGTTCTTTATTGTAATACCAGCCTATACTATAGTTAAGTGGCCTATAAAATTTAGTATAGGCAAGATGTCGTTCTTTATTATAAACAATTGAACAACTCTCCACGATTTTCCAGTGCCAAGCTATCTGTGGAATTACTAACCTATACTATAATTAAGTGGCGTATAAAATTTAGTATAAGCAAGAGGTCGTTCTTTATTATAATTAGGAATGTGTAACTTTATAAATAAGTTTTTGCTTTTTTTGTCCGAAATAAAGTAAATATAATGACGTCTCTGATATATATAACCTGGTTACAAACAGGAAAAAGCCTACGGCTTTTTCTTCTTTGAAATAGTAAGAGACGAACATCAAACAATCAAGTAGCTAACTAAGTCCAATGTTTCCAATGGTTTGTTATTCCAAAGATCGTATTTTATTGTAATAATTGACAAATAGTATTTATGATGAACTATATCGGTCCTTTATATAACTTTAAAATGAGCCATTAAACAACTCTCTATGATGTACCAGTGCCAAGCTATCTGTGGAATTACTAACCTATGCTATAAGTATAAAATTTAGTATAGGCAAGAGGTTGTACTTTATTAAAATGTGTGGAAAAGAAAGAAAAAAAAGATGGTGTTTAGGCCGAATGCTGTAGTAGCTGCATCTTTACTATACTATAATGCCTTATGTATGATATCCTAATGATCGTCTTTTAATATAATTTCAGTTACTAATGACTAAAGTTCGTTCTTTAATGTAATATAGGCAAGAGCTCATTCTTTATTGTAAAACTAAGTCCAATGTATGCAGTGGTATGTTTTTCCAATGATCGTCTTTTAATGTAACTTTCACTTAACAGGCTCGGGTTCGATTCTAGGTGTGGGAAAATTTTTAACTCTATAATCTTCAATTTGAACCTTTTATAATCTATAATGATGTATAATATAAATACTGTAATCTTAACTACAGTGAAGTTGCGTATGCAAGTTAGTATAGGGAAGAGTTCGATCTTTATTATAATTTTGCTCTCTCAATTATTACTTCTCGATACGCCTGGTCGGTTGAATACCTTTGTTTTGCTCTCTCAATTTTTAATTCTCGATACGCCTGGTCGGTTGAATACCTTTGCTTTTCTCTTTTCAAGATACTAGCTCTGTTGTTTGTGTAGTACTCTTTCTTCAAATTGCGTATAGCTTGCTTCGATCTAACCATTATTCTAATCAAGAATGAGAGAATTTTCAGTTTTGACTTTCCTTATATACTAATTATGACGTCACTCTATTCATGTCATAGCTCTAATATAAAACTATGATGACGTTCATTATTTATCTAGTAGGGTTTCAGACAAGGTATTTCTAATGATGTACTTTTGTTTTGATCTGACTCTATTTTTAGGAGTTTTGGGTTTTTATATTTCTTAGCATTGGACTGATCGTCTATTACTAGGTTGCTAGCTACTGCTGCAACCCAAATTCACATATATATTTATTTATGAGAGGCAGCCTGGCCGAGTGGTCCAAGGCACTGGTGTTAGCCACCAGTCTCTTCAGAGGCGTGGGTTCAATTCTTACCGCTGGTATACGATTATGTTTGAAAGACTGCAGTGTGAAAAGACATCAAAAATGCAGTTTTTGGTGGAAAAATTTATTCTCTTTTAGAAATAATTTATTTTAGTTACTATAGATTTTTAACCCAATTAATTTCCTTTAAAATGCGCTATTGAACAACCCTTTACGATGTTCCAGTGCCAAGCTATCTGTGGAAAATAAAAAAGAAAAAAAAGAAGAAAAAAAAAAGAAAAAAATATCCCGTTTAGGCAGAATGTTATAGTAGCTGCCACTTTTCTTGATTTTCAAGCCAATATATTTCCCTTGCTGTTCAAGCCAAGGGACAGAAATTTTACTATGCAGGGGTTTCGGACAAGGCGGTTCTAATGGTGTCCTTTTTGTTTTGATCTGACTTTTTTTAAGAACTATGGGTTTTTATATTTCTTAACATTGGACGTGATCGTCTCTTACTAGGTTGCTAGCTACCGCTGCAACCCGGATGTGGAAAAGAAGAAAGAAAGAAAACAAATATCCCGTTTGTGGAGAATAATGTGGTTGAAGTCAATTTTCTTGATTTTCAAGCCAATATATTTTCTTTTTTATTCAAGCCAAAGGGCGGCAAGTTTCCTTTATAGGAGTTTCGGACAAGGCGGTTCTAATGGTGAACTTTTTGTTTTGATCTGCCTCTTTTTTCTAGGAGTTAGGGGTCTTTATATTTCTTAACATTGGACGTGATCGTCTCTTACTAGGTTGCTAGCTACCGCTGCAACCCGGATTGTTCTTTACTAGGTTTCAGCCATCTCTACAGCCATGATACTGATAGAAATTACATAATCCCTATTTATGTCTCAGATAACATGGGCTAAGTGTCCTTCTTTATTGTAATGCTCCTTTGTTTGGCTGTCTCAATTTTCGCATGTCTATAAACTACATCATTATAATAACGCTGTTTGTCACTATCAATTTTCGCATCTCGATATGCCTGGTCGGTTGAATACCTTTGCTTTTCTCTTTTCAAGATGCTATCTCTGTTTTTCTGGTAGTACTCTTTTTTTAACTTGCGTGTAGCTTGCTTGATTGAAACCATTATGTAACCATTCGTTGAATTTTTATGTCCCGTATCAAGTATCAAGAACCTAACAAAAAATTAAACTAATTTTTAAATTTTCAGGTATTTTTCTAGTCTAAATTAAAAGATTAAAACTATTGTTCAGACACCATAAATATTTTTGCAGTTTATAACTTTAGCGATTCTGAACTAAAAACGAAAATAAAATTAAAATTAATTTTTTCAATTTTTACGTCATGTCGCTCATTAAGTCATATATGGTTATTAGTACACAATAGGTTTTAGATATTACGTCATGTCAATTATTACGTCATATATGGTTATTAGTAGATAATCGGTATTATAATGTTAGCCACCAGTCTCTTCGGAGGCGTGGGTTCAAATCTTACCGCTGGTATACGATTATGTTTGAAAGACTGCAGTGTGAGAAGACATCAAAAATGCAGTTTTTGGTGGAAAAATTTATTCTCTTTTAGAAATAATTTATTTTAGTTACTATATATTTTTAACCCAATTAATTTCCTTTAAAATGAGCTATTGAACAACTCTCTACGATGTTCCAGTCCCAAGCTATCTGTGGAAAAGAAAAAAAGAAAAAAAGAAAAAAATATCTCGTTTAGTCAGAATGTTGTAGTAGCTGCCACTTTTCTTGATTTTCAAGCCAATATATTTCCCTTGCTGTTCAAACCAAGGGACAGAAAGTTTCCTGTACAGGGGTTTCGGACAAGGCGGTTCTAATGGTGTACTTTTTGTTTTGATCTGACTCCTCTGTTAGGAGCTATGGGTTTTTATATTTCTTAACATTGGACGTGATCGTCTCTTACTAGGTTGCTAGCTACCGCTGCAACCCGGATATAATGCAACCCAAATTAAAAGAGGCAGCCTGGCCGAGTGGTTCAAGGCACTGGTGTTAGCCACCAGTCTCTTCGGAGGCGTGGGTTCAAATCTTACCGCTGGTATACGATTATGTTTGAAAGACTGCAGTGTGAAAAGACATCAAAAATGCAGTTTTTGGTGGAAAAATTTATTCTCTTTTAGAAATAATTTATTTTAGTTACTATAGATTTTTAACCCAATTAATTTCCTTTAAAATGAGCTATTGAACAACCCTCTACGATGTTCCAGTGCCAAGCTATCTTTGGATACAAAAAAAGAAAAAAAAAGAAAAAAAATATCCCGTTTAGGCAGGATGTTGTAGTACCTGTCACTTTTCTTGATTTTCAATCCAATATATTTCCCTTGCGGTTCAAGCCAAGGTACAGAAAGTTTACTGTACAAGGGTTTCGGTCTAGGTGGTTCTAATGGCGTACATATTGTTTTGATCTGACTCTTTTTTTAGGAACTGTGGGTTTTTATATTTCTTAACATTGGACGTGATCGTCTCTTACTAGGTTGCTAGCTACCGCTGCAACCTGGATTTCTTGGACGAAACCAGTATGTAACCATTAGTTGGAATGAAACCATTGTTCTATTGGGGCCTTTTATATAGTACTCATGACGTCATGGTTTAATGATGTTATTTCATGACTTCATGGCGAGATGATATTATTTCATGACGTCTTCAGGAATAACAACATAATGTTGTGTTTTTCTATTCACCTCATAGTTCTAACAAAACTATGACGACATTCATTATTTATCTAGTAGGGTTTCAGAAAATGTGGTTCTAATGATGTACTTTTGTTTTGATCTGACTCTATTTTTCGGAGTTCTGGGTTTTTATATTTCTTAGCATTGGGCGTGATCGTCTCTTACTAGTTTCCTAGCTACTTCTGCAACCCGGAATCACATATATAGTTATGAGAGGCAGCTTGTCTGAGTGGTCTAAGGCGCTGGTGTTAGTCACCAGTCTCTTCGGAGGCGCGGGTTCTAACACTACCCCTGGTATACGATTATGCCGTCATTGATCTATCTTTAATATGAAATATGTAGTTTTTCGTAAAAAACTGATTCTTTTTTAAAAATAATTTGTTTTAATTACAAAAAGTTTTTAACCCCATTAATTTCCTTTAAAATGAGCCATTGAACAAGTCTCTACGATGTTCCAGTGCCAAGCTCTCTGTGGATAGTATAGGCAAGAGGTCGTTCTTTATTATAAATCTTACAAACACATTTACTAATAACCCTAACAGGCTCGTTTTCGCCATAATTGAAAAACATTGCTTTTCCTTCGCTGTTGATAGGTATGCTTGTATATACATTTTTATTGCTGCTACATAAACTGCAATTGCTCCTTCCAAAATTAATATACGAATTTTCTAAGAAGTACGCCTCCGTATATTCACTGCGTTGTCGAATATTTTCCATTGCATCTATAAACTGTTCCGCAGTTGCCAATCCATACCTTGGAAGCTTTTCGTTAAACTGACAACATTTCTTTTGGATATTACTATGAAGCTTTGCCAAAGAATTTCTAGCCGACTTTTCAACAGCATCCGCTCTTTCAAAGAGAATTTTAATCTGTAATTTTGAATACTTTTCGTGATCCCGATAAAACATGCGTAAAATGTTTCTCAATTTACAAAGATCAGCCTGCATTTTTGCCATCTTCTTGTATTTCTGAATGTAATTTTTCCCTCTGTCCTTATGCGTTCTTCGGTACAACCTCGCAGAGAATTTAATTTTTTCATTATAGATTTTGTCACCCCAGTAACGCTCCTTGATCTTTTGTTTGGCTGTCTCAATGTTTGCTTCTCGGTACACCTGGACGGTTGAATACCTTTGCTTTTGGTTTTTCTTATATTTGATGTGGGAATCTTCATCATTGTGATAACTCTCCTTGATCTTTTGTTTGGCTGTCTCAATTTTTGCATGTCTATAATCTTCATCATTGTGATAACACATCTTGCTGTTTTGTTTTGCTCTCTCAATTATTACTTCTCGATACGCCTGGTCGGTTGAATACCTTTGTTTTGCTCTCTCAATTATTACTTCTCGATACGCCTGGTCGGTTGAATACCTTTGTTTTTCTCTCTCAATTATTACTTCTCGATACGCCTGGTCGGTTGAATACCTTTGTTTTGCTCTCTCAATTATTACTTCTCAATACGCCTGGTCGGTTGAATACCTTTGTTTTGCTCTCTCAATTTTTACTTCTCGATGCGCCTGGTCGGTTGAATATTTTTGCTTTTCTCTTTTCAAGATACTATCTCTGTTGTTTGTGTAGTACTGTTTTTTCAAATTGCGTATAGCTTGCTTCGATCTAACCATTATTCTAATCAAGACTGAGAAAATTTACATCTTTGTTGTTCTTAAGTAGTAATTATGACGTCACAGCGTAATGATTTTATTGACGTCATAGTGCAATGATATTATTTCATGACGTCTTCAGAAACAACAATATAATTTCGTGTTTTTCTATTCACGTCATAGCTCTAATCTAATATAAAGCTATGACGACATTCATTATTTATCTAGTAGGGTTTCAGACAAGGTAGTTTCAATGATGTACTTTCGTTTTGATGTTACTCTATTCTTAGGAGTTTTGTTATATTTCTTAGCATGGGACTGATTGTCTCTTACTAGGTTGCTAGCTACTGCTGTAACCCAAATTCATATATATATTTATTTATGAGAGGCAGCCTGGCCGAGTGGTCCAAGACACTGGTGTTAGCCACCAATCTCTTCGGAGGCGTGGGTTCAAATCTTACTGCTGGTATACGATTATGTTTGAAAGACTGCAGTGTGAAAAGACATCAAAAATGCAGTTTTTGGTGGAAAAATTTATTCTCTTTTAGAAATAATTTATTTTAGTCACTATAGATTTTTAACCCAATTGATTTCCTTTAAAATGAGCTATTGAACAACCCTCTACGATGTTCCAGTGCCAAGCTATCTGTGGAAAAGAAAAAGAAAAAAGAAAAAAGAAAAAAATATCCCGTTTGGGGAGAATAACGTGGTTAAAGTCAATTTTCTTGATTTTCAAGCCAATATATTTCCCTCGCTGTTCAAGCCAAGGGACAGAAAGTTTCCTATACAGGGGTTTCGGACAAGGCGGTTCCAATGGTGTACTTTTTGTTTTGATCTGACTCCTTTGTTAGGAACTATGGGTTTTTATATTTCTTAACATTGGACGTGATCGTCTCTTACTAGGTTGCTAGCTACCGCTGCAACCCAGAAAAGTTTTTAACCCCATTAATTTGCTTTACAATGAGCCATTAAACAACTCTCTACGATGTTCCAGTGCCAAGCTATCTGTGGAATTACTAACCTATACTATAATTAAGTGGCGTATAAAATTTAGTATAGGCAAGAGGTCGTTCTTTATTATAAAAATGGCACTAGACCTAGAGATTTCCTTTAAAATGAGCCATTGAACAACTCTCTACGATGTTCCAGTGCCAAGCTATCTGTGGAAGAGAAAGAATAAAGAAAAAAAATATGCCGTTTAGGCAGAATGTTGTAGTAACCGCCACTTTTCTTGATTTTCAAGCCAATATATTTCCCTTGCTGTTCAAGCCAAATAACAGAAAGTTTACTATACAGGGATTTCGGACAAGGCGTTTCTAATGGTGTACTTTTTGTTTTGATCTGACTTTTTTTGGAGGTATGGGTTTTTATATTTCTTAACATTGGACGTGATCGTCTCCTACTAGGTTGCTAGCTACCACTGCAACCCAGACGATGCTAGCTACCGCTGCAACCCGGATGATGGTTAGAGTTCGGTCTTTAAGTTATAATATCATATACTGTTAAAATTCTTATGTATATGAACGTTTCTTGGTGTAGTGGTTAGCACTTAGGACTTTGAAACAAGCAATCCGAGTTCAAATCCCGGTGGACAGATTTTATGAAATGTAGCTTACTTGTACTACCATTTAGGTTTCTGCCGTAATTCTTCCTTTTCAAAATTAAATTTGTTACTATGGCCTAGAGTTAGTTCTTTACCATATCGTAACAATTTATTTTATAATAATAGCTATTTTAGTTAATTACAAAAGGTTTCTATATGTTTCTATATAAGGTTTCTACTGCAGTTTCCTTTAAAATGAGCCATTACACAGCTCTTTATTATGACCACGAGCTGTTTAATTTAATACTTCAGTTACTAGGGGTTACAGTTCGTTCTTTATTGTAACAAACAGGAAAAAGCCTACGGCTTTTTCTTCTTTGAAATAGTAAGAGACGAACCTCAATTGATCAAGTAGGTAACTAAGTCCAATGCATGCAATAACTTTTTATTCCAATGATCGTCTTTTAATTTAACACATCAGTTATTATGGGAGAGAGATCGTTCTTTAGTGTAACTGGAACGAACTGATTGACAATACTGATGATTAGAGTTCGGTCTTCAAATTATCATATACTGTTAAAATTCTTTTTTATATGAATGTTTCTTGGTGTAGTGGTTAGCACTTAGTTCGGTATTTAAGTTATCATATACCGTTAAAATTCTTTCTTAAATGAACGTTTCTTGGTGTAGTGGTTAAAACATAAGACTTTAAATCCGGTGATCTGAGTTCAAAATTAAATTAGTTACTATCGCAATGAGTTAGTTCTTTACCATGTCGTAACAATTTGTTTTATAATAATAATTAAGTTTGTTAATTACAAAAGGTTTCTATATACATCAGTTTTCTTTAAAATGAGCCATTACACAGCTCTTTATTATGACCACGAACTGTTTGATTTAATACTTAAGTTACTATGGGTTCAGTTCGTTCCTTATTGTACTTTAATATAAACTATGGACTAAAGTTCGTTCTTTAATGTAACCATTTCAAAATTATTTAAACACTTTATACATTCCGGTGTACAGTCTATATGAAGGTTATTTAATACTGATCGGACATTCTCCTGACTTTTCAACATTTTCCCAGCACAGTAATCACAGACAAAGAATGAATCTATGACATCCTCTTTCCAACCTGTACATTGAATTAGTTCTTCTCTGTCATCTTTGGGTATGTCCTGTTGTAGGTGTTCTAAAATCGTGGCCATCATTACATCAAAACCTTTCTTATTTGAAAGGGATCTTAGACTCTTCAATTGGTATTTTGTCTTTATCTGCTCACAACTGTCACAATGCATTGTGGGGTATACATCCCTAATGTTAGCTACCTTATCAAGGCTCTCACCAAATAATTTTATTATTGTATTTTCATCCACAGAAACTCTAATATTGCCATCACCGTAAATGAAGTCTTGACTATTATTACGACAGAGTCTACTTGACACTTCTTCTATGTGATGACTTAGTTCCTTGTACGAGCCCTCGACTTTTAGTAGATTAATATGTTGTATAATCTTACATTTTGATACTGCCTTATATACGCTATTAATGAAACAGTTCAAGACAGGAAAATGTGGAGCTAGTGCCCTTAGAGAACGCAAATAGCTCTGACATCCCTCATTTGGGCTACAGTATAACGAATGCCCATGCTTTCTTGTGTCCCTGTAATTGATTTCACAATAATCCAAGCCGCCAAGGTAGAAATTAACCACTTTGTCAGTTGAAAATTTTAATGCTATATTGTTTTCAATGATATCAAAAAGAATTTGACATAATTCAATATCCGTCGGATAGAGCTTGCAGATATCAGGGTGACATTGCCAAGTAACCTGCTGCCCAATTTTTGGTTTTGAATTTTTACTCAGATTGTTATAGGTGACTTCAGCCATCATAATTTCCTTGTCAGATCTAGTTTTAGAGCATTTTTCAATAGTTGTCTCGTACTTTTCAGGACAGTGTGTTCTACTACACAGAGAATTTTTTGCCAAATATTCAGTAGAACTAAACGAACTGTTTAAAACACAGTTAGAAATGCTTTTTTCTTGAGTCGGTGTTCCAGGAATTTGTTCTAAATCATTAGTCTTACAAACACATTTACTAATAACCCTAACAGGCTCGTTTTCGCCATAATTGAAAAACATTGCTTTTCCTTCGCTGTTGATAGGTATGCTTGTATATATATTTTTATTGCTGCTACATAAACTGCAATTGCTCCTTCCAAAATTAATATACGAATTTTCTAAGAAGTACGCCTCCGTATATTCACTGTGTTGTCGAACATTTTCCATTGCATCTATAAACTGTTCCGCAGTTGCCAATCCATACCTTGGAAGCTTTTCGTTAAACTGACAACATTTCTTTTGGATATTGCCATGAAGCTTTGCCAAAGCATTTCTAGCCGACTTTTCAACAGCATCCGCTCTTTCAAAGAGAATTTTAATCTGTAATTTCGAATACTTTTCGTGATCCCGATAAAACATGCGTAAAATGTTTCTCAATTTACAAAGATCAGCCTGCATTTTTGCCATCTTCTTGTATTTCTGAATGTAATTTTTCCCTTTGTCCTTATGCGTTCTTCGGTACAACCTCGCAGAGAATTTAATTTTTTCATTATAGCTTTTGTCACCCCAGTATCTACCCATTATTCTGGTAGCAACTTTTTTCTTATGTTTGTTTCGGTAATCTATATCGTTATCATACCGTTCCTTGCTCTTTTGTTTCGCTGTCTCAATTTTCCCTTCTCGATACCCCTGATCCGTAAGATACCTCTGTTTTGCTCTGTCATATTTCATTTTCTTAAATTCTGGATCACAAGACATCTTAGTAGCAATCCTTACGCGTGCTCGAGCTTTATTGCGTTTGGTGGCATTTTTATCTCTTTTAAATAAACTTTTCTTATATTTCAGGATGTTAGCTTTATTTTTTGTGTAGTAAAGTTTTCTATTAGTAGAAATTTGGATTGTTCTATTTTGATATTGTTTTTGGTTATTCTTTCTTTTTTTCCTTTCAAGCGAGACCATATTTTTTCAAGATTTAAAATTATTAAGCACACAAAATCCCGTGTCGAGTATCTAAAACCTAGCATAAAACAAAACTAATTTTAAAATTTTAGGTATTTATCTTGTTTGAATTACAAAATTAGTATTATTGGTTAGACACCATAAATATTTTTGCAGTTTACATAATAAGTTTAGTGATTCTGGACTGAAAACTAAAATAATTGCAATTATGAGACAATAATATGGAGATATGTACTTTACGGGTTACAGGATACAATAATAAATTTGAACTGAGATGAAAAAAAAATTTCTTCCAGGAGACAAAAAGCAAAACTAATTTTAGAATTTTCATGTATTTTTGTTGTTTAAATTAAAAAATTACTATTACTGATTAGGCATCATAAATATTTTTGCAGTTTACATAATAATTTTAGCGATTAAGCCAAAAAAAAAATTTTGGTTCCAGGAGTTTCGGTTACTATTGAGACAAGTAGCTATTATTACTATAGAGTTCATTACATGGACTGTTTTATTGCTTCAAAATTCAAATATCTTTGAAAAGACTGCAGTATGAAAATACATCAAAAATGCAATTTTTTAGACAAAATTGATTCTACTTTAAAAAGTATTTTATTTTTAATTAAAAAAGGCACTAGATGTTGCAATTTCCTTTAAAATGAGCTATTATACAGCTCTCTATGATTTTCCAGTGCCCAGCTAGCTGAGCAGAAAGAAAAAGCGGAAAGAAAAAAATATCCCGTTTAGGCAGAATGTTGTAGTAGCTGCCACTTTTCTTGATTTTCAAGCCAATATATTTCCCTTGCTGTTCAAGCCAAGGGACAGAAAGTTTACTATACAGGGGTTTCGGACAAGGCGGTTCTAATGGTGTACTTTTTGTTTTGATCTGACTCCTTTCTTAGGAACTATGGGTTTTTATATTTCTTAACATTGGACGTGATCGTCTCTTACTAGGTTGCTAGCTACCGCTGCAGCCCGGATTCGATGATCGAGCCTTTATTTAACCCGGATTAAAAAATTATTATCATATCTTATATGTAACTTTCATTTTATAAGTCTTCGATAGTGTAATGGTAAGTATGTCCACTTGTTACCTGGGAGAAGGGGGTTCGATTCCCCGTCGGGGAGAACTTTTAATATGTTGAATTAAAAGCACTATCTTTTCAATTTAAAATTTAAAAAAGAAACTTATTTATTTACATTCTAGCTAAAATAATGAAGATAATATTAATGAACCACAGTGTTGAGTTTCTTTGGACTTGAGTTCGTTTTTTAACTATAAATACAAACAGGAAAAAGCCTACGGCTTTTTCTTCTTTTAAATAGTAAGAGACGAAACTCAAACAATCAAGTAGCTAACTAAGTCCAATGTATGGAATGGTTTGTTATTTCAGTGATCGTCTTTTAATGTAATTATAGTATCGATCCTTTATGTATATTATAATAATAGAGTTCGTTCTTTATTATAATTATAATAATGCAACCCGGATTGACAACCCAGATTATGTAAACCCTGATTACAAACAGGAAAAAGCCTACGGCTTTTTCTTCTTTGGAGTAGTAAGAGACGACTCTCAAAGCATAAGGGAGCTAACTAAGTCCAATGTATGCAATGGTTTTTAAGCCTGATGAAGATTTAACTAATGTGTCAAAAGTAAGGTTGCAAGTCGACGATTTTGTTTTGGCCTTATTATAATTGGTATCGTGAAATAATAATACGCATATGGCTCTTAAATCATACTTCTTTATGGCTCAATATGGTCTAGTGCCTAGGATAGTTAACTTTCACTTAACAGGCTCGGGTTCGATTCCCGGGGTGGGAAAATTTTTAACTCTATAATCTTCGAACATTTGAACCTTTTATAATTTATAATGATGCATAATATAAATACTGTAATCTTAACTATAGTGAAGTTGCGTATGCAAGTTAGTATAGGGAAAAGTTCGATCTTTATTAAGATCTTTAATATGAAATTACTGACAAACGCCATTTATGATGAACTATATCGGTCTTTCGTCTAAACTTTACTAAGCTATACTATAGTTAAGTGGCCTATAAAGTTTAGTATAGGCAAGAGGTCGTTCTTTATTATAATTAGTATACAATAGGTTTTAGATATTCTGTCATGTCACTTATTACGTCATATATGGTTATTGGTAGATAATCGGTAAAATATTCGTTCTTTATTATAATCTTTTCAAAATTAAATTAGTTACTATCGCCTAGAGTTAGTTCTTTACCACATCGTAATAATTTGTTTAATAATAATAATTAATTTTGTTAATTACAAAAGGTTTCTATATACAGCAATTTCCTTTAAAATGAGCCATTACACAGCTCTTTACTATGATTGTAGCTATCTGTTGAATTACTAACCTATACTATAATTAAGTTGTGTATAAAATGTAGTATAGGCAAGAGGTCGTCCTTTATTATAACTTTTAGAAATAATTTATTTTAGTTACAAAAGGTTTTTAGCCCAATTAATTTCCTTTAAAATGAGCTATTGAACAACCCTCTACGATGTTCCAGTGCCAAGCTATCTCTGGAAACAAAGAAAAAAAGAAAAAAAGAAAAAAATATCCCGTTTAGGAAGAATGTTGTAGTAGCTGCCACTTTACTTGATTTTCAAGCCAATATATTTCCCTTTCTGTTCAAGCCAAGGGACAGACAGTTTCCTATACAGGGGTTTCGGACAAGGCGGTTCTAATGGTGTACTTTTTGTTTTGATCTGACTCCTTTTTTAGGAACTATGGGTTTTTATATTTCTTAACATTGGACGTGATTGTCTCTTACTAGGTTGCTAGCTACCGCTGCAACCCGGATGCTGCAACCCAAATTCACATATATATTTATTTATGAGAGGCAGCCTGGCCGAGTGGTCCAAGACACTGGTGTTAGCCACCAGTCTCTTCGGAGGCGTGGGTTCAAATCTTACCGCTGGTATACGATTATGTTTGAAAGACTGCAGTGTGAAAAGACATCAAAAATGCAGTTTTTGGTGAAAAAATTTATTCTCTTTTAGAAATAATTTATTTTAGTTACTATAGATTTTTAACCCAATTAATTTCCTTTAAAATGAGCTATTGAACAACTATCTACGATGTTCCACTGCCAGGCTATCTCTGGATACAAAAAAAAAGAAAAAAGAAAAAAATATCCCGTTTGGGGAGAATAACGTGGTTAAAGTCAATTTTCTTGATTTTCAAGCCAATATATTTCCCTTGCTGTTCAAGCCAAGGGACAGAAAGTTTCCTATACAGGGGTTTCGGACAAGGCGGTTCTAATGGTGTACTTTTTGTTTTGATCTGACTCCTTTGTTAGGAACTATGGGTTTTTATATTTCTTAACATTGGACGTGATCGTCTCTTACTAGGTTGCTAGCTACCGCTGCAACCCGGACAAGCAAAGGGACAGAAAGTTTCCCATTTAGGGGTTTTGGACCAGGCGGTTCTAATGGTGTACTTTTTCGTTTGATCTGACTCCTTTTTAGGAGCTATAGGTTTTTATATTTCTTAACATTGGACGGGATCGTCTCTTACTAGGCTGCTAGCTACCGCTACAACCCGGATCAAGAAAAAACAGGAAAAAACTTATGGTTTTTTCTTAGATGGAATAGCAAGAGAGGATGCTTTTACTATCTTAACTTTTAGTTACTATTTGCCGTGGTTTGTTCTTTACTAGGTTGCAGCTATATCCGATTAAACTTACATAATTCCCATTATAATGAGCTGTATCGAACCTCTATGTATCAAATTGTTAATTTTACAACTTTACTAAATGACGTTGTGGTGTAAGGGGCTATCACGATCGGCTGTTAACCGAAAGGTTGGTGGTTCAAGGCCAACCGGGGTCAATTTCTTTAAATTGTAATTCAGCTATTATTAAAACCATGATACGGATGATACTTACAAAAAAACCATTTACAGTATCGATCCTTTATGTAACTATAATTAAGTGGCGTATAAAATTTAGTATAGGCAAGAGGTCGTTCTTTATTATAATATTCTCTTTTAGAAATAATTTATTTTAGTTACTATAGATTTTTAACCCAATTAATTTTCTTTAAAATGAGCTATTGAACAACCCTCTACGATGTTCCAGTGCCAAGCTATCTGTGGAAAAGAAAAAAGAAAAAAAAAGAAAAAAATATCCCGTTTAGGCAGAATGTTGTAGTAGCTGCCACTTTTCTTGATTTTCAAGCCAATTAATTTCCCTTGCTGTTCAAGCCAAGGGACAGAAAGTTTCCTATACAGGGGTCTCGGACAAGGCGGTTCTAATGGTGTATTTTTTGTTTTGATCTGAATCCTCTGTTAGGAACTAGGGTTTTTATATTTCTTAACATTGGACGTGATCGTCTCTTACTAGGTTGCTAGCTACCGCTGCAACCCGGATCCTTTTTTAGGAACTATGGGTTCTTATATTTATTAACATTGGACGTGATCGTCTCTTACTAGGTTGCTAGCTACCGCTGCAACCCGGATTACCTCCGGAACCACCGTATATCAGTTACTATGGGCGAGAGATCGTAGCCACCTGTCTCTTCGGAGGCGTGGGTTCAAATCTTACCGCTGGTATACGATTATGTTTGAAAAACTACAGTGTGAAAAGACATCAAAAATGGAGTTTTTGGTGGAAAAGTTTATTCTCTTTTAGAAATAATTTATTTTAGTTACTATAGATTTTTAACCCAATTCATTTAATTTAAAATGAGCCATTGAACAACTCTCTACGATGTTCCAGTGCCAAGCTATCTCTGGATACAAAAGAAAAAAAAAAGAAAAAAATATCCCGTTTAGGCAGAATGTCGTAGTAGCTGCCACTTTTCTTGATTTTCAAGCCAATATATTTCCCTTGCTGTTCAAGCCAAGGGACAGAGTGTTTCCTATACAGGGGTTTCGGACAAGGCAGTTCTAATGGTGTACTTTTTGTTTTGATCTGACTCCTCTGTTAGGAACTATGGGTTTTTATATTTCTTAACATTGGACGTGATCGTCTCTTACTAGGTTGCTAGCTACCACTGCAACCCGGACAAGCCAAGGGACAGAAAGTTTCCCATTTAGGGGTTTTGGACAAGGCGGTTCTAATGGTGTACTTTTTCGTTTGATCTGACTCCTTTTTAGGAGCTATAGGTTTTTATATTTCTTAACATTGGACGGGATCGTCTCTTACTAGGCTGCTAGCTACCGCTGCAACCCGGATCAAGAAAAAACAGGAAAAAACTTATGGTTTTTTCTTAGAAAGGAAAGGAGCGACCCGGCTCAATGGTAACCGAAACTCTAGAAAACGGGTTTTTGATACCAATAGATACATCAAAAGAATTAGATTTCAATGCTGATTTCAATTGTATAAGTTTCATCAGTTTAGTTCTACCTATCAAAAGCTACACGCCTGAGACAATTTGGCTGATTTTCGAAGACCTAGAAACCTAAACTCTAAAAGCTATAGAATCTTAAGGAATTTCACACAATCGTACTCTACTACCGTATCAAAGAACCTTACCTCAGAGGTTTAAAGCACCTATCTGCAAAAATGTGGAATTTTCCATTTTTTTGCCAGAAGAAAGATCACGGATGCATTGTTTTTTGTGTGTTTGTTTTTTATTTTTTTTACCCAGGGGTTATCGTATCGAACCAGTGGTCCTAAAATATCGTAGGAGGGCTCATTGAAACGGGAATTAAAATTTATAGTGCCCTTTTTAAGTGACCAAAAAAATGGACGGCAACTAGGCCCCCTCCCACGCTCATTTTTTCCCCAAAGTCACCCGATCAAAATTTTGAGATAGCCATTTTGTTCAGCATGGTCAAACATATGATAAAAATGTCTTTTAGGATGACTTGATCCACCAAAGTACCCAGGGGGAGGGATGAAAGTTATGAACTTTACTCAATGTTAACATATAGTATTGGTTATTGGGAAGTATACAGACTTTTTCAGAGGAGATTTTGTCTGGGCGGTGGGGGACGGAGCGGGGCGGGGGCTATATGGAAGGATCTTTCCATGAAGGAAGTTTTCATGGGGGAAGGGAAATTGCCATGAAGGGGGCGCCGGACTTGCCAGCATTATTTATTGGTTATTGGGAAGTATACAACCATTTTCAGGAAGGATTTTTTCTGGAGGGGGGGGGGGGCTAGAGGGGGGGATGACTCTGGAGAATATTGCCGTGGAGGATGTTTCTTTGGGGTAAGGAACATTTCTATGAAGGGGGCGCCGGATTTCCAAGCATTATTTAAGAAACGATCAGAAGTTAAATAAAAAAAACAAGTTTTTTCAACTGAAATGTAAGAAGGAATATTAGAACTTAAAACGAACAGAAATTATAACGTATGTGAGGGGGTTCTCCCCCAAGTCAAAACCTCGCTCTTTACTCTACAGTTTTTTTTTTATTGATTTAAAAATAGCGATCTAATATAAATAAAAGGCCTTTGTGATTCAGGGGTTTGTGAATCAAAATTTTTTTTAACTTTTAGCGTAAAGAGCGTGGTATTGACTAAGGGGAGAACCCCTTCATATAAGTAATAACATATACGTAATAAAAAAAAACAATCAAAAAACAAGCGATACGGCTCAATAGTAATCGAAACTTTTAAAAACGAAATTTTGATGTCAATAAATGTATCAAAAGAATGTGTTTATAATGCTGATCCTAAATATATAAATTTTATTAAGTTTAGTATTACTCATCAAAGGCTACGAGCCTCAGAAAACTCACCTGATTTTTTAAAGAGGGGGAAACATCCCCTACAAGTGAAAGAATTTTAATGAAAATCACACCGTCAGATTCAGCGTATCAGAAAACCCTATTACATAGGTTTCAAGCTCATATCTGCAAAAATCTGCAACTTTGTATTTTTTGCCAGAAGAAAAATATACGAATATAGAAGTTAGTTACGTAAGTTAATTTGTAAAGACATCCATTTAGCAAAAGAAAAGTAAAATTTTTATGCAAATAAAAGCTGCATTAACTAAAAAACGATCAGAAATTAAATAAAAAAAACAAGTTTTTTAAACTGAAAGTAAGGAGCGACATTAAAACTTAAAACGCACAGAAATTAGTCCGTATATGACAGGGGCTGTCCCCTCCTCACCGCCTCGCTCTTTACGCTAAAGTTTGTTATTGTTTTAAAAAATAGAGTTGTGAGAAAGTCAAACTTTTTATTGTTTTAAAAAATAAAGTTGTGAGACAGAGTCAAACTTTAGCGTAAAGAGCGAGGCGTTGAGGAGGGGACAGCCCCTTTCATATACAGAATAAGAAAAAACTAATAAGAAAAAACCTCCGTTTGTGGAGAATAACGTGGTTAAAGTCAATTTTCTTGATTTTCAAGCCAATATATTTCCCTAGCTGTTCAAGCCAAGGGACAGAAAGTTTACTATACAGGGGTTTCGGACAAGGCGGTTCTAATGGTGTACTTTTTGTTTTGATCTGACTCCTTTTTAGGAGCTATGGGTTTTTATATTTCTTAACATTGGACGTGATCGTCTCTTACTAGGTTGCTAGCTACCGCTGCAACCCGGATAAATTAAAACGATTCAATTGAATATTGCCATTAGAGTACATTTATCAAAATCTATTTATCCTATATATCGTATATCTATTTATCCTATATTTATCAAAATCTATGTGTATCTATATATACACAGTTTTGTGGAAAAATCAAATCATTGAATACCTTACTACAGCACAATGGATAAAACTGTGCCTCATAATTAGAGGTTTGCGGTTTCAAATCCGCCTGTAGTAAGGGATCAATATCGAATAAAGGAATGATTCCTTAATATAATCTGCTACTTTACTCTGCGTCAGTGAAGATGCTTGGCTTTCGTAACCAGGGTTGATACCTGCTGAACCACCCTCAATTTCTAGGTCGAGGCTGTATTTTGTCATCAGTTGACTCATGAAACCTTCTTCCACTATGAATTTATTTTGGCATTTGTTTTGTTTAGTGATCTCTTGTAATTCTGGTGGCGCTAAGCTGAAATCTCCCGTTAATTCAAATAGAAAATTTTTGGCTTCGTCGAAATCGTTTCCGTCTACATGGAACCCCAAGCTTATGCCCCGTCGTATTAAGCCGCTTGACATCTTGCTCACTATTTCTTTAATGTCAAGATCACCTGCACTCTTTTGTTCACGTTTGAGCTGATGACTTGCTCTCTGAGGACTTCTGCTGTAACTCCGCCTAGGCTCTTGCTTACTAGAGTTATTACTTTCACTAGGTTTTGTGGAGAGGGTTCCTTCTCGTCTGGTTGCATTCTTTTTTATCTTATTCTTGCCAGCCTGGAAGGCAATACCAATCTTGTCATTCCTTGAGTCCATTCCACTTTCTTCAGCATCTTTTAAAACACCTGAAGAATCTTGGCCATTCAATCCTTGAGGATTTTCATCTTTTTCTGATCTTGTCAACATTACACTTATAACTGTTTTGCTTGCTATTTAATTTCTATACTAAGGTGAATTAAGTTTATGCTTCTTTTTATATGGTAAAAGACGTCATGACAAATGACGTCATCACGAAAATACAAAAGGGATCCTCAACATAAACTTGATTTTAAAGTTTTAATATGACGTCATTTATGGTTATAATCATTTTTTACGAACTTGTCTATTATACTGACAGCACCAGCATTTGGAAAAAAAGTGAAATTAATCATTCATGCTTCATAATTTGCATAATAATTGTAGCTAATACAATTTGAATGTGGGTCTTCTTTAAAAGTCTTTTTAGTTTTTTTTTTTTCTAAATTTAACATAATTTGCTTTAGTGATTAAATTGCACCAAAAAAATTAGCAAAAATGACAGATACGATTCCTTAATCAGGTTAAAACAGCAACTCTTCCTCATTTGACAGTTTTTTTTTTTTTTTTGCTTTTTTTTCAAAACCTGTTTCAATGCATCTATATAAAAGACAGGCCTATTTAAAGAGAAGGAAGATCATATATCATTTTGGAAGTGTGAAGTTCCTCCAAAAGCGAAATTCACCAACGGATCAAACATGCGTAGAATAGGACTGCAAAAAAACTTAATGTGGCTAGTATAAGCATTCCAAGTCACTTAGTATGATTTAATATGTGCACAGCTAAGCTGCTCTAGAGGGTAAACAATTCACTCTAGCAATTTCAAAATTTTTTCCCAAATAGAGTAAGTCTTATGGTATATCCTTTGAGACTTATGCCCTTTAAGGTCACATCTACTGATCAAATTATCTTGGCAGATTTTATTTTGGGCTACCTCTAGAACAGAATGTCTTTAGGGAGTGGAAGGACAATTCCCTTAGGTCCCATTCCCTTAAGATATTTTGATTGAAGAACACGTCCTAAGATTCAAAATCTTAAATATTATAAATTAAATACGGTGAGTTACTTCTAACAGAATTTTTCCCGACCCTAGTTCAAAACTTGAAAACGAAGTCTATTGACAAACCAACATTGATAGGCTCTGCTGGTCACTGGGGAATCTTGGCTTAAAGTCACATGCCAGCTTCAATTTTTCAATAAAATTATCTATAACTACGAAGAGAATCCTTCTCTTGAAAGCACTTAAAATATCAGAAATTTCCTTTGATTTTGTGTGTCACGGTACATATGATATAATTCCGCGTGAAATTTCGCAACTATTTATGAACTTCGAAGACCAAAGCTTGAATTCATAGTTAGTCTCTATGGAGGCATAATTGTCCTTTACTTAGTTTCAGCTTAAATTGGATGATCGAGCCTTTATGTAACTAAGTCCAATGTATGGAATGGTTTGTTATTTCAGTGATTTACTAACATACTCTTTATTATAACTATATAATTTAGTATAGGCAAGAGGTCGTTCTTTATTATATTCTAGCTAAAATAATGAAGATAATATGAATGAACCACAGGGTTCAGTTTCTTTTGACTTGAGTTCGTTTTTTAACTATAAATACAAACAGGAAAAAGCCTACGGCTTTTTCTTCTCTTAAATAGTAAGAGACGAAACTCAAACAATCAAGTAGCTAACTAAGTCCAATGTATGGAATGGTTTGTTATTTCAGTGATTTACTAACATAATCTTTATTATAACTATATAATTTAGTATAGGCAAGAGGTCGTTCTTTATTATATTCTTTATTGTAAAAAAAATATCCCGTTTGGGGAGAATAACGTGGTTAAAGTAAATTTTCTTGATTTTCAAGCCAATATATTTCCCTTGCTGTTCAAGCCAAGGGACAGAAAGTTTCCTATACAGGGGTTTCTGACAAGGCGGTTCTAAAGGTGTACTTTTTGTTTTGATCTGACTCCTTTTTTAGGAGTTAGGGGTTTTTATATTTCTTAAATTGGACGTGATCGTCTCTTACTAGGTTGCTAGCTATCGCTGCAACCCGGAAAAAAACACATTGTGCCCACATCGTTCTTTACTCAGGCAGTGCTAGCGCGCTGCCTATGATAATCAACTGATTACACACAGGAAAAAGCCTACGGCTTTTTCTTCTTTTAATTGTATATGGATTTAGGTTCGTTCTTTCATGTAAAACTAGCAAAACATTTTTTAAGCCTGATGAAGATTTAACTAATGTGTCAAAAGTAAGGTTGCAAGTCGACGATTTTGTTTTGGCCTTATTATAATTGGTATGGTGAAATAATAATACGCATATGGCTCTTAAATCATACTTCTTTATGGTTCAATATAGTCTAGTGGCTAGGATAGTTAACTTTCACTTAACAGGCTCGGGTTCGATTCCCGGGGTGGGAAAATTTTTAACTCTATAATCTTCGAACATTTGAACCTTTTATAATTTATAATGATGCATAATATAAATACTGTAATCTTAACTATAGTGAAGTTGCGTATGCAAGTTAGTATAGGGAAGAGTTCGATCTTTATTATAAAAACATTGGACGTGATCGTCTCTTACTAGGTTGCTAGCTACCGCTGCAACCCGGATTTATGAGAGGCAGCCTGGCCGAGTGGTCCAAGGCACTGGTGTTAGCCACCAGTCTCTTCAGAGGCGTGGGTTCAATTCTTACCGCTGGTATACGATTATGTTTGAAAGACTGCAGTGTGAAAAGACATCAAAATGCAGTTTTTGGTGGAAAAATTTATTCTCTTTTAGAAATAATTTATTTTAGTTACTATATATTTTTAACCCAATTAATTTCCTTTAAAATGAGCTATTGAACAACCCTCTACGATGTTCCAGTGCCAAACTATCTCTGGATACAAAAAAAGAAAAAAAAAAGAAAAAAAAAAGAAAAAATATTCCGTTTAGGCAGAATGTTGTAGTAGCTGCCACTTTTCTTGATTTTCAAGCCAATATATTTCCCTTGCTGTTCAAGCCAAGGGACAGAAATTTTACTAGGCAGAAGTTTCGGACAAGGCGGTTCTAATGGTGTACTTTTTGTTTTGATCTGACTCTTTTTTTAAGAACTATGGGTTTTTATATTTCTTAACATTGGACGTGATCGTCTCTTACTAGGTTGCTAGCTACCGCTGCAACCCGGATTATTGCTGCTACATAAACTGCAATTGCTCCTTCCAAAATTAATATACGAATTTTCTAAGAAGTACGCCTCCGTATATTCACTGTGTTGTCGAACATTTTCCATTGCATCTATAAACTGTTCCGCAGTTGCCAATCCATACCTTGGAAGCTTTTCGTTAAACTGACAAAATTTCTTTTGGATATTGCTATGAAGCTTTGCCAAAGCATTTCTAGCCGACTTTTCAACAGCATCCGCTCTTTCAAAGAGAATTTTAATCTGTAATTTTGAATAATTTTCGTGATCCCGATAAAACATGCGTAAAATGTTTCTCAATTTACAAAGATCAGCCTGCATTTTTGCCATCTTCTTGTATTTCTGAATGTAATTTTTCCCTTTGTCCTTATGCGTTCTTCGGTACAACCTCGCAGAGAATTTAATTTTTTCATTATAGCTTTTGTCACCCCAGTTTCTACCCATTATTCTGGTAGCAACTTTTTTCTTATGTTTGTTTCGGTAATCTATATCGTTGTCATACCGTTCCTTGCTCTTTTGTTTGGCTGTCTCAATTTTCCCTTCTCGATACCCCTGATCCGTAACATACCTCTGTTTTGCTCTGTCATATTTCATTTTTTTAAATCCTGGATCACAAGACATCTTAGTAGCAATCCTTACGTGTGCTCGAGCTTTATTGCCTTCGGTGGCATTTTTATCTCTTTTAAATAAACTTTTCTTATATTTCAGGATGTTAGCTTTATTTTTTGTGTAGTAAAGTTTTTTATTAGTAGAAATTTGGATTGCTCTATTTTGATATTGTTTTTGGTTATTCTTTCTTTTTTCCACTCGCGTGAGACCATATTTTTTCAAGGTTTAAAATTATTAAGTACACAATACCCCGTGTCGAGTATCTAAAACCTAGCATAAAAAAAACTAATTTTTAAATTTTCAGGTATTTATCTTCTTTGAATTACAAAATTAGTATTATTGGTTAGACATCATAAGTATTTTTTCAGTTTAAATAATAAGTTTAGCAATTCTGGACTGAAAACTAAAATAATTGCAATTATAAGACAATAATATGGCTTACGGGTTACAAACCAAGAAAAGTTTGGTTCCAGGATACAATAATAACTTTGAACTGAGATGAAAAAAATTTTTCTTCCAGGTGACAAAAAGTAAAACTAATTATAAAATTTTCATATATTTTTGTTGTTTAAATTAAGAACTTACTATTACTGATTAGGCATCATAAATATTTTTGCAGTTTACATAATAATTTTAGCGATTAAGCCAAAAAAGAAAATTTTGGTTCCAGGAGTTTCGGTTACTATTGAGACAAGTAGCTATTTTTACTATAGAGTTCATTACCATGAACTGTTTGATTGCTTCAAAATTCATATATCTTTGAAAAGACTGCAGTATGAAAATACATCAAAAATGCAATTTTTTTGACAAAATTGATTCTACTTTAAAAAGTGTTTTATTTTTAATTACAAAAGTGACTAGATGTTGCAATTTCCTTTAAAATGAGCTATTATACAGCTCTCTATGATTTTCCAGTGCCCAGCTAGCTGAGCAGGAAAACAAAGCGGAAAGAAAAAAATATCCCGTTTGTGGAGAATAACGTGGTAAAAGTCAATTTTCTTGATTTTCAAGCCAATATATTTTCTTTGTTATTCAAGCCAAAGGGCGGTAAGTTTCCTTTATAGAGGATTCGGACAAGGCGGTTCTAATGGTGTACTTTTTGTTTTGATCTGACTCTTTTTTAGGAGTTGGGGGGTTTAATATTTCTTAACATTGGAGGTGATCGTCTCTTACTAGGTTGCTAGCTACCGCTGCAACCCGGACAACTCTCTACGATGTTCCAGTGCCAAGCTATCTCTGGAAACAAAAGAAAGAAAAAAATATCCCGTTTGTGCAGAATAACGTGGTTAAAGTCAATTTTCTTGATTTTCAAGCCAATATATGTTCTTTGTTATTCAAGCCAAAGGGTGGTAAGTTTCCTTTATAGGGGTTTCGGACAAGGCGGTTCTATTGGTGTACTTTTTGTTTTGATCTGACTATTTTTCTAGGAGTTAGGGGTGTTTATATTTCTTAACATTGGACGTGATCGTCTCTTACTAGGTTGCTAGCTACCACTGCAACCCGGATTGCTAGCTACCGCTGCAACCCGGATACCGCTGTAACCCTGATAACAAACAGGAAAATATTACAAACAGGAAAAAGCCTACGACTTTTTCTTCTTTGAAATAGTAAGAGACGAACCTCAAACGATCAAGTAGCAAACTAAGTCCAATGCATGCAATAACTTTTTATTCCAATGATCGTCTTTTAATGTAACATATCAGTTAGTATGGGAGAGAGATCGTTCTTTACTGTAATTAGGCAGAATATTGTAATAGCTGCCACTTTTCTTGATCTTCAAGCCAATATATTTCCCTTGCGGTTCAAGCCAAATGACAGAAAGTTTCCTATACAGGGGTTTTGGACAAGGTGGTTCTAATGGTGTACTTTTTGTTTTGATCTGACTCCTTTTTTAAGGAACTATGGGTTTTTACATTTCTTAACATTGGACGTGATCGTCCCTTACTAGGTTGCTAGCTACCGCTGCAACCCGGATACATCCAACGACTATAACGTCATTGATCAATTTTGTACATAAAAAATTAAGTTTTTCGCAAAAAATTGATTCTATTTTAAAAAAAATTAAGTACAAATAGCACTAGATCTAGAGATTTCCTTTAAAGTGAGCCATTGAACAATTCTCTACGATGTTCCAGTGCCAAGATATCTGTGGAAAAGAAGAAAGAAAAAATTATACCGTTTGTGGAGAGTAACGTGGTTAAAGTCAATTTTCTTGATTTTCAAGCCAATATGTTTTCTTTGTTATTCAAGCCAAAGGGCGGTAAGTTTCCTTTTTAGGTGTTTCGGACAAGGCGGTTCTAATGGTGTACTTTTTGTTTTTATCTGACTCTTTTTTTTAGGAGTTAGGGGTTTTTATATTTCTTAACATTAGACGTGATCGTCTCATACTAGGTTGCTCGCTACCGCTTCAACCCGGACTAGCTTCCGCTCGAACCCGGATTATGTAATATTTTAGTGTATGAACGAATTTAGTACCATGTCTTATATGTAACATATTTTCATAAGTCTATTGTAGTGCAATGGTAATCACGCCCGCTTGTCACGCGGATGACCAGGGTTCGATACTCTGTTGAATGGAATTTTCAATATATTGACTTGAAATATAACTTTATAAACCTATACTATAGTTAAGTGGCCTATAAAATTAATAGGGGCAAGAGTTTTTTCTTATAGTAATTACTATGGGATGTGATCGTCTCTTACTAGGTTGCCAGCTACCGGTGCAACCCGGATTATAATTAACCAGACCAATTCATTATATAATTTTTTGTGTATTAACGAAATTCTTTTTATATCTTATATGTAACTTTTATTTCATAAGTCTTCGATAGTCTAATGGTAAGCATACCCGCTTGTAGCGTGGGAGAACGGGGTTGGAATCTCCGTCGGATAGAACATCTAATAGGTTGAATTAAGAGCAAGATCTTTTGGGCTTGAGTTTGTTCTTTACTATGTTATTACTAACTTTTAATCTCTTTGTGGGGTTTTCTATTCATTCTTTACTTTATACCATATGGATCTCTTATGTACTAGCTATGGAGAAAAAAAACATTAAGAAAAAATATGCCTTATGTGGAGAATATCGCGGTTTCAGCCACTCTTCTTGATTTTCAAGCCAATATATTTTCCCTGTTGTTCAAGCCAAGTGATGGTAAGTTTTCTATATAGAGATTTTGGACAAGGCGGTTCTAATAGCGTACTTCTTGTTTTGATTTTTTTATTTAAAAAGGTACTAGAACTTTTAACATCCGTTTAAATGAGCACTCTCGAGACATCCTAGGACCACTGGGCCGATAAGGTCACCCCTGGCAAAAAAGGGCAAATTTCCAAATTTCACATTTTTGCAGATAGGAGCTTGAAACCTGTAAAACAAGGTTCTCTGATACGCTGAAACTGATGGTGTGATTTTCTTTACTATATCTTTTGAGGGTTGTTTTCTCCTTTTTTCGAAAATAGGGCAAATTTTCCCTGGCTTGTAACTTTTGATGAGTAAGACTTTTGATGAATATGAGTAAACTTGATGAAACTTTAATATTTAAAATCAGCATAAAAATCCAATTCTTTTGATGTATCTATTGATACTAGAATTCCAATTTTTAGAGTTTAGGTTACTCTTGAGACGAGTCGCTTACTATACTGTTCGTTACCACGAACTGTTTGATCTGACTCTATTTTTAGGAGTTATGGGTTACTTTAATTTTTACTATGGGGTGTTGTCGTGTCTGACTAGGTTGCTAGCTACCGCTGCAACCCGGAACTATTCCAATTATGACAAAGTCGTAAGTTTTTTCCTGTATGTAATGCATGTTAAAATTCCTAAAGTCTTTTATAATTGAACAGACCATGTCATACCATGTCAGCCATCTCAATATAGTTGATTGCTCTATGCTCTAAATGAACGTTATCGATCCTATACGTAAAACCTCAGGTTAACTTTTAACCTTAGGTTTAACCAAAGGTTAAAAACCCAAAGGTTTTAACCTTTGGGTTGCAGCTACTGCTGCAACCCAAATTCACATATATAGTTATGAGAGGCAGATTGGCCGAGTTTTTAACTCGGCTTTACAAACTTTACAAACTCGCTTCTTTTAAATAGTAAGAGACTAAACTCAAACAATCAAGTAGCTAACTAAGTCCAATGTATGGAAGTGTTTGTTATTTCAGTGATCGTCTTTTAATGTAAAATATATTGAATTTAAAGTAGTTTGTCTTAAATTTACAATTTAAAAAAGAAACTCAGTTTTCCTACCTCTTAGCTAAATATAATAGCTTTAATATAAATTAATAAAGGCAAGAGGTCGTTCTTTATTATAATTAATTTCCTTTAAAATGAGCTATTGAACAACCCTCTACGATGTTCCAGTGCCAAGCTATCTCTGGATACAAAAAAGAAAAAAAAAATCTCCCGTTTGGGGAGACTAACGTGGTTAAAGTCAATTTTCTTGATTTTCAAGCCAATATATTTCCCTTGCTGTTCAAGCCAAGGGACAGAAAGTTTCCTATACAGGGGTTTCGGACAAGGCGGTTCTAATGGTGTACTTTTTGTTTTGATCTGACTCCTTTTTAGGAGCTATGGGTTTTTATATTTCTTAACATTGGACGTGATCGTCTCTTACTAGGTTGCTAGCTACCGCTGCAAGCCGGAAAAACATAATTAAAATTTCTTAATGTAATAAAAATAATTTGTTTTAATTATAAAAGGTTTTTAACCCCACTAATTTCCTTTAAAATGAGTCATTGAACAACTCTCTACGATGTTACAGTGCCATGCTATCTGTTGAATTACTAACCAATACTATAATTAAGTGGCGTATAAAATTTAGTATAGGCAAGAGGTCGTTCTTTATTATTCTTTTTTAGGAGTTAGGGGTTTTTATATTTCTTAAATTGGACGTGATCGTCTCTTACTAGGTTGCTAGCTATCGCTGCAACCCGGAAAAAAACACATTGTGCCCACATCGTTCTTTACTCAGGCAGTGCTAGCGCGCTGCCTATGATAATCAACTGATTACACACAGGAAAAAGCCTACAGCTTTTTCTTCTTTTAAATAGTAAGAGACGAGTCTCAAATAATCAAGTAGTCAGCTAATTCCAAAGGTATGCAATTTTTGTTATTCCAATGATCGTTTTTTATTGTAACTAGGTTTCAGCCATCTCTACAGCCATGATACTATTGGAAATTACATAATCCCTATTTATGTTTAAGTTAACATGGGCAAGGTGTCGTTCTTTATTGTACTTTATTATAAAAATTGAGTCCAGTGCTTTACGTTAAAATGCAATGCAATGGAAAGGTTAACCGTACTTTAGAGGTAAAGAATGGCCTGGTCCCCACCTGGGATGCAAAATTTATTTTCCAAGAGGGTGATAAGACATTGCTTCATGCAAAGTTTCGCTTGAAAGAGGAAATAAAGATACTAGGAATAATGAAAAGAGGTAGTCAAGTTGGCCAAGGAGAAATCACTATCAAAAAGGGGGAATTGATAGCAGGCACTAACATAGTTGATATTAGGAATAGCAGGCACATGCCACCAACAGATGTCGCACAACTTCAAATTAAAGTGGAGAAACTTGATTCTGATTTAGAAAGAGCAAAAAATGAGAACCTGTCAATGTTGTCAAATGGTTCATCAACGGTTTTGGAGAAATTAGAAAATTATCAGCAAAGAGACGTCAAAAGACCGCTGGAGAATATTGTGGAAGAGGCCCATAACAAGCTAGATGTACTTCAAAAACATGAGGAAGAAAAATTACAGCCCGTAAGAAATGACAAAATTGAGGAACGTAAAAAAAGTTGGAATAAATTTGAAGAAAGTAAAGATATGTTACAATTTGAGAAATGTGAAGGGAAAAATCAGAAAGACGAAAAGAATGAAATTAGGCAAGAAATTAAAGCTGAGAAAGAAAATAAAGTTGAAGAAACTCTAGGGATAGTAAAAATTAACGGAGATGAGAAGAAAGAAGAAAGAAATTAAACAAGAAACAAGGGCTGAGACAAATCAGGATTTGATTAAAGATATTGTTGAAACTATAGTGACTAAGACCGACATGAAAGCAGAAAAAAATTCTATAGAATTGAGAGTTGAGACGAAAGAAATCCCAGAGGGAGAAACTTCCTCTGCGGAAATGGAAGAAACCCCAGGAGAATTAAATAAAGAGCCAAAGAAAGATAAAAGCAAGGAAGACATAAAACAAGCATCAGATTCAGTGGTCTTGGAGAAATTAGAAAATGATGAGCGAAGAGAGGACAAAATACGACTGGATGATATCGAGAAGGAGGCCCAAGACAAGGTAGGCGTACCTCAAAATGATGAGCAAAAGAAATTACAGTCCGTATGGAAATACAAAATTGAAGAGCCTAAAAAAAATCAGAATAAACTTGAAGAAAGTGTAGACATGGTAAAATCTGAGAAAGGTGAAGAGAAACACCAGGAAGACGATAAGATTGAAATCCAGCAAGAAATTAAGCTGGAAAGGGAAAAGGAATTTGAAGAAAATTTAGGGCTAGTAAAAATTCATGGAGATCAAGTATTAAGCACCGAAGGAATTACAAAGGAAACCAAGGTTGAGACAAAGGAAAAATTGACGAAAAATGTGGCTGAAATTCTATTGACTGAGATGGACATAAAGGGAGAAAAAAATTCTACAGAAACAAACGTTGAGACGACAAATATCCCAGAGGAAGTGGTAGTGGGAGAAACTTCCTCTGGGAAACTGAAAGAGAGCCCAGGAAAAGTAAAAATAGATCCAGAAAAAGAAAACGGCAAGCAGAAAATTAAACAAGCAGCAGGGAATATCATGCGGTTTGGGAGGAATGGAAAGTCTTGGTCTATAAATTCATCAGAGGTTTTGGAGTATTTAGAAATTTATAAGAACGCAGATAACAAAATGCCGCTAGGGGATATCGAGAAGAAAGCCCAGGACAATGTAGAGGTACTAACAAATGATGAGGAAGAAAAATTACAGGCTGTAAAGAAAGACAGAAGTGAAGAAAATAAAGAAAATGGGAATAAATTTGAAGAAACTGTAATTTCAGTATCTGAGAAAGATGAAAAGAAAAATCAGAAAGACGAAAAGATTGAAATCAAGCAAGAAATTAAGCTTGAACAGGAAAAGAAAATTGAAGAAAATTTCGATCTAGTAATAATTTTGTTTTGATCTGACTCCTTTGTTAGGAACTATGGGTTTTTATATTTCTTAACATTGGACGTGATGTCTCTTACTAGGTTGCTAGCTACCACTGCAACCCGGATTTACAGTTTTGACGTTTCTTATATAGTAATTATGACGTCACAGCATCAAAAATACAGTTTTTATTGGAAAAATTTATTCTCTTTGACGAACCTCAAGTAACTACCCCTGGAACCACCATATATCAGTTACTATGGATGAGAGATCGTTCTTTACTGTAAACTATTATTACTATAGATTTCATTACCATGAACTGTTTGATTGCTTCAAAATTCAAATATCTTTGAAAAGACTGCAGTATGAAAATACATCAAAAATGCAATTTTTTTGACAAAATTGATTCTAGTTTAAAAAGTATTTTATTTTTAATTACAAAAGTGACTAGATGTTACAATTTCCTTTAAAATGAGCTATTATACAGCTCTCTATGATTTTACAGTGCCCAGCTAGTTGAGGAGGAAAAAAAAGCGGAAAGAAAAAAAATATCCCGTTTGTGGAGAATAACGTGGTTAAAGTCAATTTACTTGATTTTCAAGCCAATATATTTTCTTTGTTATTCAAGCCAAAGAGTGATAAGTTTCCTTTTATAGGGGTTTTGGACAAGGCGGTTCTAATGGTGTAATTTTTGTTTTGATCTGACTCTTTCCTTGGGAGTTAGGGGTTTTTATACTTCTTAACATTGGACGTGATCGTCTCTTACTAGGTTGCTAGCTACCGCTGCAACCCGGATTACATAATCCCTATTTATGTTTCAGTTAACATGGGCTAGGTGTCGTTCTTTATTGTAATACCAGCCTATACTATAGTTAAGTGGCCTATAAAATTTAGTATAGGCAAGATGTCGTTCTTTATTATAAACCATTGAACAACTCTCCACGATTTTGCAGTGCCAAGCTATCTGTGGAATTACTAACCTATACTATAATTAAGTGGCGTATAAAATTTAGTATAAGCAAGAGGTCGTTCTTTATTATAACTAGCGCGCTGTCTATGATAATAAACTGATTACACACAGGAAAAAGCCTACGGCTTTTTCTTCTTTGAAATAGTAAGAGACGAGTCTCAAGCAATCAAGTAGCTAGCTAATTCCAATGTATGCAATTGTTTGTTATTCCAATGATCGTCTTTTATTGTAACTAGGTTTCAGCCATCTCTACAGCCATGATACTGATGGAAATTATATAATGCCTATTTATGTTTTAGTTAACATGGGTAAGGTGTCGTTCTTTATTGTAAATGTATGCAATTGTTTCTTATTCCAATGATCGTCTTTTATTGTAACTAGGTTTCAGCCATCTCTACAGCCATGATACTGATGGAAATTATATAATCCCTATTTATGTTTTAGTTAACATGGGTAAGGTGTCGTTCTTTATTGTAAAACATAATTAAAATTTCTTAATGTAATAAAAATAATTTGTTTTAATTACAAAAGGTTTTTAATCCCATTAATTTCCTTTAAAATGAGTCATTGAACAACTCTCTACGATGTTACAGTGCCAAGCTATCTGTTGAATTACTAACCAATACTATAATTAAGTGGTGTATAAAATTTAGTATAGGCAAGAGGTTGTTCTTTATTATATGTAATTCACGAATGAGACCATTTTCATCTTTGTAGTTCTTAAGTAGTAATTATGACGTAACGGCGTAATGATTTTATTTCATGATGACGTCATGGCGCAATGATATTATTTCATGACGTCTTCAGAAACCACAACATAATTTCGTGTTTTTCTATTCACGTCATAGCTCTAATATAAAGCTATGACGACATTCAATATTTATCTAGTAGTGTTTGAGACAAGGTAGTTCTAATGATGTACGTTTGTTTTGATCTTACTCTATTTTTAGGAGTTTTGGGTTTTTATATTTCTTAGCATGGGACTGATCGTCTCTTACTAGGTTGCTAGCTACTGCTGCAATCCAAATTATAAGAGGCAGCCTGGCCGAGTGGTCCAAGACACTGGTGTTAGCCACCAGTCTCTTCGGAGGCGTGGGTTCAAATCTTACCGCTGGTATACGATTATGTTTGAAAGACTGCAGTGTGAAAAGACATCAAAAATGCAGTTTTTGGTGGAAAAATTTATTCTCTTTTAGAAATAATTTATTTTAGTTACTATAGATTTTTAACCCAATTAATTTCCTTTAAAATGAGCTATTGAACAACCCTCTACGATGTTCCAGTGCCAAGCTATCTGTGGAAAACAAAAAAAGAAAAAAAGAAAAAAAATATCCCGTTTAGGCAGAATGATGTGATAGCTACCACTTTTCTTGATTTTCAAGCCAATATATTTCCCTTGCTGTTCAAGCGAAGGGACAGAAAGTTTCCTATACAGGGGTTTCGGACAAGGCGGTTCTAATGGTGTACTTTTTGTTTTGATCTGACTCCTTTTTTAGGAACTATGGGTTTTTATATTTCTTAACATTGGACGTGATCGTCTCTTACTAGGTTGCTAGCTACCGCTGCAACCCGGATTACATAATCCCTATTTATGTTTCAGTTAACATGGGCTAGGTGTCGTTCTTTATTGTAAATAAAATGTAAAAAAAAATATAAATACTGTAATCTTAACTATAGTAAAGTTGCGTATGCAAGTTAGTATAGGGAAGAGTTTGATCTTTATTATACTGGAAACAAAGAAAAGAGAAAAAAATATCCCGTTTAGGCAGAATGTTGTAGTAGCTGCCACTTTTCTTGATTTTTTAGTACTGATTTTTTAACTTGCGTCTAGCTTGCTTTGATCTAGCCATTATGTATTCATGAATGAGACCATTTACAGTTTTGACGTTTCTTATATAGTAATTATAACGTCACTGCATCAAAAATACAGTTTTTATTGGAAAAATTTATTCTCTTTTAGAAATAATTTATTTTAGTTACAAAAGGTTTTTAACCCAATTAATTTCCTTTAAAATGAGCTATTGAACAACCCTCTACGATGTTCCAGTGCCAAGCTATGTGTGGAAAATAAAAAAAAAGAAAAAGGAAAAAAATATCCCGTTTAGGGAGAATAACGTGGTTAAAGTCAATTTTCTTGATTTTCAAACCAATATATTTCCCTAGCTGTTCAAGCCAAGGGACAGAAAGTTTCCTATACAGGGGTTTCGGACAAGGCGGTTCTAATGGTGTACTTTTTGTTTTGATCTGACTCCTTTGTTAGGAACTATGGGTTTTTATATTTCTTAACATTGGACGTGATCGTCTCTTACTAGGTTGCTAGCTACCGCTGCAACCCGGATTCCAGTGCCCAGCTAGCTGAGAAGAAAAATCAAGCGGAAAGAAAAAAATATCCCGTTTGTGGAGAATAACGTGGTAAAAGTCAATTTTCTTGATTTTCAAGCCAATATATTTTCTTTGTTATTCAAGCCAAAGGGCGGTAAGTTTCCTTAATAGGGGTTTCGGACAAGGTGGTTCTAATGGTATACTTTTTGTTTTGATCTGACTCTTTTTTTAGGAGTTAGAGGTTTTATATTTCTTTACATTGGAGGTGATCGTCTCTTGCTAAGTTGCTAGCTACCGCTGCAACCCGGATTAAAGGTAGAACTCTTTCTAATTGATTACAAACAGGAAAAAGCCTACGGCTTTTTCTTCTTTGAAATAGTAACAGACTAGCCTCAAACAATCAAGTAGCTAACTAAATCAAATGTATGTATTGGGTTTTTATTCCAATGACCGTCTTATAGTGGAAAATTTTAATATATTGACTTTAAATATAATAACTGTACTAGCCTATACTATAGTTAAGTGGTCTATAAAATTTAGTATAGGCAAGAGGTCGTTCTTTATTATAATCAGCCTGCATTTTTGCCATCTTCTTGTATTTCTGAATCTAATTTTTCCCTTTGTCCTTATGCGTTCTTCGGTACAACCTCGCAGAGAATTTAATTTTTTCATTATAGCTTTTGTCACCCCAGTATCTACCCATTATTCTGGTAGCAACTTTTTTCTTATGTTTGTTTCGGTAATCTATATCGTTATCATACCGTTCCTTGCTCTTTTGTTTGGCTGTCTCAATTTTCGCAGGTCTATAAACTACATCATTATAATAACGCTGTTTGTCACTATCAATTATTGCATCTCGATACGCCTGGTCGGTTGAATACCTTTGCTTTTCTCTTTTCAAGATGCTATCTCTGTTTTTTTTGGTAGTACTCTTTTTTTAACTTGCGTGTAGCTTGCTTGATTGAAACCATTATGTAACCATTAGTTGAATTTTTATGTCCCGTATCAAGTATCAAGAACCTAACAAAAACTTAAACTAATTTTTAAATTTTCAGATATTTTTCTAGTCTAAATTAAAAGATTAAAACTATTGTTCAGATACCATAAATATTTTTGCAGTTTATAACTTTATTGATTCTGAACTAAAAACGAAAAAAAAATAAAAATTAATTTTTTCAATTTTTACGTCACGTCGCTCATTAAGTCATATATGGTTATTAGTACAAAATAGGTTTTAGATATTACGTCATGTCACGTATTACGTCATATATGGTTATTAGTAGATAATCGGTAAAATATTCGTTCTTTATTATAACTTAACATTGGACGTGATCGTCTCTTACTAGGTTGCTAGCTACCGCTGCAACCCGGATACACCTTGAACCACCATATATCAGTTAGTATGGGAGAGAGATCGTTCTTTACTGTATAAAACTCTCTACGATGTTCCAGTGCCAAGCTATCTGTGGAAAAGAAAGAAAAAATATCCCGTTTGTGGAGAATAACGTGGTAAAAGTCAATTTTCTTGATTTTCAAGCCAATATATTTTCTTTGTTATTCAAGCCAAAGGGCGGTAAGTTTCCTTTATAGAGGATTCGGACAAGGCTGTTCTAATGGTGTACTTTTTGTTTTGATCTGATTCTTTTTTTAGGAGTTGGGGGGTTTTATATTTCTTAACATTGGAGGTGATCGTCTCTTACTAGGTTGCTAGCTACCGCAGCAACCCGGATTTCCTTTTAAATGAGCCATTAAACAACTCTCTACGATGTTCCAGTGCCAGTCTATCAGTGGAATTACTAACCTATACTAAATAATTAAGTGGCGTATAAAATTTAGTATAGGCAAAAGGTCGTTCTTTATTATAATGCAGTGTGAAAAGACATCGAAAATGCAGTTTTTGATGGAAAAATTTATTCTCTTTTAGAAATAATTTATTTTAGTTACAAAAGGTTTTTAACCCAATTAATTTCCTTTAAAATGAGCTATTGAACAACCCTCTACGATGTTCCAGTGCCAAGCTATCTCTGGAAACAAAGAAAAAAAAAGAAAAAAATATCCCGTTTAGGAAGAATGTTGTAGTAGCTGCCACTTTTCTTGATTTTCAAGCCAATATATTTCCCTTTCCGTTCAAGCCAAGGGACAGAAATTTTCCTGTACAGGGGTTTCGGACAAGGCGGTTCTAATGGTGTACTTTTTGTTTTGATCTGACTCCTTTTTTAGGAACTATGGGTTTTTATATTTCTTAACATTGGACGTGATCGTCTCTTACTAGGTTGCTAGCTACCGCTGCAACCCGGATATGGACTAAGGTTCGTTCTTTCATGTAAAACTAGCAAAACATTTTTTAAGCCTGATGAAGATTTAACTAATGTGTCAAAAGTAAGGTTGCAAGTCGACGATTTTGTTTTGGCCTTATTATAATTGGTATGGTGAAATAATAATACGCATATGGCTCTTAAATCATACTTCTTTATGGTTCAATATAGTCTAGTGGCTAGGATAGTTAACTTTCACTTAACAGGCTCGGGTTCGATTCCCGGGGTGGGAAGATTTTTAACTCTATAATCTTCGAACATTTGAACCTTTTATAATTTATAATGATGCATAATATAAATACTGTAATCTTAACTATAGTGAAGTTGCGTATGCAAGTTAGTATAGGGAAGAGTTCGATCTTTATTATAAATTTATGAGAGGCAGCCTGGCCGAGTGGTCCAAGGCACTGGTGTTAGCCACCAGTCTCTTCAGAGGCGTGGGTTCAATTCTTACCGCTGGTATACGATTATGTTTGAAAGACTGCAGTGTGAAAAGACATCAAAATGCAGTTTTTGGTGGAAAAATTTATTCTCTTTTAGAAATAATTTATTTTAGTTACTATAGATTTTTAACCCAATTAATTTCCTTTAAAATGAGCTATTGAACAACCCTCTACGATGTTCCAGTGCCAAACTATCTCTGGATACAAAAAAAGAAAAAAAAAGAAAAAAAAAAGAAAAAAATATCCCGTTTAGGCAGAATGTTGTAGTAGCTGCCACTTTTCTTGATTTTCAAGCCAATATATTTCCCTTGCTGTTCAAGCCAAGGGACAGAAATTTTACTATGCAGAAGTTTCGGACAAGGCGGTTCTAATGGTGTACTTTTTGTTTTGATCTGACTCTTTTTTTAAGAACTTTGGGTTTTTATATTTCTTAACATTGGACGTGATCGTCTCTTACTAGGTTGCTAGCTACCGCTGCAACCCGGATTATATACTAATTATGACGTCACTCTATTCACGTCATAGCTCTAATATAAAACTATGATGACGTTCATTATTTATCTAGTAGGGTTTCAGACAAGGTATTTCTAATGATGTACTTTTGTTTTGATCTGACTCTATTTTTAGGAGTTTTGGGTTTTTATATTTCTTAGCATTGGACTGATCGTCTCTTACTAGGTTGCTAGCTACTGCTGCAACCCAAATTCACATATATATTTATTTATGAGAGGCAGCCTGGCCGAGTGGTCCAAGGCACTGGTGTTAGCCACCAGTCTCTTCAGAGGCGTGGGTTCAATTCTTACCGCTGGTATACGATTATGTTTGAAAGACTGCAGTGTGAAAAGACATCAAAATGCAGTTTTTGGTGGAAAAATTTATTCTCTTTTAGAAATAATTTATTTTAGTTACTATAGATTTTTAACCCAATTAATTTCCTTTAAAATGAGCTATTGAACAACCCTCTACGATGTTCCAGTGCCAAGCTATCTCTGGATACAAAAAAAGAAAAAAAAAAGAAAAAAAAAGAATAAAATATCCCGTTTAGGCAGAATGTTGTAGTAGCTGCCACTTTTCTTGATTTTCAAGCCAATATATTTCCCTTGCTGTTCAAGCCAAGGGACAGAAATTTTACTATGCAGGGGTTTCGGACAAGGCGGTTCTAATGGTGTACTTTTTGTTTTGATCTGACTCTTTTTTTAAGAACTATGGGTTTTTATATTTCTTAACATTGGACGTGATCGTCTCTTACTAGGTTGCTAGCTACCGCTGCAACCCGGATTTAAAATGAGCCATTGAACAACTCTCTACGATGTTTCAGTACCATGCTATCTGTTGAATTACTAACCTATACTACAATTAAGTGGCGTGTAAAATTTAGTATAGGCAAGAGGTCGTTCTTTATTATATTGCTAAGAAACCATAAATATTTTTGCAGTTTATAACTTTATCGATCCTGAGTTAAAACTAAAATAAAATAAAAAATGTTTTGTTCAATTTTTACGTGACGTCACTCATTACGTCACGTATGGTTATTAATACAAAATCGATGGTAGATCTTACGTCACGTCACTTATTACTTCATATATTGTTTTGATTGCTAAAAAATCAAATATCTTTGAAATGCCTGTAATATGAAAAGACATCAAAAATGCAGTTTTTGTATGAAGCGATTCTATTTTTACTTTTTTTTTTTTTTTTTGATTAAAAAGGCACTAAAAATTTTAATTTCAGTTCAAATAAGCCATCTCGCAAAATTCTAGGACCTCTGGTTCGATACAGTCACCCGGGGGGGAAAGGCAAATAAACACGCATCCGTGATCTTTATTCTGGCAAAAAATACAAAATTCCACGTTTTTGCAGATAGGAGCTTGAAACCTCTACAGTATGATTTTCTGATACGCTGAATCTGATGATATGATTTTCATTAAGATTCTATTACTTTTAGGGGACGGTTTTTTCTTTTTTGAAAATTAGGCAAATTTTCTCTGGCTCATAGCTATTAATGGATATGAGTAAAGCGCCTTAAAGTGTTTTTCCTAAAAAATTTTTAATATCTCAATAAAGTGTTTTTACTGAGAAATTTTGGCTACTTAAAAAAATTACCTTTTTTTAAAGTAGCCAAAAAGTTTATCTGACTGCAAAATGTTATCGACTAAAATTCTGAGATAGCAATCAAACAATCTAAAAAAACTGGCAACTGAGACTTCCCATTTTTGGAAGCCGTAATGATGGGTGGTCGCTCATTCATTCTAAAGAGTCATGTAGTTCATACAAAATTATTAGTTAAAATAGACATTTATTTTTAACCTTCATTTAGCTAAATTGATTCATTTCATGTTTAATAAAAAATTAGGCACAGTCATGTATGATGGTACATCAGCTATTATGAAAGAGGGCCGTTGGGTTGTTGTCTAGGTGGGGGATAGTTGAGACTGATTCCTCAACGAGTGCATTTTTGCACTCGAGTTTGGAGTTTTACTTTCGAACTTGCTTTTGACACCGAAAATTCAATTTTTGAATCTAAATTAAAATGTATACTGATCCAAAAACCGGCACTAACCTTAGTATTAGCCTGCAAAACTATTGATCTTAATACTACTGTTAGCTACCACTGCAACCCGGATATTCAGCTATCAATAAATCATATTTATAGTATTGATCCTTTATGTATTATATTTATTAACATTGGACGTGATCGTCTCTTACTAGGTTGCTAGCTATCAGTTATACTATGGGCGAGAGATCGTTCTTTACTGTAAATTTAATGTAACCATTTCAAAATTATTTAAACACTTTATACATTCCGGTGTACAGTCTATATGAAGGTTATTTAATACTGATCGGACATTCTCCTGACTTTTCAACATTTTCCCAGCACAGTAATCACAGACAAAGAATGAATCTATGACATCCTCTTTCCAACCTGTACATTGAATTAGTTCTTCTCTGTCATCTTTGGGTATGTCCTGTTGTAGGTGTTCTAAAATCGTGGCCATCATTACATCAAAACCTTTCTTATTTGAAAGGGATCTTAGACTCTTCAATTGGTATTTTGTCTTTATCTGCTCACAACTGTCACAATGCATTGTGGGGTATACATCCCTAATGTTAGCTACCTTATCAAGGCTCTCACCAAATAATTTTATTATTGTATTTTCATCCACAGAAACTCTAATATTGCCATCACCGTAAATGAAGTCTTGACTATTATTACGACAGAGTCTACTTGACACTTCTTCTATGTGATGACTTAGTTCCTTGTACGAGCCCTCGACTTTTAGTAGATTAATATGTTGTATAATCTTACATTTTGATACTGCCTTATATACGCTATTAATGAAACAGTTCAAGACAGGAAAATGTGGAGCTAGTGCCCTTAGAGAACGCAAATAGCTCTGACATCCCTCATTTGGGCTACAGTATAACGAATGCCCATGCTTTCTTGTGTCCCTGTAATTGATTTCACAATAATCCAAGCCGCCAAGGTAGAAATTAACCACTTTGTCAGTTGAAAATTTTAATGCTATATTGTTTTCAATGATATCAAAAAGAATTTGACATAATTCAATATCCGTAGGATAGAGCTTGCAGATATCAGGGTGACATTGCCAAGTAACCTGCTGCCCAATTTTTGGTTTTGAATTTTTACTCAGATTGTTATAGGTGACTTCAGCCATCATAATTTCCTTGTCAGATCTAGTTTTAGAGCATTTTTCAATAGTTGTCTCGTACTTTTCAGGACAGTGTGTTCTACTACACAGAGAATTTTTTGCCAAATATTCAGTAGAACTAAACGAACTGTTTAAAACACAGTTAGAAATGCTTTTTTCTTGAGTCGGTGTTCCAGGAATTTGTTCTAAATCATTAGTCTTACAAACACATTTACTAATAACCCTAACAGGCTCGTTTTCGCCATAATTGAAAAACATTGCTTTTCCTTCGCTGTTGATAGGTATGCTTGTATATATATTTTTATTGCTGCTACATAAACTGCAATTGCTCCTTCCAAAATTAATATACGAATTTTCTAAGAAGTACGCCTCCGTATATTCACTGTGTTGTCGAACATTTTCCATTGCATCTATAAACTGTTCCGCAGTTGCCAATCCATACCTTGGAAGCTTTTCGTTAAACTGACAACATTTCTTTTGGATATTGCCATGAAGCTTTGCCAAAGCATTTCTAGCCGACTTTTCAACAGCATCCGCTCTTTCAAAGAGAATTTTAATCTGTAATTTCGAATACTTTTCGTGATCCCGATAAAACATGCGTAAAATGTTTCTCAATTTACAAAGATCAGCCTGCATTTTTGCCATCTTCTAGTATTTCTGAATGTAATTTTTCCCTTTGTCCTTATGCGTTCTTCGGTACAACCTCGCAGAGAATTTAATTTTTTCATTATAGCTTTTGTCACCCCAGTATCTACCCATTATTCTGGTAGCAACTTTTTTCTTATGTTTGTTTCGGTAATCTATATCGTTATCATACCGTTCCTTGCTCTTTTGTTTCGCTGTCTCAATTTTCCCTTCTCGATACCCCTGATCCGTAAGATACCTCTGTTTTGCTCTGTCATATTTCATTTTCTTAAATTCTGGATCACAAGACATCTTAGTAGCAATCCTTACGCGTGCTCGAGCTTTATTGCGTTTGGTGGCATTTTTATCTCTTTTAAATAAACTTTTCTTATATTTCAGGATGTTAGCTTTATTTTTTGTGTAGTAAAGTTTTCTATTAGTAGAAATTTGGATTGTTCTATTTTGATATTGTTTTTGGTTATTCTTTCTTTTTTTCCTTTCAAGCGAGACCATATTTTTTCAAGATTTAAAATTATTAAGCACACAAAATCCCGTGTCGAGTATCTAAAACCTAGCATAAAACAAAACTAATTTTAAAATTTTCAGGTATTTATCTTGTTTGAATTACAAAATTAGTATTATTGGTTAGACACCATAAATATTTTTGCAGTTTACATAATAAGTTTAGTGATTCTGGACTGAAAACTAAAATAATTGCAATTATGAGACAATAATATGGAGATATGTACTTTACGGGTTACAGGATACAATAATAAATTTGAACTGAGATGAAAAAAAAATTTCTTCCAGGAGACAAAAAGCAAAACTAATTTTAGAATTTTCATGTATTTTTGTTGTTTAAATTAAAAAATTACTATTACTGATTAGGCATCATAAATATTTTTGCAGTTTACATAATAATTTTAGCGATTAAGCCAAAAAAGAAAATTTTGGTTCCAGGAGTTTCGGTTACTATTGAGACAAGTAGCTATTATTACTATAGAGTTCATTACATGGACTGTTTTATTGCTTCAAAATTCAAATATCTTTGAAAAGACTGCAGTATGAAAATACATCAAAAATGCAATTTTTTAGACAAAATTGATTCTACTTTAAAAAGTATTTTATTTTTAATTAAAAAAGGCACTAGATGTTGCAATTTCCTTTAAAATGAGCTATTATACAGCTCTCTATGATTTTCCAGTGCCCAGCTAGCTGAGCAGAAAGAAAAAGCGGAAAGAAAAAAATATCCCGTTTAGGCAGAATGTTGTAGTAGCTGCCACTTTTCTTGATTTTCAAGCCAATATATTTCCCTTGCTGTTCAAGCCAAGGGACAGAAAGTTTACTATACAGGGGTTTCGGACAAGGCGGTTCTAATGGTGTACTTTTTGTTTTGATCTGACTCCTTTCTTAGGAACTATGGGTTTTTATATTTCTTAACATTGGACGTGATCGTCTCTTACTAGGTTGCTAGCTACCGCTGCAACCCGGATTAAAATGAAATTATAATCTTATTTTAGTTTCTATGGGTTTGTAAGTTTGTTCTTTACTGTAATGGTTTGTTCTTTACTAGGTTTCAGCCATCTCTACAGTCATAATACTGATGGAAATTAAATAATCCCTATTTATGTTTCAGTTAACATGGGCTAGGTGTCGTTCTTTATTGTAAATATTTCTGAATGTAATTTTTCCGTTTGTCCTTATGCGTTCTTCGGTACAACCTCGCAGAGAATTTAATTTTTTCATTATAGCTTTTGTCACCCCAGTATCTACCCATTATTCTGGTAGCAACTTTTTTCTTATGTTTGTTTCGGTAATCTTCATCATTATCATAAAGTTCCCTGCTCTTTTGTCTAGCCTGCTCATTTGTTGCTTCTCTATAAAGTTTATCATTGTGATAACGCTCCTTGATCTTTTGTCTAGCCTGCTCAATTCTTGCTTCTCTGTAATGTTCATCATTACCATACCGTTCCTTGATCTTTTGTTTGGCTGTCTCAATTTTTGCATGTCTATAATCTTCATCATTGTGATAACGTTCCCTGCTCTTTTGTCTAGCCTGCTCAATTGTTGCTTCTCTATAAAGTTTATCATTGTGATAACGCTCCTTGATCTTTTGTTTAGCCTGCTCAATTCTTGCTTCTCTGTAATGTTCATCATTACCATACCGTTCCTTGATCTTTTGTTTGGCTGTCTCAATTTTTGCATGTCTATAATCTTCATCATTGTGATAACACATCTTGCTGTTTTGTTTTGCTCTCTCAATTGTTACTTCTCGATACGCCTGGTCGGTTGAATACCTTTGTTTTGCTCTCTCAATTATTACTCCTCGATACACCTGGTCGGTTGAATACCTTTGCTTTTTTCTTTTCAAGTTACTATCTCTGTTGTTTGTGTAGTACTCTTTCTTCAACTTGCGTATAGCCTGCTTTGATCTAACCATTATTCTAATCAAGAATGAAAGAATTTTCAGTTTTGACTTTCCTTATATACTAATTATGACGTCACTCTATTCACGTCATAACTCTAATATAAAACTATGATGACGTTCATTATTTATCTAGTAGGGTTTCAGACAAGGTATTTCTAATGATGTACTTTTGTTTTGATCTGACTCTATTTTTAGGAGTTTTGGGTTTTTATATTTCTTAGCATTGGACTGATCGTCTATTACTAGGTTGCTAGCTACTGCTGCAACCCAAATTCACATATATATTTATTTATGAGAGGCAGCCTGGCCGAGTGGTCCAAGGCACTGGTGTTAGCCACCAGTCTCTTCAGAGGCGTGGGTTCAATTCTTACCGCTGGTATACGATTATGTTTGAAAGACTGCAGTGTGAAAAGACATCAAAATGCAGTTTTTGGTGGAAAAATTTATTCTCTTTTAGAAATAATTTATTTTAGTTACTATAGATTTTTAACCCAATTAATTTCCTTTAAAATGAGCTATTGAACAACCCTCTACGATGTTCCAGTGCCAAGCTATCTCTGGATACAAAAAAAGAAAAAAAAGAAAAAAAAAGAAAAAAATATCCCGTTTAGGCAGAATGTTGTAGTAGCTGCCACTTTTCTTGATTTTCAAGCCAATATATTTCCCTTGCTGTTCAAGCCAAGGGACAGAAATTTTACTATGCAGGGGTTTCGGACAAGGCGGTTCTAATGGTGTACTTTTTGTTTTGATCTGACTCTTTTTTTAAGAACTATGGGTTTTTATATTTCTTAACATTGGACGTGATCGTCTCTTACTAGGTTGCTAGCTACCGCTGCAACCCGGATCTCTTACTAGGTTGCTAGCTACCGCTGCAACCCGGATAATAAAACTATGATGACATTCATTATTTATCTAGTAGGGTTTCAGACAAGGTAATTCTAATGATGCACTTTTGTTTTGATCTGACTCTATTTTTAGGAATTTTGTTATATTTCTTAGCATTGTACTGATCGTCTCTTACTAGGTTGCTAGCGACTGCTGCAACCCAAATTCATATATATATTTATTTATGAGAGGCAGCCTGGCCGAGTGGTCCAAGGCACTGGTGTTAGCCACCAGTCTCTTCGGAGGCGTGGGTTCAAATCTTACCGCTGGTATACGATTATGTTTGAAAGACTGCAGTGTGAAAAGACATCGAAAATGCAGTTTTTGGTGGAAAAATTTATTCTCTTTTAGAAATAATTTATTTTAGTTAAGAAAAGGTTTTTAACCCAATTAATTTCCTTTAAAATGAGCTATTGAACAACCCTCTACGATGTTCCAGTGCCAAGCTATCTGTGGAAAAGAAAAAAAATAAAAAAATATCCCGTTTGGGGAGAATAACGTGGTTAAAGACAATTTTCTTGATTTTCAAGCCAATATATTTCCCTTGCTGTTCAAGCCAAGGGAAAGAAAGTTTCCTATACAGGGGTTTCGGACAAGGCGGTTCTAATGGTATACTTTTTGTTTTGATCTGACTCCTCTGTTAGGAACTATGGGTTTTTATATTTCTTAACATTGGACGTGATCGTCTCTTATTAGGTTGCTAGCTACCGCTGCAACCCGGATTGCTAGCTACCGCTGCAACCCGGATCTAGTAGCTACCACTTTTCTTGATTTTCAAGCCAATATATTTCCCTTGCTGTTCAAGCCAAGGGACAGAAAGTTTACTATACAGGGGCTTGAGACAAGGTGGTTCTAATGGATTACATGTTATTTTGAACTGACTCCTTTGTTATGAATTATGGGTTTTATATTTCTTAACAATTGATGTGATCGTATCTTACTAGGTTGCTAGCTACCACTGTAACCCGGATAAAAATTATTATCATATCTAACATGTAACTTTAACTTTATATGTCTTCGATAGTGTAATGGTAAGCACTGCCCACTTGTTACATGGGAGAACGGGGTTCGATTACCCGTTGGGGAGAACTTTTAATGTGTTGAATTAAAATCACTATTTTTTAAATTTAAAATTTAAAAAAGAAACTTGTTTATTTACATTCTAGCTAAAATAATGGAGATAATATGAATGAACCACAGGGTTCAGTTTCTTTGGGCTTGAGTTCCTTTTTTAACTGTAAATACAAACAGGAAAAAGCCTACGGCTTTTTCTTCCTTTAAATAGTAAGAGACGAAACTCAAACAATCAAGTAGCTAAATCCAATGAATGGAATGGTTTGCTATTTCAGTGATCGTCTTTTAATGTAAAAATTTGTTTTAATTACAAAAAATTTTCAAACACATTAATTTCCTTTAAAATGAGCCATTGAAAAACTCTCTACAATGTTCCAGTGCCAAGCTATATGTGGAATTACTAACCTATACTATAATTAAGTGGCGTATAACATTTAGTATAGGTAATAGGTCGTTCTTTATTATAAACCCAGATGATTCTACTTTTTTTAGGAGTTATGGTTTTTTATATTTCTTAACATTGGACTTGATCGTCTCTTACTTGGTTGCTAGCTACCGCTGCAACCCGGATAACCTTTACTATAGTAAAGTGGCCTATGAGATTTAGTATAGGCAAGAGATCGTTCTTTACTATAACTTGGCCGAGTGGTCCAAGGCGCTGGTGTTAGTCACCAGTCTGTTCGGAGGTGTGGGTTCAAATCCTACCACTGGTATACGATTATGACGTCATTGATCAATCTTTAATATGAAATATGCAATTTTTCGTAAAAAAATTACTCTATTTTAAAAATACATTGTTTTAAGTACAAAAAGTTTTTAACGCCATTAATTTCCTTTAAAATGAGCCATTGAACAACTCTCTACGATGTTCCAGTACCAAGCTATCTGTGGAAAAGAAGAAAAAAGAAACAAATATCCCCTTTGTAGAGAATAACGTTGTTAAAGTCAATTTTCTTGATTTTCAAGCCAATATATTTTCTTTGTTATTCAAGCCAAAGGGCGGTAAGTTTCCCTCATAGGAATTTCGGACAAGGCGATTCTAATGGTGTACTTTTTGTTTTGATCTGATTTTGTTTTTTAGGAGTTATGGGTTTTTATATTTCTTAACATTAGACGTGATCGTCTCTTACTAGGTTGCTAGCTACCGCTGCAAACCCGGATTAAAATGAGCTATTATACAGCTCTCTATGATTTTCCAGTGCCCAGCTAGCCGAGGAGGAAAAAAAACCGGAAAGAAAAAAATATCCCGTTTGTGGAGAATAACGTGGTTAAAGTCAATTTTCTTGATTTTCAGGCGAATATATTTTCTTTCTTATTCAAGCCAAAGGGCGGTAAGTTTCCTTTATAGGGGTTTCCGACAAGGCGGTTCTAATGGTGTAATTTTTTTGATCTGACTCTTTTTTTAGGTGTTAGGGGTTTTTATATTTCTTAACATTGGACGTGATCGTCTCTTACTAGGTTGCTAGCTACCGCTGCAACCCGGATCAGAAGTGGCGGTTCTAATGGTGTACTTTTTGTTTTGATCTGACTTTTTTTTAGGAGTTATGGGTTTTTATATTTCTTAACATTGGACGTGTTTCTCTTACTAGGTTGCTAGCTACCGCTGCAACCCGGACTATGATAACTTTATTGATCCCTTATATAAAAACTGGAAAAATACCTGAAAATTTTAAAATTAGTTTTATTTTTTGTTAGGTTTTTGTTTAATAACAAGCCCGACATATTTACTTTGTTGTTAAGCAAAGAGACTCCATGTTACAGTTGCCACTGCAACCTGGATACCGCTACAATCTGGATAGCTTGTAGCTACCCTTGGAACCGCCGTATATCAGTTACTATGGGCGAGAGATCGTTCTTACTGTAAATTTTCATTTCCGTGTTGTATTTTGTTTTTTTAGGATCGGTACCTGATTCAGTTGTATATTTCAGTTTTCCGGCTTTTACTTTAACAAATGTTGGCTGCTTTCTAATAGCAAGTTTTTCCGTAAAGAATGCTTACTTTATATAGCATTATTCAAGTATGTTACTAATTTAACAAATACAATGATGTAACAAGTCACTTAAAACACTAATATATTCAAACTTGTTTTTAAATTTTTTAGTCATTTTTCTACTTTCAATTCAAAACATTCAATTGCTACTTAGACACTATAAATGTTTTTGCAATTTACATAATAACTTTAGAGATTATGAAGTGAAAACTAAATGTTCTATGAGATTTTGATTTTTCTATTGCATTATAAAAAGTTTAGCAATTATCTGGTGTTATTGGTTATTGTTTTGTTACTATGGGATGTGTTCGTCTCTTACTAAGTTATAATAAAAAACAAAACTATTTTTAAAATTTTCAGGTATTTTTCTAGTTTGAAATAAAACATAAAAATTATTCCTCGGAAACCATAAATATTTTTTCAGTTTACATAATGAACTAAAAACTAAACAAAATAAAAATTGAGTTTCTTTTCTACAGAAATATGGCACAAAAATGCACACTTCAGAAGCTAAGTCAAAAAAAGTTTGGTTCCAGGAGACAATTATAACTCTGGAGTTAGAGATGACATCATACTTTCGTTGTTTAAATCGAAAATAAAACAAAACTAATTTGAAAATTTTCAGGTATTTTTCTAGCTGGAGTTAAAAAATTAATGTTATTGCTCAGTTAACATAAACATTTTTGCAGTTTACATAACAACGTTAGAGATTCTGAACTGAAATCTAAAACCAAATAAAAAAAATTTTTTTACTACGGAAATATAGCATAGAAGACACGCACTTTAGAAGTTGAGCCAAAAAAAGTTTGATCCCAGGAGACATTTACAACTTTGAAGTGAGAGATGAAATAAAACTTTTGTTGATCAATATATTTTTGTAGTTTATAACTTTAGCGATTCTGAACTAAAAACGAAAATAAAATAAAAATTAATTTTTTCAATTTTTACGTTACGTCGCTAATTAAGTCATATAGGGTTATTAGTACACAATAGGTTTTAGATATTACGTCATGTCACTTATTACGTCATATATGGTTATTACTAGATAATCGGTAAAATATTCTTTCTTTACTATAATTTAAAATGATCCATTGAACAACTGTCTATGATGTTCCAGTGCTAAGCTATCTATGGAATATAAAGTTTAAAATACAACCTTACCACGAACTGTTTGATTGCTTCAAAAACAAAAATCAAATGTCTTTGAAAAGACAGCAGTATGGAAAGACATCAAAAATACAGTTTTTAGTGGAAAAATTTATTCTGTTTTAATTTGTTTTAGTTACAAAAGGTTTTTAACCCAATTAATTTCCTTTAAAATGAGCCATTGAACAACTTTCTACGATGTTCCAGTGCAAAGCTATCTCTGGATAACAAGAAAGAAAAAAATATTCCGTTTAGGCAGAATGTTGTAGTAGCTGCCACTTTTCTTGATTTTCAAGCCAATAAATTTCCCTTGCTGTTCAAGCCAAATGACAGAAAGTTTCCTATACAGGGGTTTCGGACAAGGCGGTTCTAATATTGTACTTTTTGTTTTGATCTGATTCCTTTTTAAGGAACTATGGGTTTTTACATTTCTTAACATTGGACGTGATCGTCTCTTACTAGGTTGCTAGCTACCGCTGCAACCCGTATAATTGAACCCAATTAATTTCCTTTAAAATGAGCCGTTGAACAACTCTCTATGATGTTCCAGAGCAAAGCTATCTCTTGAAAAGAAGAAAAAAAGAAAAATTTAGGAACTATGGGTTTTTATATTTCTAAACATTGGACGTGATCGTCTCTTACTAGGTTGCTAGCTACTGCTGTAACCCGGAGGCTGCTAGCTACTCCTGCAACCCGGATTTGTTACTATATACTATATATTACCTATACTATAGTTAAGTGGCCTATAAAATTTAGTATAGGCAAAAGGTCGTTCTTTATTATAAAATGCAACCCGGATAAATTGCTTAAGAAATCAAATATCTTTGAGAAGATTGCAATATGAAAAGACAAGTGATAAAAGTATTATATTTATCATATTGATAATCTTACAAAATTAATGAATGACGCCATAGTCCAAGTGGCAAGCACGATCGGCCTTTAACCGAAAGGTTGGTGGTTCAAAGCCATCTGGGATCATTTTCTTTTAATTTGTAATTCAGTTATCAAGAAAACCATATCATTACTATATCATTAACAATAATTAAGTTGAGTATGCAATTTAGTATAGGCAATAGTTCGTTCTTTATTATAAACTGAAAATTTTAAAATTATTTTTTTTAGGTTTTTGTTTAATAACAAACCGACATATTTTCTTTGTTTTTAAGCAAAGAGACTCCGGGTTACAGCTGCCGCTGCAACCCGGATACCACTACAATCTGGATGGCTTGTAGCTACCCCTAGAACCACCGTATGTCAGTTACTATGGGCGAGAGATCGTTCTAGTCTTTTTTCGTTTTGAAATAGTAAGAGACGAACCTAAAACAATCAAGTAGCTAAACTAAGTCCAATGTATGCAATGGTTTGTTATTGCAATTATCGCCTTTTAATGTAACTATTTAATTACTACTTCTCGGGGATTTTCCACAGATAGCTTGGCACTGGAACATCGTAGAGAGTTGTTCAATGGCTCATTTTAAAGGAAATTAATTGGGTTAAAAATCTTTTGTAACCAAAATAAATTTTATCTAAAAGAGAATGAATTTTTCCACTAAAAACTGCATTTTCGATGTCTTTTCACACTGCAGTCTTTTCAAAGATATTTGATTCTTGTACATAAATCTCATAACTATATATGTGAATCCGGGTTGCAGAAGTAGCTAGCAACCTAGTAAGAGACGATCAGTCCAACGCTAATAAATATAAAAACTCAGAACTCCTAAAAATAGAGTCAGATCATCCGGGTTGCAGTGGTAGCTAGTAACCTAGTAAGAGACGATCACGTCCTCCGTGTTGGAGCGGTAGCTAGCAACCTAGTAAGAGACGATCACGTCCAATGATAAGAAATATAAAAACCCATAGTTCCTAAAAAAGGAGTCAGATCAAAACAAAAAGTACACCTATAGAACTGCCTTGTCCGAAACCCCTGTATAGGAAACTTTCTGTCCCTTGGCTTGAACAGCAAGGGAAATATATTGGCTTGAAAATCAAGAAAAGTGGCAGCTACTACAACATTCTGCCTAAACGGGATATTTTTTCTTATTCTTTCTTGTTTTCCACTGATAGCTTGGCACTAGAACATTGTAGAGAGTTGTTCAATGGCTCATTTTAAAGGAAATTAATTGGGTTAAAAATATTTTGTAACTAAAATAAATTATTTCTAAGAGAGAATACATTTTTCAATTAAAAACTGCATTTTTGATGTCTTTTCATACTGCAGTCTTTTCAAAGATATTTGATTTTTGTACATCCGGGTTGCAGCGGTAACTAGCAACCTAGTAAGAGACGATCACGTCCAATGTTAAGAAATATAAAAACCCATGGTTCCTAAAAAAAAAGGAGTCAGATCAAAACAAAAAGTACACCATTAGAACCGCCTTGTCCGAAACTCCTGTATAGGAAACTTCCCCTTCCTTGGCTTGAACAGCAAGGGAAATATATTGGCTTGAAAATCAAGAAAAGTGGCAGCTACTACAACATTCTGCCTAAACGGGATATTTTTTTTTCTTTCTTCTTTTCCACAGATAGCTTGGCACTGGAACATCGTAGAAAGTTGTTCAATGGCTCATTTTAAAGGAAATTAATTGGGTTTACAATGATTTGTTATTCCAATGATCGTCTTTTAATGTAACGTATAAAATTTAGTATAGGCAAGAGGTCGTTCTTTATTATAATCTGTGGAAAAGAAGAAAGAAAAAAATATGCCGTTTAGGCAAAATATAGCCGCCACTTTTCTTGATTTTCAAGCCAATATATTATTTAGGAGTTATGGGTTTTTATATTTGTTAACATTGGACGTGATCGTCTCTTACTAGGTTGCTAGCTACCGCTGCAACCCGGATTACAAACAGGAAAAAGCCTAAGGCTTTTTCTTCTTTGAAATAGTAAGAGACGAACCTCAAGTAGTTAACTAAGTCCAATGTATACAGTGGTATGTTATTCCAATGATCGTCTTTTAATGTAACTTCTCCAAAGAACTATATCAATCCTTTATTTAATTTAATATAACCTGATTACAAACAGGAAAAAGCCTACGGCTTTTTCTTCTCTGAAGTAGTAAGAGACGACTCTCAAAGAATCAGGGAGCTAACTAAGTCCAACGTATGCAATGGTTTGTTCTTCTAATGATCGTCTTTTAATATAATACTAGCCTATACTATAGTTCAGTGGCCTATAAAATATAAAAAACTGATTACAAACAGGAAAAAAGCCTACGGCTTTTTCTTCTTTGAAATAGTAAGAGACGAACCTCAAACAATCAAGTAGCTAACTAATTCCAATGCATACAATTGTTCGTTATTCCAATAATCGTCTTTTAATGTAATAATTAAGTGGCGTATAAAATTTAGCATAGGGAAGAAGTCGTTCTTTATTATAATTTGTTTTGATCTGACTCTATTTTTAGGAGTTTTGGGTTTTTATATTTCTTAGCATGGGACTGATCGTCTCTTGCTAGGTTGCTAGCTACTGCTGCAACCCAAATTATAAGAGGCAGCCTGGCCGAGTGGTCCAAGGCACTGGTGTTAGCCACCAGTCTCTTCGGAGGCGTGGGTTCAAATCTTACCGCTGGTATACGATTATGTTTGAAAGACTGCAGTGTGAAAAGACATCAAAAATGCAGTTTTTGGTGGAAAAATTTATTCTCTTTTAGAAATAATTTATTTTAGTTACTATAAGTTTTTAACCCAATTTGTTTTGATCTGACTCCTCTGTTAGGAACTATGGGTTTTTATATTTCTTAACATTGGACGTGATCGTCTCTTACTAGGTTGCTAGCTACCGCTGCAACCCGGATGTAATCTTAACTATAGTGAAGTTTCGTATGCAAGTTAGTATAGGGAAGAGTTTGATCTTTATTATAACAGAAATTTTACTATACAGGGGTTTCGGACAAGGCGGTTCTAATGGTGTACTTTTTGTTTTGATCTGACTCCCTTTTTAGGAGCTATAGGTTTATATATTTCTTAACATTGGACGTGATCGTCTCTTACTAGGTTGCTAGCTACCGCTGCAACCCGGATTATTATGATCAGTCCTTTATGTAAACCTTACTAACCTATGCTATAGTTCAGTGGTCTATAAATTTAGTATAGGCAAGAGGTCGTTCTTTATTATACCATCATCGAAAAAAGGGGGAAGCAACCCCTAAAAGTCATATAACCTTAGTAAAAATAGTGGCTTATATAGTATAGGGAAGAGTTCGTTCTTTATTATAAGGAAAAGAAGAAAAAAGAAAAAATCCCGTTTAGGCAGAATGTTGTAGTAGCTGCCACTTTTCTTGGTTTTCAAGCCAATATATTTCCCTTGCTGTTCAAGCAAAGGGACAGAACGTTTCCTATACAGGGGTTTCGGACAAGGCGGTTCTAATGCTGTACTTTTTGTTTTGACCTAACTCTTTTTTTAGGAGTTAGGGGTTTTTATATTTCTTAACGTTGGACGTGATCGTCTCTTACTAGGTTGCTAGCTACCGCTGAAACCCGGAGGTAGCTACGCCTGGAACCACCGTATATCAGTTACTATAGGCAAGAGATCGTTCTTTACTGTAAATAATGTAAAAAATTTTCAGGAATTATTCTAGTTTCAGTTAACGAATAATTTTTTTTTAACCCCCAAAAATTACTGTATTTTAAATAATAATGGATAATTATATAAGAAAACCTAATCTACAAAAATCATTTATGATGAACTATATCGATCCTTTATGTAATTTCTTAGAGAAGAAACTTTCAAAAGATGTTTGTTTGAAGTTATATTGTCAATAGAATATTTCAGTTGACATGGGCATGTCGTTCTTAACTGTAATGTAAGTTTCCTACATAAGATTTTTGGAAAAGACATTATAATTATAATGGTCTACTTTGTGTTTCGATCTGACTCTATTTTTACGAATTATGGGCCATTTTATTTTTTACCATGGAACGTGATCGATCCTTTATGTAAAATATTACAAACAGGAAAAAGCCTACGGCTTTTTATTCTTTTAAATAGTAAGAGACGAACCTCAAACGATCAAGTAGCTAACTAAGTCCAATACATGCAATAACTTTTTATTCCAATGATCGTCTTTTAATGTAACATATCAGTTACTATGGGCGAGAGATCGTTTTTACTGTAAAATCAAATATCTTTGAAAAGACTGCAGTATGAAAAGATATCAAAAATGCAGTTTTTAATTGAAAAATTTATTCTCTCTTGGAAATAATTTATTTTAGTTACAAAAGATTTTTAACCGCATGAGTTTCCTTTAAAATGAGCCATTGAACAACTTTCTACGATGTTCCAGTGCCAAGCTATCTGTGGAAAACAAGAAAAAAAATATCCCTTTTAGGCAGAATTTTGTAGTAGCTGCCACTTTTCTTGATTTTCAAGCCAATATATTTCCCTTGCTGTTCAAGCCAAGGGACAGAAAGTATCCTATACAGGGGTTTCGGACAAGGCGGTTCTAATGGTGTACTTTTCGTTTTGATCTGACTCTTTTTTTAGGAGTTAGGGGTTTTTATATTTCATAACATCGGACGTGATCGTCCCTTACTAGGTTGCTAGCTACCGCTGCAACCCGGATTACAAACAGGAAAAAGCCTAGGACTTTTTCTTCTTAGAAATAGTAAGAGACGAACCTCAAACGATCAAGTAACGATCAAGTAGGGTTTTCGGAAAAGACATTATAATTATAATGGTCTACTTTGTGTTTCAATCTGACTCTATTTTTACGAATTATGGGCTATTTTATTTTTTACCATGGGACGTGATCCATCCCTTATGTAAAATATTACAAACAGGAAAAAGCCTACGGCTTTTTCTTCTTTGAAATAGTAAGAGACGAACCTCAAACGATCAAGTAGCTAACTAAGTCCAATACATGCAATAAATTTTTATTCCAATGATCGTCTTTTAATGTAACATATCAGTTACTATGGGAGAAAGATCGTTCTTTACTGTAAAATATGAATGAACCACAGGGTCCAGTTTCTTTGGGCTTGAGTCCGTTCTTTACTATAACTACCGCTTGAACCCGGGCTATAAAACACAAACAGGAAGAAGCCTACGGCTTTTTCTTCTTTGGAATAGTAAGAGACGATCCTCAAATAATCAGACAGCTAACTAGGTTGATAATCTATTCTTTAATAGAAACTTCATTAATCGGATATTTTAATATATCCTATATGGTCTAGAGGTTGGGATAGCTCTCACCCAGTTGGCTTGAGTTCAATTTCCGTATGGGAAATTTTTACTTATGATGATTTCTTAAGGAATATAATTAAAATTTTTTAATGTAATAAAAATATTTTGTTTTAATTACAAAAGGTTTTTAACCCCATTAAGTTACATTTAAATGAGCCATTGAACAACTCTCTACGATGTTCCAGTGCCAAGCTATCTGTTGAATTACTAACCTATACTATAATTAAGTGGCGTATAAAATTTAGTATAGGCAAGAAGTCGTTCTTTATTATATGGGTTCAAATCTTACCGCTGGTATAATGTTTGAAATACTGCAGTGTGAAAAGACATCAAAAATGCAGTTTTTGGTGGAAAAATTTATTCTCTCTTAGAAATAATTTATTTTAGTTACTATAGATTTTTAACCCAATTAATTTCCTTTAAAATGAGCCATTGAACAACTCTCTACGATGTTCCAGTGCCAAGCTATCTCTGGAAAAGAAGAAAAAAGAAAAAAAATATCCCGTTTAGGCAGAATGTTGTAATAGCTGCCACTTTTCTTAATTTTCAAGCCAATATATTTCCCTTGCTGTTTCAAGCCAAGGGACAGAAAGTTTCCTATACAGGGCTTTCGGACAAGGCGGTTCTAATGGTGTACTTTTGAATTTGATCTGACTCCTTTGGTAGAAACTATGGGTTTTTATATTTCTTAATATTGGACGTGATCGTCTCTTACTAGGTTGCTAGCTACCGCTGCAACCCGGATTTTACAATGGGCTAAGGTTAGTTCTTTACTGTAAATAGCAAAACACATCGAAGAGTTTAAGTTTTAGTTTAGAGTTTTAATTTAGAGTATTATGGCGTTTATATTGGCATTATAACGGCATAGTTATGTGAGGCAGCGTGGTCGAGCGGTTTAAGGTGCTGGTGTTAGCCACTCTTCAATTCGGAGGCATGGGTTCGAATCCCACCGCTTACAGTATTTTATACCAAAGCTAATTATAATCTTGTTTTAGTTACTATGAACTGAAGTTCGTTCTTTACTATAATTTAAAAATAAATTGTTGTAATTACAAAAAGTTCTTAGCCCCATTAATTTCCTTTAAAATAAGGTATTGAACAACTGTCTACAATGTTCCAATGCCAAGCTATCTGTGGAATTACTAACCTATGCTACAAGTATATGTCACTTATTACGTCATATATGGTTATTAGTAGATAATCGGTAAAATATTCGTTCTTTATTATAAATTACTTCTTGATACGCCTGGTCGGTTGAATACCTTTGTTTTGCTCTCTCAATTATTACTTCTCGATACGCCTGGTCGGTTGAATACCTTTGCTTTTTTCTTTTCAAGTTACTATCTCTGTTGTTTGTGTAGTACTTTTTTTCAACTTGCGTATAGCTTGCTTTGATCTAATCATTATCTAATCCAGAATGAGAGAATTTACAGTTTTGACTTTTCTTATATACTAATTATGACGTCAAGGCGTAATGATTTTATTTCATGATGTCATGGCGCAATGGTATTATTTCATGACGTCTTCAGAAACAACAATATAATTTCGTGTTTTTCTATTCACGTCATAGCTCTAATATAAAACTATGATGACATTCATTATTTATCTAATAGGGTTTCAGACAAGGTAATTCTAATGATGTACTTTTGTTTTGATCTGACTCTATTTTTAGGAGTTTTGGGTTTTTATATTTCTTAGCATTGGACTGATCGTCTCTTACTAGGTTGCTAGCTACTGCTGCAACCCAAATTCACATATATATATTTATTTATGAGAGGCAGCCTGGCCGAATGGTCCAAGGCACTGGTGTTAGCCACCAGTCTCTTCGGAGGCGTGGGTTCAAATCTTACCGCTGGTATACGATTATGTTTGAAAGACTGCAGTGTGAAAAGACATCAAAAATGCAGTTTTTGGTGTAAAAATTTATTCTCTTTTAGAAATAATTTAATTTAGTTACTATAGATTTTTAACCCAATTAATTTCCTTTAAAATGAGCTATTGAAAAACCCTCTACGATGTTCCAGTGCCAAGCTATCTCTGGATACAAAAAAAAAGAAAAAAAGAAAAAAATATCCCGTTTGTGGAGAATAACGTGGTTAAAGTCAATTTTCTTGATTTTCAAGCCAATATATTTCCCTTGCTGTTCAAGCCAAGGGACAGAAAGTTTCCTATACAGGGGTTTCGGACAAGGCGGTTCTAATGGTGTACTTTTTGTTTTGATCTGACTCCTTTGTTAGGAACTATTGGTTTTTATATTTCTTAACATTGGACGTGATCGTCTCTTACTAGGTTGCTAGCTACCGCTGCAACCCGGATTACTGTTCAAGCCAAGGGAAAGAAATTTTCCTAAATAAGGGTTTCGGACACGACGGTTCAAATGGTGTACTTTTTGTTTTGATTTGATACTTTTTTTAGGAGCTATGGGTTTTTATATTTCTTAACATTGGACGTGATCGTCTCTTACTAGGTTGCTAGCTACCGCTGCAACTCGGATCTAGTGCCAAGCTATCTGTGGAATTACTAACCTATGCTATAATTCAGTGGCGTATAAAATTTAGTATAGGCATGAGGTCGTTCTTTATTATAAATGATCATCTCTTACTAGGTTGCTAGCTACTGCTGCAACCCAAATTATAAGAGGCAGCCTCGCCGAGTGGTCCAAGACACTGGTGTTAGCCATTAGTCTCTTCGGAGGCGTGGGTTCAAATCTTACCGCTGGTATACGATTATGTTTGAAATACTGCAGTGTGAAAAGACATCAAAAATGCAGTTTTTGGTGGAAAAATTTACTCTCTCTTAGAAATAATTTATTTTAGTTACTATATGTTTTTAACCCAATTAATTTCCTTTAAAATGAGCTATTGAACAACCCTCTACGATGTTCCAGTGCCAAGCTATCTGTGAAAAAGAAAAACAGAAAAAAAAAGAAAAAAATATCCCGTTTAGGCAGAATGTTGTAGTAGCTGCCACTTTTCTTGATTTTCAAGCCAATATATTTCCCTTGCTGTTCAAGCCAAGGGACAGAAAGTTTCCTATACAGGGGTTTCGGACAAGGCGGTTCTAATGGTGTACTTTTTGTTTTGATCTGACTCCTCTGTTAGGAACTATGGGTTTTTATATTTCTTTACATTGGACGTGATCGTCTCTTACTAGGTTGCTAGCTACCGCTGCAACCCGGATAAATAATGTTATTTCCAAGATCGTCCTTTTATGTAACGGCAACCCGGATCTATTATCATGGGTTAGAGGTCGTTCTTTACTATAAACTAGGTTGCTAGCTACCACTGCAACCCAGATTTGACTTTACTGTATCTTATAAGACTTAAGTTACTATGGACTACAGATCGGTCTTTATTATATATTTCATGATGACGTCATGGCGCAATGATATTATTTCATGACTTCTTCAGAAACCACAACATAATTTCGTGTTTTTCTATTCACGTCATAGCTCTAATATAAAGCTATGACGACATTCATTATTTATCTAGTAGGGTTTCAGACAAGGTAGTTCTAATGATGTACTTTTGTTTTGATCTTATTCTATTTTTAGGAGTTTTGGATTTTTATATTTCTTAGCATGAGACTTATCGTCTCTTACTAGGTTGCTAGCTACTGCTGCAACCCAAATTATAAGAGGCAGCCTGGCCGAGTGGTCCAAGACACTGGTGTTAGCCACCAGTCTCGTCGGAGGCGTGGGTTCAAATCTTACCGCTGGTATACGATTATGTTTGAAAGACTGCAGTGTGAAAAGACATCAAAAATGCAGTTTTTGGTGGAAAAATTTATTCTCTTTTAGAAATAATTCATTTTAGTTACTATAAATTTTTAACCCAATTAATTTTCTTTAAAATGAGCTATTGAACAACCCTCTACGATGTTCCAGTGCTAAGCTATCTGTGGAAAAGAAAAAAAGAAAAAAAAAAGAAAAAAATATCCCGTTTAGGCAGAATGTTGTAGTAGCTGCCACTTTTCTTGATTTTCAAGCCAATATATTTCCCTTGCTGTTCAAGCCAAGGGACAAAAAGTTTCCTATACAGGGGTTTCGGACAAGGCGGTTCTAATGGTGTACTTTTTGTTTTGATCTGACTCCTTTGTTAGGAACTATTGGTTTTTATATTTCTTAACATTGGACGTGATCGTCTCTTACTAGGTTGCTAGCTACCGCTGCAACCCGGATTACTGTTCAAGCCAAGGGAAAGAAATTTTCCTAAATAAGGGTTTCGGACACGACGGTTCAAATGGTGTACTTTTTGTTTTGATTTGATACTTTTTTTAGGAGCTATGGGTTTTTATATTTCTTAACATTGGACGTGATCGTCTCTTACTAGGTTGCTAGCTACCGCTGCAACTCGGATCTAGTGCCAAGCTATCTGTGGAATTACTAACCTATACTATAATTCAGTGGCGTATAAAATTTAGTATAGGCATGAGGTCGTTCTTTATTATAAATGATCATCTCTTACTAGGTTGCTAGCTACTGCTGCAACCCAAATTATAAGAGGCAGCCTCGCCGAGTGGTCCAAGACACTGGTGTTAGCCATTAGTCTCTTCGGAGGCGTGGGTTCAAATCTTACCGCTGGTATACGATTATGTTTGAAATACTGCAGTGTGAAAAGACATCAAAAATGCAGTTTTTGGTGGAAAAATTTACTCTCTCTTAGAAATAATTTATTTTAGTTACTATATGTTTTTAACCCAATTAATTTCCTTTAAAATGAGCTATTGAACAACCCTCTACGATGTTCCAGTGCCAAGCTATCTGTGAAAAAGAAAAACAGAAAAAAAAAGAAAAAAATATCCCGTTTAGGCAGAATGTTGTAGTAGCTGCCACTTTTCTTGATTTTCAAGCCAATATATTTCCCTTGCTGTTCAAGCCAAGGGACAGAAAGTTTCCTATACAGGGGTTTCGGACAAGGCGGTTCTAATGGTGTACTTTTTGTTTTCATCTGACTCCTCTGTTAGGAACTATGGGTTTTTATATTTCTTTACATTGGACGTGATCGTCTCTTACTAGGTTGCTAGCTACCGCTGCAACCCGGATAAATAATGTTATTTCCAAGATCGTCCTTTTATGTAACGGCAACCCGGATCTATTATCATGGGTTAGAGGTCGTTCTTTACTATAAACTAGGTTGCTAGCTACCACTGCAACCCAGATTTGACTTTACTGTATCTTATAAGACTTAAGTTACTATGGACTACAGATCGGTCTTTATTATATATTTCATGATGACGTCATGGCGCAATGATATTATTTCATGACTTCTTCAGAAACCACAACATAATTTCGTGTTTTTCTATTCACGTCATAGCTCTAATATAAAGCTATGACGACATTCATTATTTATCTAGTAGGGTTTCAGACAAGGTAGTTCTAATGATGTACTTTTGTTTTGATCTTATTCTATTTTTAGGAGTTTTGGATTTTTATATTTCTTAGCATGAGACTTATCGTCTCTTACTAGGTTGCTAGCTACTGCTGCAACCCAAATTATAAGAGGCAGCCTGGCCGAGTGGTCCAAGACACTGGTGTTAGCCACCAGTCTCGTCGGAGGCGTGGGTTCAAATCTTACCGCTGGTATACGATTATGTTTGAAAGACTGCAGTGTGAAAAGACATCAAAAATGCAGTTTTTGGTGGAAAAATTTATTCTCTTTTAGAAATAATTCATTTTAGTTACTATAAATTTTTAACCCAATTAATTTTCTTTAAAATGAGCTATTGAACAACCCTCTACGATGTTCCAGTGCTAAGCTATCTGTGGAAAAGAAAGAAAAAAGAAAAAAAAAAGAAAAAAATATCCCGTTTAGGCAGAATGTTGTAGTAGCTGCCACTTTTCTTGATTTTCAAGCCAATATATTTCCCTTGCTGTTCAAGCCAAGGGACAAAAAGTTTCCTATACAGGGGTTTCGGACAAGGTGGTTCTAATGGTGTACTTTTTGTTTTGATCTGACTCCTCTGTTAGGAACTATGGGTTTTTATATTTCTTAACATTGGACGTGATCGTCTCTTACTAGGTTGCTAGCTACCGCTGCAACCCGGATTATTTCATGACGTCATGGCGCAATGGTATTATTTCATGACGTCTTCGGAAACAACAATATAATTTCGTGTTTTTCTATTCACGTCATAGCTCTAATATAAAACTATGATGACATTCATTATTTATCTAGTAGGGTTTCAGACAAGATGGTTCTAATGATGTACTTTTGTTTTGATCTGACTCTATTTTTAGGAGTTTTTGAGTTTTTATATTTTTTAGCATTGGACGGATCGTCTCTTACTAGGTTGCTAGCTACTGCTGCAACCCAAATTCACATATATATATAGTTATGAGAGGCAGATTGGCCGAGTGGTCCAAGGCGCTGGTTTTAGCCACCTGTCTCTTCGGAGGCGTGGGTTCAAATCTTACCGCTGGTATACGATTATGTTTGAAAGACTGCAGTATGAAAAGACATCAAAAATGCAGTTTTTGGTGGAAAAATTTATTCTCTCTTAGAAATAATTTATTTTAGTTACTATAGATTTGTAACCCAATTAATTTCCTTTTGAACAACAAATGAGCTATTGAACAACTTTCTACTTTGTTCCAGTGCCAAGCTATCTCTGGAAAACAAGAAAAAAAGAGAAAGAAAAAAATATGCCGTTTGTGGAGAATAACGTGGTTAAAGTCAATTTTCTTTATTTTCAAGCCAATTGTTTCCCTTGCTGTTCAAGCCAAGGGACAGAAATTTTACTATACAGGGGTTTCGGACAAGGCGGTTCTAATGGTGTACTTTTTGTTTTGATCTGACTCCTTTTTCAGGAGCTATGGGTTTTTATATTTCTTAATATTGGACGAGATCGTCTCTTACTAGGTTGCTAGCTACCGCTGCAACCCGGATGTTTTTCACTATCAATTATTACTTCTTGATACGCCTGGTTGGCTGAATACCTTTGCTTTTTTCTTTTCAAGATACTATCTCTGTTTGTTTTGTAGTACTGTTTTTTTAACTTGCGTGTAGCTTGCTTTGATCTAACCATTATGTATTCATGAATGAGACCATTTACAGTTTTGACGTTTCTTATATAGTAATTATGACGTCACGGCGTAATGATTTTATTTTATGATGTCATGTCGCAATGGTATTATTTCATGACATCTTCAGAAACAACAATATAATTTCGTGTTTTTCTATTCACGTCATAGCTCTAATATAAAACTATGATGAAATTCATTATTTATCTAGTAGGGTTTCAGACAAGATGGTTCTAATGATGTACTTTTGTTTTGATCTGACTCTATTTTTAGGAGTTTTTGAGTTTTTATATTTTTTAGCATTGGACGGATCGTCTCTTACTAGGTTGCTAGCTACTGCTGCAACCCAAATTCACATATATATATAGTTATGAGAGGCAGATTGGCCGAGTGGTCCAAGGCGCTGGTTTTAGCCACCTGTCTCTTCGGAGGCGTGGGTTCAAATCTTACCGCTGGTATACGATTATGTTTGAAAGACTGCAGTATGAAAAGACATCAAAAATGCAGTTTTTGGTGGAAAAATTTATTCTCTCTTAGAAATAATTTATTTTAGTTACTATAGATTTGTAACCCAATTAATTTCCTTTTGAACAACAAATGAGCTATTGAACAACTTTCTACTTTTTTCCAGTGCCAAGCTATCTCTGTAAAACAAGAAAAAAAGAGAAAGAAAAAATATGCCGTTTGTGGAGAATAACGTGGTTAAAGTCAATTTTCTTTATTTTCAAGCCAATTGTTTCCCTTGCTGTTCAAGCCAAGGGACAGAAATTTTACTATACAGGGGTTTCGGACAAGGCGGTTCTAATGGTGTACTTTTTGTTTTGATCTGACTCCTTTTTCAGGAGCTATGGGTTTTTATATTTCTTAATATTGGACGAGATCGTCTCTTACTAGGTTGCTAGCTACCGCTGCAACCCGGATGTTTTTCACTATCAATTATTACTTCTCGATACGCCTGGTCGGCTGAATACCTTTGCTTTTTTCTTTTCAAGATACTATCTCTGTTTGTTTTGTAGTACTGTTTTTTTAACTTGCGTGTAGCTTGCTTTGATCTAACCATTATGTATTCATGAATGAGACCATTTACAGTTTTGACGTTTCTTATATAGTAATTATGACGTCACGGTGTAATGATTTTATTTTATGACGTCATGTCGCAATGGTATTATTTCATGACATCTTCAGAAACAACAATATAATTTCGTGTTTTTCTATTCACGTCATAGCTCTAATATAAAACTATGATGAAATTCATTATTTATCTAGTAGGGTTTCAGACAAGGTGGTTATAATGATGTACTTTTGTTTTGATCTGACTCTATTTTTATGAGTTTTTGGGTTTTTATATTTCTTAGCATTGGATTGATCGTCTCTTACTAGGTTGCTAGCTAGTGCTGCAACCCAAATTCACATATATATATAGTTATGAGAGGCAGATTGGCCGAGTGGTCCAAGGCGCTGGTGTTAGCCCCCAGTCTCTTCGGAGGCGTGGGTTCAAATCTTACCGCTGGTTTACGATTATGTTTGAAAGACTGCAGTATGAAAAGACATCAAAAATGCAGTTTTTGGTGGAATTTATCCTCTCTTAGAATTGTAACTAGTTACTATAGATTTGTAACCCAATTAATTTCCTTTTAAATGGGCTATTGAACAACTTTCTACGATGTTCCAGTGCCAAGCTATCTCTGGAAAACAAGAATAAAAGAGAAAGAAAAAAATATGCCGTTTGTTGAGAATAACGTGGTTGAAGTCAATTTTCTTGATTTTCAAGCCAATATATCTCCCTTGCTGTTCAAGCCAAGGGACAGAAATTTTACTATACAGGGGTTTCGGACAAGCCGGTTGTAATGGTGAACTTTTTGTTTTGATCTGACTCCTTTTATAGGAGCTATGGGTTTTTATATTTCTTAACATTGGACGTGATCGTCTCTTACTAGGTTGCTAGCTACCGCTGCAACCCGGATATACGTTATAACCAAATATGACGTACTAAGTGAATGCAATATTATACACGTTCATCTTCCGACAAGATAATTCTTTTTTATTTTAGTTCTAAGTTTTGGATCGCTAAATTTATTATCTAAACTGCAAAAGTATTTATGGTGTCTAAGTAATAATCTTAATTTTTTAATTGAAACTAGAAAAATATCTGAAAATTTTTAAATTATTTTGATTTGTTGTTATGTTTCCGGGTTTCCGGGTTGCAGCGGTAGCTAGCAACCTAGTAAGAGACGATCACGTCCAATGTTAAGAAATATAAAAACCCATAGTTCCTAACAAAGGAGTCAGATCAAAACAAAAAGTACACCATTAGAACCGCCTTGTCCGAAACCCCTGTATAGGAAACTTTCTGTCCCTTGGCTTGAACAGCAAGGGAAATATATTGGCTTGAAAATCAAGAAAATTGACTTTAACCACGTTATTCTCCCCAAACGGGATATTTTTTTCTTTTTTTCTTTTTTTTTTATTTTCCACAGATAGCTTGGCACTGGAACATCGTAGAGGGTTGTTCAATAGCTCATTTTAAAGGAAATTAATTGGGTTAAAAATTTATAGTAACTAAAATAAATTATTTCTAAAAGATAATAAATTTTTCCACCAAAAACTGCATTTTTGATGCCTTTTCACACTGCAGTCTTTCAAACATAATCGTATACCAGCGGTAAGATTTGAACCCACGCCTCCGAAGAGACTGGTGGCTAACACCAGTGCCTTGGACCACTCGGCCAGGCTGCCTCTCATAAATAAATATATATGTGAATTTGGGTTGCAGCAGTAGCTAGCAACCTAGTAAGAGACAATCAGTCCCATGCTAAGAAATATAACAAAACTCCTAAAAATAGAGTAAGATCAAAACGAAAGTACATCATTGAAACTACCTTGTCTGAAACCCTACTAGATAAATAATGAATGTCGTCATAGCTTTATATTAGATTAGAGCTATGACGTGAATAGAAAAACACAAAATTATATTGTTGTTTCTGATGACGTCATGAAATAATATCATTGCGCTATGACGTCAATAAAATCATTACGCCGTGACGTCATAATTACTACTTAAGAACAACAAAGATGTAAATTTTCTCAGTCTTGATTAGAATAATGGTTAGATCGAAGCAAGCTATACGCAATTTGAAAAAACAGTACTACACAAACAACAGAGATAGTACCTTGAAAAGAGAAAAGCAAAAATATTCAACCGACCAGGCGCATCGAGAAGTAAAAATTGAGAGAGCAAAACAAAGGTATTCAACCGACCAGGCGTATCGAGAAGTAATAATTGAGAGAGCAAAACAAAGGTATTCAACCGACCAGGCGTATCGAGAAGTAATAATTAAGAGAGCAAAACAAAGGTATTCAACCGACCAGGCGTATCGAGAAGTAATAATTGAGAGAGCAAAACAAAACAGCAAGATGTGTTATCACAATGATGAAGATTATAGACATGCAAAAATTGAGACAGCCAAACAAAAGATCAAGGAGAGTTATCACAATGATGAAGGTTACCGCATCAAATATAAGAAAAACCAAAAGCAAAGGTATTCAACCGTCCAGGTGTATCGAGAATTACAATAAAGAACGACACCTAGCCCATTAAAAATGAAACATAAATAGGGATTATGTAATTTCCATCAGTATCATGGCTGTAGAGATGGCTGATACCTAGTAAAGAACAAACCATTACAGCAAAGAACATTTCATGTTAAAGATTGATCAATGATGCCATAATCATAGTTTGTAGCCAGGTCGTCTCTTACTATTCCAATCAAGAAAAAGCCATAGGCTTTTTCCTGTTTGTAATTTCACATCATCCGTGAAATTACACGGATGTTTATATTAGTAAATATAAAAACCCAAAGCTCCTAAAAAAAGAGTCAGATCAAAAAAAAAGTATACCATTAGAACCGCCTTGTCCGAAACCCCTGTATAGGAAACTTTCTGTCATTTGGCTTGAACAGCAAGGGAAACATATTGGCTTGAAAATCAAGAAAATTGACTTTAACCACGTTATTCTCCGCAAACGGCATATTTTTTTTTCTTTCTTTTCCACTGATTATGTTTGAAAGACTGCAGTGTGAAAAGACATCAAAAATGCAGTTTTTGGTGGAAAAATGTATTCTCTTTTAGAAATAATTTATTTTAGTTACTATAGATTTTTAACCCAATTAATTTCCTTTAAAATGAGCTATTGAACAACTCTCTACGATGTTCCAGTGCCAAGCTATCTGTGGAAAAGAAAAAGAAAAAAATATCCCGTTTGTGGAGAATAACGTGGTAAAAGTCTATTTTCTTGATTTTCAAGCCAATATATTTTCTTTGTTATTCAAGCCAAAGGGAGGTAAGTTTTCATTATAGAGGATTCGGACAAGGCGGTTCTAATGGTGTACTTTTTGTTTTGATCTGACTCTTTTTTTAGGAGTGGGGGGGTTTTATATTTCTTGACATTGGAGGTGATCGTCTCTTACTAGGTTGCTAGCTACCGCTGCAACCCGGATAAAAAATGCTGCAACCCAAATTCACATATATATTTATTTATGAGAGGTAGCCTGGCCGAGTGGTCCAAGACACTGGTGTTAGCCACCAGTCTCTTCGGAGGAGTGGGTTCAAATCTTACCGCTGGTATACGATTATGTTTGAAAGACTGCAGTGTGAAAAGACATCAAAAATGCAGTTTTTGGTGGTAAAATTTATTCTCTTTTAGAAATAATTTATTTTAGTTACTATAAATTTTTAACCCAATTAATTTCCTTTAAAATGAGCTATTGAACAACCCTCTACGATGTTCCAGTGCCAAGATATCTTTGTAAAATAAAAAAAAAGAAAAAAGAAAAAAATATACCGTTTGGGGAGAATAACATGGTTAAAGTCAATTTTCTTGATTTTCAAGCCAATATATTTCCCTTGCTGTTCAAGCCAAGGGACAGAAAGTTTCCTATACAGGGGTTTCGGACAAGGCGGTTCTAATGGAATACTTTTTGTTTTGATCTGACTCCTTTGTTAGGAACTATGGGTTTTTATATTTCTTAACATTGGACGTGATCGTCTCTTACTAGGTTGCTAGCTACCGCTGCAACCCGGATGCCCTGAGCGTTTTCAAAATTTTTATTGGATGTGTTTGGGGGAATGACGGGCGTGGAGGGGCTAGTTGCCTTTCAATCACATTTTACAAATTAATAGGGCACTAAAAGTCTCGATTTCCAATCGAATGAGCCTGTTTTGAAGCTTCTACAACGACCTCTTCCATATAAAGTGCCTCTGGGAAAAAAAATAAATAAATAATAAAACCTTGGAGCTGTATGGCCTTTACTATAGGAAACGCTACAGCATTGCCTCTGATAATAAATTTCTTAACATTGGACGTGATCGTCTCTTACTAGGTTGCTAGCTACCGCTGCAACCCGGATAAATCCTGGATCACAAGACATCTTAGTAGCAATCCTTACGCGTGCTCGACCTTTATTGCGTTCGGTGGCATTTTTATCTCTTTTAAATAAACTTTTCTGATATTTCAGGATGTTAGCTTTATTTTTTATGTAGTAAAATTTTCTACTAGTAGAATTTTGGATTGCTCTATTTTTTTTTTGGTTATTATTATTTTTTTTGGTTATTTTTTTTTTGGTAGAATTTTGGATTTTTTTTTGATTTTTTTTGGTTATTCTTTCTTTTTTTCCACTCGCGTGAGACCATATTTTTTCAAGGTTTAAAATTATTAAGTACACAAAATCCCGTGTCGAGCATCTAAAACCTAGCATAAAACAAAACTAATTTTAAAATTTTCAGGTATTTATCTTGTTTGAATTACAAAATTATTATTATTGTTTAGACACCATAAATATTTTTGCAGTTTACGTAATGAGTTTAGCGATTCTGGACTGAAAACTAAAATAATTGCAATTATGAGACAATAATATGGAGATATGTACTTTACGGGTTACAAACCAAAAAAAGTTTGGTTCCAGGATACAATAATAAATTTGAACTGAGATGAAAAAAATTTTTCTTCCAGGAGACAAAAAGCAAAACTAATTTTAGAATTTTCATGTATTTTTGTTGTTTAAATTAAAAAATTACTATTACTGATTAGGCATCATAAATATTTTTGCAGTTTACATAATAATTTTAGCGATTAAGCCAGAAAAGAAAATTTTTGTTCCAGGAGTTTCGGTTACTATTGAGACAAATAGCTATTATTACTATAGAGTTTATTACCATGAACTGTTTAATTGCTTCAAAATTCAAATATCTTTGAAAAGACTGCAGTATGAAAATACATAAAAAATGCAATTTTTTTGACAAAATTGATTCTACTTTAAAAAGTATTTTATTTTTAAATACAAAAGTGACTAGATGTTGCAATTTCCTTTAAAATGAGCTATTATACAGCTCTCTATGATTTTCCAGTGCCCAGATAGCTGAGGAGAAAAATCAAGCGGAAAGAAAAAAATATCCCGTTTGTGGAGAATAACGTGGTAAAAGTCTATTTTCTTGATTTTCAAGCCAATATATTTTCTTTGTTATTCAAGCCAAAGGGCGGTAAGTTTCCTTTATAGAGGATTCGGACAAGGCGGTTCTAATGGTGTACTTTTTGTTTTGATCTGACTCTTTTTTTAGGAGTTGGGGGGTTTTATATTTCTTAACATTGGAGGTGATCGTCTCTTACTAGGTTGCTAGCTACCGCTGCAACCCGGACTACACTATAGTTAAGCGACCCATACCAGTTAGTATAGGCAAGAGTTGGATCTTTATTATAATAGAAATAATTTATTTTAGTTACAAAAGATTTTTAACCCAATTAATTTCCTTTAAAATGAGCTATTGAACAACCCTCTACGATGTTCCATTGCCAAGCTATCTCTGGAAACAAATTAAAAAAGAAAAAAATATCCCGTTTAGGAAGAATGTTGTAGTAGCTGCCACTTTTCTTGATTTTCAAGCCAATATATTTCCATTTCTGTTCAAGCCAAGGGACAGAAAGTTTTCTATACAGGGGTTTCGGACAAGGCGGTTCTAATGGTGTACTTTTTGTTTTGATCTGACTCCGTTTTTAGGAACTATGGGTTTTTATATTTCTTAACATTGGACGTGATCGTCTCTTACTAGGTTGCTAGCTACAGCTGCAACCCGGATTTTTTAAGAGTTATGGGTTACTTTAGATTTTATTATGGGGCCTGATCGTTTCTTACTAGGTTGCTAGCTGGCTCTGCAACCCAGAGCAACTATAATCTTATTTTATTTACTGTAATTACTATGGGGCGTGATCGTCTCTTACTAGGTTGCTAGCTACCGCCGCAACCCGGATTCCAGTAACTATGGGCTATAGTTCATCCTTTAATATAATCTATAAACGGGAGTTTCCTTTAAAATGAGCCATTACACAGCTCTTTATTATGACCAAGAACTGTTTGATTTAATACTTAAGTTACTATGGGCTCAGTTCGTTCCTTATTGTAATTATATTTCTTAAAATTGGACGTGATCGTCTCTTACTAGGGTGCTAGCTACCGCTGCAACCCGGATATGACTCTTTTCTTAGGAGTTAGGGGTTTTTATATTTATTAACATTGTACGTGATCGTCTCTTACTAGGTTGCTAGCTACCGCTGCCACCCGGATTTTATTTCTTAGTATTGGATGCGATCTTTTTACTATTTTGCTAGCTACCGTTCCAACCCGGAATCAATCCTTAATATAACAAACAGGAAAAAGCCTATGGCTTTTTCTTAATTGGAAGAGTAAGAGACGACCTGGCTACAACCTAATAATATGACATCATTGATCAATCTTTGACATGATGAAAGTATAATATAGTTAATATGGGCTGGAAGTTCGTTCTTTACTGTAATTTCCCTTTGTCCTTATGCGTTCTTCGGTACAACCTCGCAGAGAATTAAATTTTTTCATTATAGCTTTTGTCACGCCAGTAATGCTCCTTGATGTTTTGTTTGGGTCTCTCAATATTTACTTCTTGAAACACCTGGTCGGTTGAATACCTTTGCTTTTCTTTTTTCTTATATTTGATTCTGTAATCTTCATCATTGTGATAAAGCTCCTTGATCTTTTGTTTGGCTGTCTCAATTTTTGCATGTCTATAAACTAAATCATTAGAATAACGCTGTTTGTCACTACCAATTTTCGCATGTTTATAATCTTCATCATTGTGATAACGCTCCTTGCTGTTTTGTTTGGCTCTCTCAATATTTACTTCTCGATACGCCTGGTCGGTTGAATACCTTTGCTTTTCTCTTTTCAAGATGCTATCTCTGTTTTTTGTGTAGTACTAACTTGCTTGTAGCTTGCTTTGATTTAATCATTATTAAATCATTAGTTGAATGTTTAAGTCACGTATCAAGTACCAAGAACCTCAAAAAAATTTAAAATAATTTAAAATTTTTTAGGTATTTTGTTGTCTAAATTAAAAGATTAAAACTATTGGTCAGATACCATAAATATTTTTGCAGTTTATAACTTTAGCGATTCTGAACTGAAAACGAAAATAAAATGAAAATTGATTTTTTTTTTCAATTTTTACGTCACGTCGCTCATTACGTCATATATGGTTATTTAGTAATATTTTATATTACTATATTTTATATTTCTTGATTACAGAATGTAATTAGAGTTCGTTCTTTATTGTAAAATTTTCTTGATCTTCAAACCAATATATTTTCTTTGTTATTCAAGCCAAAGGACAGTAAGCTTGCTACGGGGCGTGATCGTCTCTTATTAGGTTGCTATCTACCGCTGCAACCCGGAGGTTGCTAGCTACCACTGCAACCCGGACTACCCTTGGAACAACCATATATCACGTACTATGGGCCAGAGATCGTTCCTTACTGTAAAACTTTAGCGATTCTGAACTAAAAACGAAAATTAAATAAAAATTAATTTTTTCAATTTTTACGTCACGTCGCTCATTAAGTCATATATGGTTATTAGTACACAATAGGTTTTATATATTACGTCATGTCACTTATTACGTCATATATGGTTATGAGTAGATAATCGGTAAAATATTCGTTCTTTATTATAAAAACTTCAAAAACGCATAAAAAACTTGTTCATATTCATTTTTGTATATTTTTTTATATTAAATTTTGTTTTATTAATTTTATATTCGTTATTATAAATCTGAAAAATGTTTTGGGGGAGGGGGGTTCAAACCTGCTAAACCCTTTGGATACGTCCTTGAATGTCATTAATTTAACTTAAAATGATATATTTAACAACTCTCTATGATGTTCCAGTGCAAAGCTATCTCTGGAATATAAAGTTTAAAATACAACCTTACCACAAACTGTTTGATTGCTTCAAAAATCAAATGTCTTTGAAAAGACAGCAGCATAGAGAGACATCAAAAACACAGTTTATAGTGGAAAAATTTATCCTGTTTTAAAATAGTTTGTTTTAGTTACAAAAGGTTTTTAACCCAATTAATTTCCTTTAAAATGAGCCATTGAACAACTTTCTACGATGTTCCAGTGCAAAGCTATATCTGGATAACAAGAAAGAAAAAAAAAATATCCCGTTTAGGCAGAATGTTGTAGTAGCTGCCATTTTTCTTGATTTTCAAGCCAATATATTTCCCTTCCTGTTCAAGCCAAGGGACAGAAAGTTTCCTATACAGGGGTTTTCGGACAAGGCGGTTCTAATGGTGTACTTTTTGTTTTGATCTGACTCCTTTTTTTAGGAACTATGGGTTTTTATATTTCTTAACATTGGAAGTGATCGTCTCTTACTAGGTTGCTAGCTTCTTTGGGCTTGAGTTTGTTTTTTAACTATAAATACAAACAGGAAAAAGCCTAAGGCTTTTTCTTCTTTTAAATAGTAAGAGACGAAACTCAAACATTCAAGTAGCTAACTAAGTCCAATGTATGGAATGGTTTTTTATTTCAGTGATCGTCTTTTAATGTAATATTACCAACCTATACTATAGTTAAGTGGCCTATATAATTTAGTATAGGCAAGAGGTCGTTCTTTATTATAATTTGATTCGGTAATCTTCATCATTATGATGACGCTCCTTGCTCTTTTGTCTAGCCAGCTCAATTGTTGCTTCTCTGTAATCTTCATCATTATCACACCGTCCCTTGCTCTTTTGTTTAGCTTGCTTAATTGTTGCTTCTCTATAAAGTTCATCATTTTGATAACGCTCCTTGATGTTTTGTTTGGCTCTCTCAAATTTTACTTCTCAATACGCCTGGTCGGTTGAATACTTTTGCTTTTCTCTTTTCAAGATACTATCTCTGTTTTTTGTGTAGTACTGTTTTTTAACTTGCGTGTAGCTTGCTTTGATCTAACCATTATGCAATCATGAATGTGACCAGTTACAACTTTGTTGCTTTTTATATAGTAATTATGACGTCATGGCATAATGATTTTATTTCATGACGTTCTGTCGTAATGATATTATTTCATCACGTCTTCAGAAAACAACAACATAATATCGTGTTTTTCTATTCACTTCATAGCTCTAACAAAACTATGACGACATTCATTATTTATCTAGTAGTTGCATGAAATGTTGCATGTTTAGTGAAAAGCTTCCAAGGTATGGACCGGCAACTGTGGAACAGTCTACAGATGTAATGGGAAATCTTATACATCACTGTGAATATATGGAGGCATAATTGTCCTTTACTTAGTTTCAGCTTAAATTCGATGATCGAGCCTTTATGTAATAACATTGGACGTGATCGTCTCTTACTAGGTTGCTAGCTACCACTGCAACCCGGATGTATTATTACAAACAGTAAAAAGCCTACGGCCTTTTCTTCTTTGGAATAGTAAGAGACGAACCTCAAAGAATCAGGCAACTAACTAAGTCCAATATAAGCAATTGTCTGTTCTTCTAATGATCAACTTTTAATTTTGCGTTTCTTACTAGGTTGCTAGCTACCACTTAAACCCAGATTATGTAATAGGTTGCTAGCTACCGCTGCAACCTAGATCTTCTTATTTCTGCTACTATTGGCTAAGGTTCGTTCTTTCATGTAAAACTAGCAAAACATTTTTTAAGTCTGATGAAGATTTAACTAATGTGTCAAAAGTAAGGTTGCAAGGTCGACGATTTTGTTTTGGCCTTATTATAATTGGTATGGTGAAATAATAATATGCACATGGCTCTTAAATCATACTTCTTTATGGTCCCATATTGTCTAGTGGCTAGGATAGTTAACTTTCACTTAACAGGCCCGGGTTCGATTCCCGGTGTGGGAAAATTTTTAACCCTATAATCTTCGAACATTTGAACCTTTTATAATTTATAATGATGTATAATATAAATACTGTAATCTTAACTATAGTGAAGTTGCCTATGCAAGTTAGTATAGGGAAGAGTTCGATCTTTATTATAAACTTTTCTTGATTTTCAAGCCAATATATTTCCCTTGCTGTTCAAGCCAAGGGACAGAAAGTTTACTATACAGGGGTTTCGGACAAGGTGGTTCTAATGGTGTACTTTTTGTTTTGATCTGACTCCCTTTCTAGGAACTATGGGTTTTTATATTTCTTAACATTGGACGTGATCGTTTCTTACTAGGTTGCTAGCTACCGCTGCAACCCGGATATTTCTTAACATTGGACGTGATCGTCTCTTACTAGGTTGCTAGCTACCGCTGCAACCCGGATCTAATATATGCCGTGGATCGTTCTTTACTAGGTTTCTTATATGGAAACTTAAGGAAACTTATATTACAGTTTTGACGTTTCTTATATAGTAATTATGACGTCACTGCATCAAAAATACAGTTTTTATTGGAAAAATTTATTCTCTTTTAGAAATAATTTATTTTAGTTAATATAGATTTTTAACCCAATTAATTTCCTTTAAAATGAGCTATTAAACAACCCTCTACGATGTTCCAGTGCCAAGCTATCTCTGGATACAAAAGAAAAAAAAAAGAAAAAAAAAGAAAAAAATATCCCGTTTGGGGAGAATAACGTGGTTAAAGTCAATTTTCTTGATTTTCAAGCCAATATATTTCCCTTGCTGTTCAAGCCAAGGGACAGAAAGTTTCCTATACAGGGGTTTCGGACAAGGCGGTTCTAATGGTGTACTTTTTGTTTTGATCTGACTCTTTTTTTTAGGAGTTAGGGGGTTTTATATTTCTTAACATTGGACGTGATCGTCTCTTACTAGGCTGCTAGCTACCGCTGCAACCCGGATTGTGATAACACATCTTGCTGTTTTGTTTTGCTCTCTCAATTATTACTTCTCGATACGCCTGGTCGGTTGAATACCTTTGTTTTGCTCTCTCAATTTTTACTTCTCGATATGCCTGGTCGGTTGAATACCTTTGCTTTTCTCTTTTCAAGATACTATCTCTGTTGTTTGTGCAGTACTGTTTTTTCAAATTACGTATAGCTTGCTTCGATCTAACCATTATTCTAATCAAGAATTAGAGAATTTACATCTTTGTCGTTCTTAAGTAGTAATTATGACGTCACGGCGTAATGATTTTATTGACGTCATGGCGCAATGATATTATTTCATGACGTCATCAGAAACAACAATATAATTTCGTGTTTTTCTATTCGAGTCATAGCTCTAATATAAAGCTATGATGACATTCATTATTTATCTAGTAGGGTTTCAGACAAGGTAGTTCTAATGATGTACTTTTGGTTTGATCTTACTCTATTTTTAGGAGTTTTGGGTTTTTATATTTCTTAGCATGGGACTGATCGTCTCTTACTAGGTTGCTAGCTACTGCTGCAACCCAAATTATGAGAGGCAGCCGGGCCGAGTGGTCCAAGACACTGGTGTTAGCCACCAGTCTCTTCGGAGGCTTGGGTTCAAATCTTACCGCTGGTATACGATTATGTTTGAAAGACTGCAGGGTGAAAAGACATCAAAAATGCAGTTTTTGGTGGAAAAATTTATTCTCTTTTAGAAATAATGTATTTTAATTACTATAGATTTTTAACCCAATTAATTTCCTTTAAATTGAGCTATTGAACAACTCTCTACGATGTTCCAGTGCCAAGCTATCTGTGGAAAAGAAAAAAGAAAAAAGAAAAAATATCCCGTTTGTGGAGAATAACGTGGTAAAAGTCTATTTTCTTGATTTTCAAGCCAATATATTTTCTTTGTTATTCAAGCCAAAGGGCGGTAAGTTATCTTTATAGAGGATTCGGACAAGGCAGTTCTAATGGTGTACTTTTTGTTTTGATCTGACTCTTTTTTTAGGAGTTGGGGGGTTTTATATTTCTTAATATTGGAGGTGATCGTCTCTTACTAGGTTGCTAGCTACCGCTTCAACCCGGATTAGAGGACGCAAATAGCTCTGACATCCCTCATTTGGGCTACAGTATAACGAATGCCTATGCTTTCTTGTGTCCCTGTAATTGATTTCACAATAATCCAAGCCACCAAGGTAGAAATTAACCACTTTGTCAGTTGAAAATTTTAATGCTATATTATTTTCAAGGATATCAAAAAGAATTTGACATAATTCAATATCCGTTGGATAGAGCTTGCAGATATCAGGGTGACATTGCCAAGTAACCTGCTGCCCAATTTTTGGCTTTGAATGTTTACTCAGATTGTTATAGGTGACTTCAGCCATCATAATTTCCTTGTCAGATCTAGTTTTAGAGCATTTTTCAATAGTTGTCTCGTACTTTTCAGGACAGTTTGTTCTACTACACAGAGAATTTTTTGCCAAATATTCAGTAGAACTAAAAGGACTGTTTAAAACACAGTTAGAAATGCTTTTTTCTTGAGTCGGTGTTCCAGGAATTTGTTCTAAATCATTAGTCTTACAAACACATTTACTAATAACCCTAACAGGCTCGTTTTCGCCATAATTGAAAAACATTGCTTTTCCTTCGCTGTTGATAGGTATGCTTGTATATATATTTTTATTGCTGCTACATAAACTGCAATTGCTCCTTCCAAAATTAATATACGACTTTTCTAAGAAGTACGCCTCCGTATATTCACTGTGTTGTCGAACATTTTCCATTGCATCTATAAACTGTTCCGCAGTTGCCAATCCATACCTTGAAAGCTTTTCGTTAAACTGACAACATTTCTTTTGGATATTACTATGAATCTTTGCCAAAGAAATTCTAGCCGACTTTTCAACAGCATCCGCTCTTTCAAAGAGAATTTTAATCTGTAATTTTGAATACTTTTCGTGATCCCGATAAAATATGCGTAAAATGTTTCTCAATTTACAAAGATCAGCCTGCATTTTTGCCATCTTCTTGTATTTCTGAATGTAATTTTTCCCTTTGTCCTTATGCGTTCTTCGGTACAACCTCCCAGAGAATTTAATTTTTTCATTATAGATTTTGTCACCCCAGTAACGCTCCTTGATCTTTTGTTTGGCTGTCTCAATTTTTACTTCTCGATACACCTGGACGGTTGAATACCTTTGCTTCTGGTTTTTCTTATATTTGATGCGGTAATCTTCATCATTGTGATAACTCTCCTTGAACTTTTGCTTGGCTGTCTCAATTTTTGCATGTCTATAATCTTCATCATTGTGATAACACATCTTGCTCTTTTGTCTAGCCTGCTCAATTCTTGCTTCTCTGTAATCTTTAGCATTGTGATAACGCTCCTTGATCTTTTGTCTAGCCTGCTCAATTTTTACTTCTCGATACGCCTGGTCGGTTGAATACCTTTGCTTTTCTCATTTCAAGATACTATCTCTGTTGTTTGTGTAGTACTGTTTTTTTAACTTGCGTGCAGCTTGCTTGATTGAAACCATTATATAATTATGAATGAGAACATTTACAGTTCTGACGCTTCTTATATAGTAATTATGACGTCACGGCGTAATGATTTTATTTCATGATGACGTCATAGCGCAATGATATTATTTCATGACGTCTTCAGAAACAACAATATAATCTCGTGTTTTTCTATTCACGTCATAGATCTAATATAAAACTATGATGAAATTCATTATTTATCTAGTAGGGTTTTAGACAAGGTAATTCTAATGATGTACTTTTGTTTTGATCTGACTCTATTTTTAGGAGTTTTGTTATATTTCTTAGCATTGGACTGATCGTCTCTTACTAGGTTGCTAGCTACTGCTGCAACCCAAATTCACATATATATTTATTTATGAGAGGCAGCCTGGCCGAGTGGTCCAAGGCACTGGTGTTAGCCACCAGTCTCTTCGGAGGCGTGGGTTCAAATCTTACCGCTGTTATACGATTATGTTTGAAAGACTGCAGTGTGAAAAGACATCGAAAATGCAGTTTTTGGTGGAAAAATTTATTCTCTTTTAGAAATAATTTATTTTAGTTACAAAAGGTTTTTAACCCAATTAATTTCCTTTAAAATGAGCTATTGAACAACCCTCTACGATGTTCCAGTGCCAAGCTATCTGTGGAAAAGAAAAAAAGAAAAGAGAAAAAAATATCCTGTTTGGGGAGAATAACGTGGTTAAAGTCAATTTTCTTGATTTTCAAGCCAATATATTTCCCTTGCTGTTCAAGCCAAGGGACAGAAGGTTTCCTATACAGGGGTTTCGGACAAGGTGGTTCTAATGGTGTACTTTTTGTTTTGATCTGACTTTTTTTAGGAACTATGGGTTTTTATATTTCTTAACATTGGACGTGATCGTCTGTTACTAGGTTGCTAGCTACCGCTGCAACCCGGATGGACCAGATCGTCTCTTACTAGGTTGCTAGCTACCGCTGCAACCCGGAAATCCGAAGAGACCGCCAGTCTCTTTGGAGGCGCGGGTTCAAATCCCACCGTTGGTATACGATTATGACGTCATTGATCAATCTTTAATATGAAATATGCAGTTTTCGTAAAAAAACTGATTCTTTATATCATAGTAATATCCAAAAGAAATGTTGCATGTTTAGTGAAAAGCTTCCAAGGTATGGACCGGCAACTGTGTGTTTACAGATGTAATGGGAAATCTTATACATAGCTGTGAATATATGGAGACATAATTGTCTTTTACTTAGTTTCAGCTTTTATTCGATGATCGAGCCTTTATGTAATTTTTACTTATGATGATTTCTTAAGGAATTATAAATGTAATAAAAATAATTTGTTTTAATTACAAAAGGTTTTTAACCCCATTAATTTCCTTTAAAATGAGCCATTGAACAACTCTCTGCGATTTTCCAGTGCCAAGCTATCTGTTGAATTACTATCCTATACTATAATTAAGTGCCGTATAAAATTTAGTATAGACAAGAGGTCGTTCTTTATTATAATTTTAAAGCATTTTTCAATAGTTGTCTCGTACTTTTCAGGACAGTTTGTTCTACTACACAGAGAATTTTTTGCCAAATATTCAGAAGAACTAAAAGAACTGTTTAAAACACAGTTAGAAATGCTTTTTTCTTGAGTCGGTGTTCCCGGAATTTGTTCTAAATCATTAGTCTTACAAACACATTTACTAATAACCCTAACAGGCTCGTTTTCGCCATAATTGAAAAACATTGCTTTTCCTTCGCTGTTGATAGGTATGCTTGTATATATATTTTTATTGCTGCTACATAAACTGCAATTGCTCCTTCCAAAATTAATATACGAATTGTCTAAGAAGTACGCCTCCGTATATTCACTGTGTTGTCGAACATTCTCCGTTGCATCTATAAACTGTTCTGCAATTGCCAATCCATACCTTGGAAGCTTTTCGTTAAACTGACAACATTTCTTTTGAATATTGCTATGAAGCTTTGCCAAAGCATTTCTAGCCGACTTTTCAACAGCATCCGCTCTTTCAAAAAGAATTTTAATCTGTAATTTTGAATACTTTTCGTGATCCCGATAAAACATGCGTAAAATGTTTCTCAACTTACAAAGATCAGCCTGCATTTTTGCCATCTTCTTGTATTTCTGAATGTAATTTTTCCCTTTGTCCTTATGCGTTCTTCGGTACAACCTCGCAGAGAATTTAATTTTTTCATTATAGCTTTTGTCACCCCAGTATCTACCCATTATTCTGGTAGCAACTTTTTTCTTATGTTCGTTTCGATAATCTATATCGTTATCATACAGTTCCTTGCTCTTTTGTTTGGCTGTCTCAATTTTCCCTTCTCGATACCCCTGATCCGTAACATACCTCTGTTTTGCTCTGTCATATTTCATTTTCTTAAATCCTGGATCACAATACATCTTAGTAGCAATCCTTACGCGTTCTCGAGCTTTATTGCGTTCGGTGGCATTTTTATCTATTTTAAATAAACTTTTCTGATATTTCAGGATGTTAGTTTTATTTTTTATGTAGTAAGGTTCTATTAGTAGAAATTTGGATTGCTCTATTTTGATATTTTTTTGGTTATTCTTTCTTTTTTTCCACTCGCGTGAGACCATATTTTTTCAATTTTTAAAATTATTAAGTACACAAAATCCCTTGTCGAGTATCTAAAACCTAGCATAAAACAAAACTAATTTTAAAATTTTCAGGTATTTCTCTTGTTTGAATTACAAAATTAGTATTATTGGTTAGACACCATAAATATTTTTGCATTTTACATAATAAGTTTAGCGATTCTGGACTGAAAACTAAAATAATTGCAATTATGAGACGATAATATGGAGATATGTACTTTACGGGTTACAAACCAAAAAAAGTTTGGTTCCAGGATACAACAATAAATTTGAACTGAGATGAAAAAAATTTTTCTTCCAGGAGACAAAAAGCAAAACTAATTTTAGAATTTTCATGTATTTTTGTTGTTTAAATTAAAAAATTACTATTACTGATTAGGCATCATAAATATTTTTGCAGTTTACATAATAATTTTAGCGATTAAGCCAAAAAAGAAAATTTTGGTTCCAGGAGTTTCGGTTACTATTGAGACAAGTAGCTATTATTACTATATAGTTCATTACCATGGACTGTTTTATTGCTTCAAAATTCAAATATCTTTTAAAAGACTGCAGTATGAAAATACATCAAAAATGCAATTTTTTTGACAAAATTGATTCTACTTTAAAAAGTATTTTATTTTTAAATACAAAAGTGAATAGATGTTGCAATTTCCTTTAAAATGAGCTATTATACAGCTCTCTATGATTTTCCAGTGCCCAGCTAGCTGAGGAGAAAAATCAAGCGGAAAGAAAAAAATAACCCGTTTGTGGAGAATAACGTGGTAAAAGTCTATTTTCTTGATTTTCAAGCCAATATATTTTCTTTGTTATTCAAGCCAAAGGGCGGTAACATTCGGACAATGCGGTTCTAATGGTGTACTTTTTGTTTTGATCTGACTCTTTTATTAGGAGTTAGGGGTTTTTATATTTCTTAACATTGGACGTGATCGTCTCTTACTAGGTTGCTAGCTACCACTGCAACCCGGATAAAACTCAATTGAAATACGGTTCCTGTTCAATTTATATCTATTTTTGCAATACATTTATCGAAATTTGCTGTGTATTTAATGTTTCGGATACCAAGGGCTAAAGTTTGTTCTTTGCTATAATTATATGTCTTAACATTGGACGTTATCGTCTCTTACTAGGTTGCTAGCTACCGCTGCAACTCGGATGATAATGTCAGTTGCAACTGGGGTTCATAATATGCTATATGATTACAAACAGGAAAAAGCCTTTGGCTTTTTCTCCTTTGAAGTAGTAAGAGCCGAACCTCAAACAATCAAGTAGCTAACTAAGTCCAATGTATGCGATGGTTTTTTATTATTCTAATGATCGTCTTTTAATATAATGCTTTGATCTAACCATTATCTAATCAAGAATGAGAGAATTTACAGTTTTGACTTTTCTTATATACTAATTATGACGTCACGGCGTAATGATTTTATTTCATGACGTCACGGCGCAATGGTATTATTTCATGACGTCTTCAGAAACAACAATATAATTTCGGTTTGTTTCTATTCACGTCATAGCTCTAATATAAAACTATGATGACATTCATTATTTATCTAGTAGGGTTTCAGACAAGGTAATTCTAATGCTGTACTTTTGTTTTGATCTGACTCTATTTTTAGGAGTTTTGGGTTTTTATATTTATTAGCATTGGACTGATCGTCTCTTACTAGGTTGCTAGCTACTGCTGCAACCCAAATTCACATATATATTTATTTATGAGAGGCAACCTGGCCGAGTGGTCCAAGGCACTGGTGTTAGCCACCAGTCTCTTCGGAGGCGTGGGTTCAAATTTTACCGCTGGTATACGATTATGTTTGAAAGACTGCAGTTTGAAAAGACATCAAAAATGCAGTTTTTGGTGGAAAAATTTATTCTCTTTTAGAAATAATTTATTTTAGTTACTATAGATTTTTAACCCAATTAATTTCCTTTAAAATGAGCTATTGAACAACCCTCTACGATGTTCCAGTGCCAAGCTATCTCTGGATACAAAAAAAAAGAAAAAAAAAATAAATATCCCGTTTGTGGAGAATAACGTGGTTAAAGTCAATTTTCTATATTTTCAAGCCAATATATTTCCCTTGCTGTTCAAGCCAAGGGACAGAAAGTTTCCTATACAGGGGTTTCGAACAAGGCGGTTCTAATGGTGTACTTTTTGTTTTGATCTGACTCCTTTGTTAGGAACTATGGGTTTTTATATTTCTTAACATTGGACGTGATCGTCTCTTACTAGGTTGCTAGCTACCGCTGCAACCCAGATCATTTTAAAGGTAGAACTCTTTCTAATTGATTACAAACAGGAAAAAGCCTACGGCTTTTTCTTCCTTCAAATAGTAAGAGACTAGCCTCAAACAATCAAGTAGCTAACTAAATCAAATGTATGTATTGGGTTTTTATTCCAATGACCGTCTTTTAGTGGAAAATTTTAATATATTGACCTTAAATATAATAACTGTACTAACCTATACTATAGTTAAGTGGGCTATAAAATTTAGTATAGGAAAGAGGTCGTTCTTTATTATAATGCTAAGAAAAAACTGAAAGCTCTTTCCTGTCTGTAATTTTTGGTCTTAATTCATTGTTGTAGCGGTAGCTGGAATCTATAAAAGACGAATACATCCCAAAGTAACAAAAACAAATCGCCTGACAACACATAAATAGATTTCGTTCTCATTATTCAAGGTTAAGGTCAACAACATCACATGCAGAGGTTTTTTTCTCATTAATCAAGGTTAAACTCAACAAGACTTTCACAAGACTTACAGAACTAATCTGCAAGCTGGTCCATCTTTAAAGAAATATTCTTTTAAATAGTAAGAGACGAAACTCAAACAATCAAGTAGCTAACTAAGTCTAATGTATGGAATGGTTTGTTATTTCAGTGATCGTCTTTTAATGTAAAAAAAATATAAATACTGTAATCTTAACTATAGTGAAGTTGTGTATGCAAGTTAGTATAGGGAAGAGTTTCATCTTTATTATATAAATTTACTAACCTATACTATAGCTAAGTGGCCTATATAATTTAGTATAGGCAAGAGGTCGTTCCTTATTATAAATTTCCTTTAAAATGAGCCATTGAACAACTCTCTACGATGTTCCAGTGCCAAGCTATCTGTGGAAAAGAAGAAAAAAAAATATGCCGTTTAGGCAGAATGTTGTAGTAGCTGCCACTTTTCTTGATTTTCAAGCCAATATATTTTTCTTGCTGTTCAAGCCAAGGGACTGAAAGTTTCCTATACAGGGGTTTCCGACAAGGCGGTTCTAATGGTGTACTTTTGAATTTGATCTGACTCCTTTTTTAGGAACTATGGGTTTTTATATTTCTTAATATTGGACGTGATCGTCTCTTACTAGGTTGATAGCTACCGCTGCAACCCGGATTTCGCATCTCGATACGCGTGGTCGGTTGAATACCTTTGTTTTTCTCTTTTCAAGATGCTATCTCTGTTGTTTGTGTAGTACTGTTTTTTTTAACTTACGTATAGCTTGCTTTGATCTAACCATTATCTAATTATGAATGAGAACATTTACAGTTTTGACGCTTTTTATATAGTAATTATGACGTCACGGCGTAATGATTTTATTTCATGACGTCATGGCGCAATGGTATTATTTCATGACGTCTTCAGAAACAACAATATAATTTCGTGTTTTTCTATTCACGTCTCATAGCTCTAATATAAAACTATGATGACATTCATTATTTATCTAGTAGGGTTCAGACAAGATACTTCTAATGATGTACTTTTGTTTTGATCTGAATCTATTTTTAGGAGTTTTGGGTTTTTATATTTCTTAGCATTGGACTGATCGTCTCTTGCTAGGTTGCTAGCTACTGCTGCAACCCAGATTCACAAATATATTATTTATGAGAGGCAGCCTGGCCGAGTGGTCCAAGGCACTGGTGTTAGCCACCAGTCTCTTCGGAGGCGTGGGTTCACATCTTACCGGTGGTATACGATTATGTTTGAAAGACTGCAGTGTGAAAAGACATCAAAAATGCAGTTTTTGGTGGAAAATTTTATCCTGTTTTAGAAATAATTTACTTTAGTTACTATAGATTTTTAACCCAATTAATTTCCTTTAAAATGAGCCATTGAACAACTCTTTACGATGTTCCAGTGCCAAGCTATCTCTGGAAAAGAAGAAAAAAGAAAAAAGAAAAAAATATCCCTTTTAGGCAGAATGTTGTAGTAGCTGCCATTTTTCTTGATTTTCAAGCCAATATATTTCCCTTGCTGTTCAAGCCAAAGGGCGGTAAGTTTCCTTTCAAGGGGTTTCGGACAAGGCGGTTCTAATGGTGTACTTTAGAATTTGATCTGACTCCTTTTTTAGGAACTATGGGTTTTTACATTTCTTAACATTGGACGTGATCGTCTTACTAGGTTGCTAGCTACCGCTGCAACCCGGATGCTTCAAAATTCAAATATCTTTGAAAAGACTGCAGCATGAAAATACATCAAAAATGCAATTTTTTTGACAAAATTGATTCTACTTTAAAAAGTATTTTATTTATAATTACAAAAGTGACAAGATGTTGAAATTACCTTTAAAATGAGCTATTATACAGCTCTCTATGATTTTCCAGTGCCCAGCTAGCTGAGAAGAAAAATCAAGCGGAAAGAAAAAATATCCCGTTTGTGGAGAATAACGTGGTAAAAGTCAATTTGCTTGATTTTCAAGCCAATATATTTTCTTTGTTATTCAAGCAAAAGAGTGATAATTTTCTTTAATAGGGGTTTTGGACAAGGTGGTTCTAATGGTGTAATTTTTCTTTTCATCTGACTCTTTTCTCAGGAGTTAGGGGTTTTTATATTTCTTAACATTGGACGTGATCGTCTCCTACTAGGTTGCTAGCTACCGCTGCAACCCGGATGCAACCCAAATTCACATATATATTTATGAGATTTCACATATATATTTCCTACAGAAATATAATCTTACTACGTTGCTAGCTACTGCTACAACCCGGACAGTTCAATTACTATAGGCTATAGTTAGCTCTTTAATATAAAATTTCGGTTACTATTGAGACAAGTAGCTATTATTACTATAGAGTTCATTACCATGAACTGTTTGATTGCTTCAAAATTCAAATATCTTTGAAAAGACTGCAGCATGAAAATACATCAAAAATGCAATTTTTTTGACAAAATTGATTCTACTTTAAAAATTATTTTATTTGTAATTACAAAAGGCACTAGATGTTGCAATTTCCTTTAAAATGAGCTATTATACAGCTCTCTATGATTTTCCAGTGCCCAGCTAGCTGAGAAGGAAAATCAAGCGGAAAGAAAAAAATATCCCGTTTGTGGAGAATAACGTGTTAAAAGTCAATTTGCTTGATTTTCAAGCCAATATATTTTCTTTGTTATTCAAGCAAAAGGGCGGTAAGTTTCCTTTATAGAGGTTTCAGACAAGGCGGTTCTAATGGTGTACTTTTTGTTTTGATCTGACTCTTTTTTTAGGAGTTGGGGGGTTTTTATATTTCTTTACATTGGAGGTGATCGTCTCTTACTAGGTTGCTAGCTACCACTGCAACCCGGAACCCGGAAGATTTTTTTTCACGGAATCGAGCAGCTAACTAAGTCCAATATATGCAATGGTATGTTCTTCGAATGATTGTCTTTTAATTCGGTTGCTAGCTACCAATGCAACCCGGAACTTTTAAAAAAATATTTTATCTTTAATTACAGGTTGAACTAGATGCAGTCAGTTACTAATGAGACGAGTCGCTCTTACTATACAACATACAGTTCGTTATCACGAACAGTTTGCTTTGATGAATCTATTGGTATCAAAATTTCGTTCTTTCGAGTTTCGGTTACTATTGAGACAAGTAGCTATTATTACTATAGAGTTGATTACCATGAACTGTTTGATTGCTTCAAAATTCAAATATCTTTGAAAAGATTGCAGAATGAAAATACGTAAAAAATTTAGTTTTGTTTTTTGAAAAAATTGATTCTACTGAAAAAGTATTTTATTTTTAATTACAAAAGTAACTAGATGTAGTAATTTCCTTTAAAATGAGCTATTATATAGCTCTCTATGATTTTCCAGTGCCCAGCTAGCTGAGAAGAAAAAAAATTGGAAAGAAAAAAAGATGCCGTTTGCGGAGAACTTTTAATGTAAAAATATAAATACTGTAATCTTAACTATAGTGAAGTTGCGTATGCAAGTTAGTATAGGGAAGAGTTTGATCTTTATTATATTTCTTAACATTGGACGTGATTGTCTCTTACTAGGTTGCTAGCTACCGCTGCAACCCGGATCAAATGATCGTCTTTTAATGTATACCGCTGCAACCCGGATTTTACTATGGACTAAGGTTCGTTCTTTACTGTAATGTTATTCAAGCCAAAGGACGGTAAGTTTGCTATATAGAATTTTTAGACTGGGCGGTTCTAATAGTGTACTTCTTGTTTTGTTCTTAATCTTTTTTCAGGAGTTATGGGTTACTTTAGTTTTTACTATGGGAAGTGATCGTCTCTTGCTAGGTTGCTAGCTACCGCAGCAACCCGGATCAAACAATCAAGTAGATAACTAAATTGAATGTATACAATGATTTGTTATTCCAATTATCGTCTTTTAATGTAATTCCAATTTATAATTAACTATACCGAAACTTTGTATAATCACTTACTATGGGCTATAATTCGCTCTTTAATATAATCTCTTACTAGGTTGCTAACTACCACTGCAAACCCGGACCTAATTGACAAATACCATTTATGATTAACTATATGGGTCCTTTATGTAAGTTTCTAGCTACCGCTGCAACCCAGATAATGAACTGATTACAAACAGGAAAAAACCTACGGCTTTTTCTTCTTTGAAATAGTAAGAGACGAGCCTTAAACAATCAAATAGCTAACTAATTCAAATGTATGTAATTGTTATTCCAATGATGGTCTTTTAATGTAATTAATTATAAAAGGTGTTTATATGCAGCAGTTTCCTTTAAAATTAGCCATTACACTCATTATTATGACCAAAAACTGTTTGATTTAATATTTAAGTTACTATGGGTTACAGTTCGTTCCTTATTGTAAGCTAGGTTGCTAGCTACCGCTGCAACCCGGATACTGCTGCAACCCAAATTCACATATATATTTATTTATGAGAGGCAGCCTGGCCGAGTGGTCAAGGCACTGGTGTTAGCCACCAGTCTCTTCGGAGGCGTGGGTTCAAATCTTACCGCTGGTATACGATTATGTTTGAAAGACTGCAGTGTGAAAAGACATCGAAAATGCAGTTTTTGGTGGAAAAATTTATTCTCTTTTAGAAATAATTTATTTTAGTTACAAAAGGTTTTAACCCAATTAATTTCATTTAAAATGAGCTATTGAACAACCCTCTACGATGTTCCAGTGCCAAGCTATCTCTGGAAACAAAGAAAAGAGAAAAGAGAAAAAATATCCCGTTTGGGGAGAATAACGTGGTTAAAGTCAATTTTCTTGATTTTCAAGCCAATATATTTCCCTTGCTGTTCAAGCCAAGGGACAGAAAGTTTCCTATACAGGGGTTTCGGACAAGGCGGTTCTAATGGTGTACTTTTTGTTTTGATCTGACTCCTTTGTTAGGAACTATGGGTTTTTATATTTCTTAACATTGGACGTGATCGTCTCTTACTAGGTTGCTAGCTACCGCTGCAACCCGGATTCATTATTTATCTAGTAAGGTTTCAGACAAGGTAGTTCTATTGATGTACTTTTGTTTTCATCTGACTCTATTTTTAGGAGTTTTGGGTTTTTATATTTCTTAGCATTGGACTGATCGTCTCTTGCTAGGTTGCTAGCTACTGCTGCAACCCAGATTCACATATATATTATTCATGAGAGGCAGCCTGGCCGAGTGGTCCAAGGCACTACGATGTTTCAGTGCCAAGCTATCTGTGGAAAAGAAAGAAAAAGAAAAAAAAATATCCCGTTTAGGCAGAATGTTGTAGTAGCTGCCACTTTTCTTGATTTTCAAGCCAATATATTTCCCTTGCTGGTCAAGCCAAGGGACTGAAAGTTTCCTATACAGGGGTTTCCGACAAGACGGTTCTAATGGTGTACTTTTTGTTTTGATCTGACTCCTTTTTTAGGAACTATGGTTTTTTATATTTCTTAACATTGGACGTGATCGTCTCTAACTATGTTTCTAGCTACCGCTGCTACCCGGATCTAAACCTTTTTGAATTTACAATGAACCACATCAATCCTTTATATATATACTGTAATCTAAACTATAGTGAAGTTGCCTATACAATTTAGTATAGGGAAGAGTTCGTTCTTTATTATAAAAATTTTTCATAACCACGAACTGTTTGAAAATACGAACTTTTTTAATTTAATTACTCTAACTGTTGTCGGTCTGATCTGATCTGTTCTCGGTCTGATCTGATCTTTTATTTGTTTGATGTGAAGTTACAAACAGGAAAAATCCTAAGGCTTTTTATTAATTGGAATATTCTGGTAGAAACTTTTTTCTTATGTTTGCTTCGGTAATCTATATCGTTTTCATACCGTTCCTTGCTCTTTTGTTTGGCTGTCTCAATTTTCCCTTCTCGATACCCCTGATCCGTAACATACCTCTGTTTTCCTCTGTCATATTTTCTTTTCTTAAATCCTGGATCACAAGAAATCTTAGTAGCAATCCTTACGTTTTCTCGAGCTTTATTACGTTCGTTGGCATTTTTATCTCTTTTAAATAAACTTTTTTGATATTTCAGGATGTTAGCATTATTTTTTGTGTAGTAAAGTTTTCTATTAGTAGAAATTTGGATTGCTCTATTTTGATATTTTTTTTGGTTATTCGTTCTTTTTTTCCTTTCAAGTGAGACCATATTTTTTCAAGGTTTAAAATTATTAAGTACACAATACCCCATGTCGAGTATCTAAAACCTAGCATAAAACAAAACTAATTTTAAAATTTTCAGGTATTTATCTTGTTTGAATTACAAAATTAGTATTATTGGTTAGACACCATAAATATTTTTGCAGTTTACATAATAAGTTTAGCGATTCTGGACTGAAAACTAAAATAATTGCAATTACAAGACAATAATATGGAGATACGTACTTTACGGGTTACAAACCAAACAAAGTTTGGTTCATGGATACAATAATAACTTTGAACTTTGATGAAAAAAATTTTTCTTCCAGGAGACAAAAAGTAAAACTAATTATAAAATTTTCATGTATTTTTGTTGTTTAAATTAAGAACTTACTATTACTGATTAGGCATCATAAATATTTTTGCAGTTTACATAATAATTTTAGCGATTAAGCCAAAAAAAGAAAATTTTGGTTCCAGGAGTTTCGGTTACTATTGATACAAGTAGCTATTATTACTATAGAGTTCATTACCATGAACTGTTTGATTGCTTCAAAATTCAAATATCTTTGAAAAGACTGCAGTATGAAAATACATCAAAAATGCAATTTTTTTGACAAAATTGATTCTACTTTAAAAAGTATTTTATTTTTAATTACAAAAGGCACTAGATGTTGCAATTTCCTTTAAAATGAGCTATTATACAGCTCTCTGATTTTCCAGTGCCCAGCTAGCTGAGGAGAAAAAGTCTCTTACTAGGTTGCTAGCTACCGCTGCAACCCGGATTACATAATAATTTTAGCGATTAAGCCAAAAAAGAAAATTTTGGTTCCAGGAGTTTCGGTTACTATTGAGACAAGTAGCTATTATTACTATAGAGTTCATTACCATGAACTGTTTTATTGCTTCAAAATTCAAATATCTTTGAAAAGACTGCAGTATGAAAATACATCAAAAATGCAATTTTTTTGACAAAATTGATTCTACTTTAAAAAGTATTTTATTTTTAATTACAAAAGGCACTAGATGTAGCAATTTACTTTAAAATGAGCTATCATACAGCTCTCTACGGTTTTCCAGTGCCCAGCTAGCTGAGGAGAAAAAAAAGCGGAAAGAAAAAAAAGATGCCGTTTGTGGAGAATATCGTGGTTAAAGTCAATTTTCTTGATTTTCAAGCCAATATATTTTCTTTGTTATTCAAGCCAAAGGGCGGTAAGTTTCGTTTATAGGGGTTTCGGACAAGGCGGTTCTAATGGTGTACTTTTTGTTTTGATCTGACTCTGTTTTTAGGAGTTGGGGGGTTTTATATTTCTTAACATTGGAGGTTATCGTCTCTTACTAGGTTGCTAGCTACCGCTGCAACCCGGATTTGGACAAGGCGGTTCTAATGGTGTACTTTTTGTTTTGATCTGACTCTTTTTTTAGGAGTTATGGGTTTTTATATCTCTTAACATTGGACGTGATCGTCTCTTACTAGGTTGCTAGCTACTGCTGCAACCCGGATTACTGCAATCGTCCTTTAATATAAAATATAGGCTAGAGTTCGTTCTTTTTTGTACCTTACTGTATTGCAAACAGGAAAAAGCCTTTGGCTTCTTTATAATTGGAATAGTAAGAGACGACCTGGCTACAACCTACGCTTATGACATCATTGATCCATCTTTAATATTAAAAATTTAAAAAGAAACTTGTTTATTTACACCCTAGCTAAAATAATGGAGATAATATGAATGAATTACAGGGTTCAGTTTCTTTGGGCTTGAGTTCGTTTTTTAACTGTAAATACAAACAGGAAAAAGCCTACGACTTTTTCTTCCTTTAAATAGTAAGAGACGAAACTTAAACAATCAAGTAGCTAAATCCAATGTATGGAATGGTTTGCTATTTCAGTGATCGTCTTTTAATGTATTACGCTCCCGTTCATACCAAGACAATAACTGAAAAAGACTGATATTTTCCATATGTTCCGGTCTTTTAGGGTAGATATCAATAACCCAGTGGGTAATGTACAAATCACTACTCTGTGGATTGTTTTTAGCAAGCTTTTCAAGCTCCTCATACCTTCTCAGTGTCCTCTTCACCTCGCTCTTTTTCGCAAGGTCAACACATCCAAATTGCCTAGAAATACTATACAATTTAGTACCAAAAAGCCTATCAGCAGCTTCAACTGCTCCAACTTGACGGGTTTTTATGGACTTCAACAAGTAGGACATAGTTCGTTGACCAAGACTTTTGCATGCATTATTTACTTCCTCCCACATTGCTTCTATTTCGACACTCTCTGCTTTTGTCATGTAGTCGGTAATGTAATACGGTAATTTAGAGCCCAAATGGCCAATATATTGAACATCAATGTTTGCTTGATTAGCAATAAGTAACGCAGGAGAATAGTCATTTATATAACGCTCGTCATCTCTTCGAAGCAGATGATATATTCTTTTTCTTGGCTTTTTACGGTTTTTACCATGAGCCAAGCAGTCGAGGATGTCATATAATTCTGTTCGTTCCTTTGTAGGACGAGGAAAGCCAAACTTACAATACGTAACCCATCTTCCTCTTTTTCTCTTATATTTTCTTTGACAGTATTTTTTACAGCGGTGCACTTGATGGTCTTTGACCAGTTTGTGAAGAGTTGGACTAGTCAATCTATTTGGTATTTCACAAGTTATAATACTATTGATATACTGAATCACTTCAGACGCTGTTGATTTCCCAATAATAGGAGCATCTTCAATCCACAACACACAGTGTACATGAGGCGCACCTCGTTTCTGATACTCGATACGCCAGAAATGATCCTTAATTTTACCAAACAAAGGATTTGTCTTTGAACAAATTAGCTCATTAAATATAGGTGTCCATTTTTTGTCAAAGTGCATGGAAACTGCAATTGGATCTAGACACGTCAACTCTCCTGGGGTCATTTTTGACACACCAGGTAAGTTCTTATGGACAGTCCGTAAATAGTCAATAAATTCAGGAGAGTACCACTCAGCACATGAAACTGTCAGAAACAAAGTCGGTGGACCCAATTGCTCAATCATTGACTTTACTTTATAGGAAAGAGATTGAAAATACTGCCGAGATCCTCTGATTTTTGATTGAACCGAAAACAAAGTCGCGTCCATCTCTCCATCACGGGAATGAAGCCTGTCTATAAATTGACGAGCATTTTGATTTGGTTTCACATTCCGCAACATATGACCGACGCTATTACACATGTAAGAGAATTCTTGCAATTGGAAGCTGTGAAAAAGAAACTGTTTGTCAAGACGAAACTTAGTATGTCTGCTAAGAAGCCTTGATTTAAAATATTCTGCATTCCTAATCCGAAATGGTCTTGCCTTGTCACGCAAGCCATATTTGCCTTTCGGGAAATGATTTGGAAACACTTTTAGATCAAGTTCTTCCTGAAATAAGTCTTCGCTCTCACCTTCTAGTTTCTTGATTTGAAATTGGTCAGTACCAAGATCTTTCATCTGCTTAAAATCTTCAATGAAGTCTTTTGGAACCGCTGAATTGAGAGGCTGGACAGAAAAATGTTCAACCAATGTAGATTTTGCGCTTTCTGTCAGTTTCTGAAGGATTGCAGCTTCCGGTATTTCAGGTAAATTATCAACACCAACCGCTTTTTCAGCAAGACGTGCTTCAAGTATTTTATTTAAATCTTCTAGGGTGTATGCATGTATTGTTTTATAGAGACTGTTGTTCTTTCTTAACCACAACAGTGCTTCATGGACTTTTCTCAGATCTATTAGTGCAGTCCAAACATTCTTGTTGTAAGTAGGCTGACCATTGACAATGACTACAAAACTATCAATGTTAAGAAGTTTTTCAGGCTGAATATCTGCATTTGCTTGCACATACATATACTATTCTCCCCTTAAGAGCGTCAACAAGTTCTGTTCTAGGTCTCTTCAATGCAGTTACTTGCCCTAATCTGACGATCGTAAGACAAGGCATTACAAATCGAATCATTGCCATTTCAAAATTATTTAAACACTTTATACATTCCGGTGTACAGTCTATATGAAGGTTATTTAATACTGATCGGACATTCTCCTGACTTTTCAACATTTTCCCAGCACAGTAATCACAGACAAAGAATGAATCTATGACATCCTCTTTCCAACCTGTACATTGAATTAGTTGTTCTCTGTCATCTTTGGGTATGTCCTGTTGTAGGTGTTCTAAAATCGTGGCCATCATTACATCAAAACCTTTCTTATTTGAAAGGGATCTTAGACTCTTCAATTGGTATTTTGTCTTTATCTGCTCACAACTGCATTGTGGGGTATACATCCCTGATGTTAGCTACCTTATCAAGGCTCTCACCAAATAATTTTATTATTGTGTTTTCATCCACAGAAACTCTAATATTGCTATCACCGTAAATGAAGTCTTGACTATTATTACGACAGATTCTACTTGGCACTTCTTCTATGTAATGACTTAGTTCCTTGTACGAGCCCTCGACTTTTAGTATATTAATATGTTTTATAATCTTACATTTTGATCCTGCCTTATATACGCTATTAATAAAACAGTTCAAGACAGGAAAATGTGGAGCTAGTGCCCTTAGAGAACGCAAATAGCTCTGACATCCCTCATTTGGGCTACAGTATAACAAATGCCCATGCTTCCTTGTGTCCCTGTAATTGATTTCACAATAATCCAAGCCGCCAAGGTAGAAATTAACCACTTTTTCAGTTGAAAATTTTAATGCTACATTATTTTCAAGGATATCAAAAAGAATTTGACATAATTCAATATCCGTCGGATAGAGCTTGCAGATATCAGGGTGACATTGCCAAGTAACCTGCTGCCCAATTTTTGGTTTTGAATGTTTACTCAGATTGTTATAGGTGACTTCAGCCATCATAATTTCCTTGTCAGATCTAGTTTTAGAGCATTTTTCAATAGTTGTCTCGTACTTTTCAGGACATTTTGTTCTACTACAAAGAGAATTTTTTGCCAAATATTCAGTAGAACTAAAAGAACTGTTTAAAACACAGTTAGAAATGCTTTTTCTTGAGTCGGTGTTCCAGGAATTTGTTCTAAATCATTAGTCTTACAAACACATTTACTAATAACCCTAACAGGCTCGTTTTCGCCATAATTGAAAAACATTGCTTTTCCTTCGCTGTTGATAGGTATGCTTGTATATATATTTTTATTGCTGCTACATAAACTGCAATTGCTCCTTCCAAAATTAATATACGAATTTTCTAAGAAGAACGCCTCCGTATATTCACTGTGTTGTCGAACATTTTTCATTGCATCTATAAACTGTTCCGCAGTTGCCAATCCATACCTTGGAAGCTTTTCATTAAAATGACAACATTTCTTTTGGATATTGCTATGAAGCTTTGCCAAAGCATTTCTAGCCGACTTTTCAACAGCATCCGCTCTTTCAAAGAGAATTTTAATCTGTAATTTTGAATACTTTTCGTGATCCCGATAAAACATGCGTAAAATTTTTCTCAATTTACAAAGATCAGCCTGCATTTTTGCTATCTTCTTGTATTTCTGGATGTAAATTTTCCCTTTGTCCTTATGCGTTCTTCAGTACAACCTCGCAGAGAATTTAATTTTTTCATTATAGCTTTTGTCACCCCAGTATCTACCCATTATTCTGATAGCAACTTTTTTCTTATGTTTGTTTCGGTAATCTATATCGTTATCATACCGTTCCTTGCTCTTTTGTTTGGCTGTCTCAATTTTCCCTTCTCGATACCCCTGATCCGTAAGATACCTCTGTTTTGCTCTGTCATATTTCATTTTCTTAAAACCTGGATCACAAGACATCTTAGTAGCAATCCTTACGCGTGCTCGAGCTTTATTGCGTTCGGTGGCATTTTTATCTTTTTTAAATAAACTTTTCTGATATTTCAGGATGTTAGCTTTATTTTTTGTTTAGTAAAGTTTTTTATTAGTAGAAATTTGGATTGCTCTATTTTGATATTTTTTTTGGTTATTCTTTCTTTTTTTCTTTTCAAGTGAGACCATATTTTTTCAAGGTTTAAAATTATTAAGTACAAAATACCCCGTGTCGAGTATCTAAAACCTAGCATAAAAAAAAAATAATTTCTAAATTTTCAGGTATTTATCTTGTTTGAAGTACAAAATTAGTATTACTGGTTAGACACCATAAATATTTTTGCAGTTTACATAATAAGTTTAGCGATTCTGGACTGAAAACTAAAATAATTGCAATTATAAGACAATAATATGGAGATACGTACTTTACGGGTTACAAACCAAAAAAAGTTTGGCTCCAGGATACAATAATAACTTTGAACTGAGATGAAAAAAATTTTTCTTCCAGGAGACAAAAAGTAAAACTAATTATAAAATTTTCATTTATTTTTGTTGTTTAAATTAAGAACTTACTATTACTGATTAGGCATCATAAATATTTTTGCAGTTTACATAATAATTTTAGCGATTAGGCCAAAAAAGAAAATTTTGGTTACAGGAGTTTCGGTTACTATTGAGACAAGTAGCTATTATTACTATAGAGTTCATTACCATGAACTGTTTGATTGCTTAAAAATTCAAATATCTTTGAAATGACTGCAGTATGAAAATACATCAAAAATGTAATTTTTTTGACAAAATTGATTCTACTTTAAAAAGTATTTTATTTTTAATTACAAAAGGCACTAGATGTTGCAATTGCCTTTAAAATAAGCTATTATACAGCTCTCTATGATTTTCCAGTGCCCAGCTAGCTGAGGAGGAAAAAAAAGCGGAAAGAAAAAAATATCCCGTTTGTGGAGAATAACGTGGTAAAAGTCAATTTTCTTGATTTTCAAGCCAATATATTCTCTTTGTTATTCAAGCCAAAGGGCGGTAAGTTTCCTTTATAGAGGATTCGGACAAGGCGGTTCTAATGGTGTACTTTTTGTTTTGATCTGACTCTTTTTCTAGGAGTTGGGGGGTTTTATATTTCTTAACATTCGAGGTGATCGTCTCTTACTAGGTTGCTAGCTACCGCTGCAACCCGGATAATGCAACCTGGATTGACAACCCGGATTATGTAAACCATGATACACACAGGTAGAGACCCGGGATTTTTCCTTCTTTGGTGTAGTAAGAAAGAACTCTCAAAGAATCAGAGGGAAAACAAACTCCATTGTCTGCAATGGTTTGTTCTTCTAATGATCTTCTATTGATGTAATATTTTTAATCCATTAATTTCCTTTAAAATGAGCCATTGAACAACTCTCTACGATGTTCCAGTGCCAAGCTATCTGTAGAATTACTAACCTATACTATAATTCAGTGGCGTATAAAATTTAGTATAGGCATGAGGTCGTTCTTTATTATACTACAGCCATGATACTGAGGGAAATTACATAATCCCTATTTATGTTTCAGTTAATATGGGCTAGGTGTCGTTCTTTATTGTAACAGTTGGCTTGAGTTCAAATTCCGTATGGGAAATTCTTACTTATGATGATTTCTTAAGGAATATAGTTAAAATTTCTTAATGTAATAAAAATGATTTGTTTTAATTACAAAAGGTTTTTAACCCCACTAATTTCCTTTAAAATGAGCCATTTAACAACTCTTTACGATGCTCCAGTGCCTATTTATCTGTTGAATTACTAACCTATACTATAATTAAGTGGCGTATATAATTTAGTATAGGCAAGAGGTCGTTCTATATTATAAACTATCCTTGAACTTTTGTTTGGCTGTCTCAATTTTTGCATGTCTATAATCTTCATCATTGAGATAACACATCTTGCTGTTTTGTTTTGTTCTCTCAATTATTACTTTTCGATACGCCTGGTCAGTTGAATACCTTTGCTTTTTTCTTTTCAAGTTACTATCTCTGTTGTTTGTGTAGTACTATTTTTTCAACTTGCGTATAGCTTGCTTGATTAAAACCATTATGTAATTATGAATGAGAACATTTACAGTTCTGACGCTTCTTATATAGTAATTATGACGTCACGGCGTGATGATTTTCTTGACGTCATAGCGCAATGATATTATTTCATGACGTCTTCAGAAACAACAATATATTTTCGTGTTTTTTTATTCACGTCATAGCTCTAATATAAAACTATGACGAAATTCAATATTTATCTAGTAGGGTTTCAGACAAGGTAATTCTAATGATGTACTTTTGTTTTGATTTGACTCTATTTTTAGGAGTTTTGTTATATTTCTTAGCATTGGACTGATCGTCTCTTACTAGATTGCTAGCTACTGCCGCAACCCAGATTCACATATATATTTATTTATGAGAGGCATTCTGACCGAGTGGTCCAAGGCACTGGTGTTAGCCACCAGTCTCTTCGGAGGCGTGGGTTCAAATCTTACCGCTGGTATACGATTATGTTTGAAAGACTGCAGTGTGAAAAGACATCGAAAATGCAGTTTTTGGTGGAAAAATTTATTCTCTTTTAGAAATAATTTATTTTAGTTACAAAAGGTTTTTAACCCAATTAATTTCCTTTAAAATGAGCTATTGAACAACCCTCTACGATTTTTCAGTGCCAAGCTATCTCTGGATATAAAAGAAAAGAGAAAAAAATATCCTGTTTGTGGAGAATAACGTGGTAAAAGTCAATTTGCTTGATTTTCAAGCCAATATATTTTCTTTTTTATTCAAGCCAAAGGGCGGTAAGTTTTCTTTATAGAGGTTTCGGACAAGGCGGTTCTAAGGGTGTACTTTTTGTTTTGATCTGACTCCTCTGTTAGGAACTATGGGTTTTTATATTTCTTAACATTGGACGTGATTGTCTCTTACTAGGTTGCTAGCTACCGCTGCAACCCGGATAACTGTACTAGCCTATACTATAGTTAAGCGGCCTATAAAATTTACTATAGGAAAGAGGTCGTTCTTTAGTATAATACCGCTGCAACCCGGATACCGCTGTAACCCTGATAACAAACAGGAAAATATTACAAACAAGAAAAAGCCTACGGCTTTTTCTTCTTTGAAATAGTAAGAGACGAACCTCAAACGATCAATTAGCTAACTAAGTCCAATGCATGCAATAACTTTTTATTCCAATGATCGTCTTTTAATGTAACATATCAGTTACTATGGGAGAGAGATCGTTCTTTACTGTAATACTTATGCGACCATTTAGGTTTCTGCCGTAATTCTTTCTTTTCAAAATTAAATTAGTTACTATCGCCTAGAGTTGGTTCTTTACCATATCGTAACAATTTGTTTTATAATAATAATCAATTTTGTTAATTACGAAAGGTTTCTATATATAGCAGTTTCCTTTAAAATGAGTCATTACAAAGCTCTTTATTATGACCACGAACTGTTTGATTTAAAACTTAATTTACTATGGGTCCAGTTCTTTCCTTATTGTAAAGCATCTATAAACTGTTCCGCAGTTGCCAATCCATACCTTGGAAGCTTTTCGTTAAACTGACAACTTTTCTTTTGGATATTACTATGAAGCTTTGCCAAAGAATTTCTAGCCGACTTTTCAACAGCATCCGCTCTTTCAAAGAGAATTTTAATCTGTAATTTTGAATACTTTTCGTGATCCCGATAAAACATGCGTAATATGTTTCTCAATTTACAAAGATCAGCCTGCATTTTTGCCATCTTCTTGTATTTCTGAATGTAATTTTTCCCTATATCCTTATGCGTTCTTCGGTACAACCTCGCAGAGAATTAAATTTTTTCATTATAGATTTTGTCACCCCAGTAACGCTCCTTGATCTTTTGTTTGGCTGTCTCAATTTTTACTTCTCGATACACCTGGACGGTTGAATACCTTTGCTTCTGTGTTTTCTTATATATGATGCGGTAATCTTCATCATTGTGATAACTCTACTTGAACTTTTGTTTGGCTGTCTCAATTTTTGCATGTCTATAATCTTCATCATTGTGATAACACATCTTGCTCTTTTGTCTAGCCTGCTCAATTCTTGCTTCTCTGTAATCTTTATCATTGTGATAACGCTCCTTGATCTTTTGTCTAGCCTGCTCAATTTTTACTTCTCGTTACGCCTGGTCGGTTGAATACCTTTGCTTTTCTCTTTTCAAGATACTATCTCTGTTGTTTGTGTAGTACTGTTTTTTTAACTTGCGTGCAGCTTGCTTGATTGAAACCATTATGTAATTATGAATGAGAACATTTACAGTTCTGACGCTTCTTATATAGCAATTATGACGTCACGGCGTAATGATTTTATTTCATGATGCTGCAACCCAAATTCACATATATATTTATTTATGAGAGGCAGCCTGGCCGAGTGGTCCAAGGCACTGGTGTTAGCCACCAGTCTCTTCGGAGGCGTGGGTTCAAATCTTACCGCTGGTATACGATTATGTTTGAAAGACTGCAGTGTGAAAAGACATCGAAAATGAAGTTTTTGGTGGAAAAATTTATTCTCTTTTAGAAATAATTTATTTTAGTTACAAAAGGTTTTTAACCCAATTAATTTCCTTTAAAATTAGCTATTGAACAAACCTCTACGATGTTCCCGTGCCAAGCTATCTGTGGAAAAGAAAAAAAGAAAAGAGAAAAAAATATCCCCTTTGGGGAGAATAACGTGGTTAAAGTCAATTTTCTTGATTTTCAAGCCAATATATTTCCCTTGCTGTTCAAGCCAAGGGACAGAAAGTTTCCTATACAGGGGTTTCGGACAAGGCGGTTCTAATGGTGTACTTTTTGTTTTGATCTGACTCCTTTGTTAGGAACTATGGGTTTTTATATTTCTTAACATTGGACGTGATCGTCCCTTACTAGGTTGCTAGCTACCGCTGCAACCCGGATTCTTAACATTGGACGTGATCGTCTCTTACTAGGTTGCTAGCTACCGCTGCAACCCGGATAATAATTAACTAGATTAGTCTAATAGTGTGCTTTGTTGTTCAATTACTATAGGCAATAGTTCGTTCTTTACTATAAAAAAAAATATCCCGTTTAGGCAGAATGTTGTAGTAGCTACCACTTTTCTTGATTTTCAAGCCAATATATTTCCCTTGCTGTTCAAGCCAAGGGACTGAAAGTTTTCTATACAGGGTTTTCCGACAAGGCGGTTCTAATGGTGTACTTTTTGTTTTGATCTGACTCATTTTTTAGGAATAATAGTTTTTTATACTTCTTAACATTGGACGTGATCGTCTCTTACTAGGTTGCTAGCTACCGCTGCAACCCGGATATATAATACTGCAACCCAGATTCACATATATATTATTTATGACAGGCAGCCTGGCCGAGTGGTCCAAGGCACTGGTGTTAGCCACCAGTCTCTTCAGGGTTCAAATCTTACCGCTGGTGTACGATTATGTTTGAAAGACTGCAGTGTGAAAATACATCAAAATGCAGTTTTTGGTGAAAAAATCTATTCTCTTTTAGAAATAATTTATTTTAGTTACTATAGATTTTTAACCCAATTAATTTCCTTTAAAATGAGCTATTGAACAACTCTCTACGATGTTCCAGTGCCAAGCTATCTCTGGATACAAAAGAAAAAAAGAAAAAAAATATCCCGTTTAGGTAGAATATTGTAGTAGCTTCCGCTTTTCTTGATTTTCAAGCCAATATATTTCTCTTGCTGTTCAAGCTAAGGGACAGAAAGTTTACTATACAGGGGTTTCGGACAAGGTGGTTCTAATCGTGTACTTTTGAATTTGATCTGACTCCTTTTTTAGGAACTATGGGTTTTTATATTTCTTAACATTGGGCGTGATCGTCTCTTAATAGGTTGCTAGCTACCGCTGCAACCCGGATTTCTTAACATTGGACGTGATCGTTTCTTCCTGCCGTAATTCCTTCTTTAACCCGTAAGTCCTCGGGTTAGAGGTCGTTCTTTACCATAAACCCGGATTTAATGCAATATTGTCGAAAGAACGTGTATAAATATTGCATTCACTTATTACGTCACATATGGTTATCTTTTAATGTATTATTACAAACAGGAAAAAGCCTACGGCTTTTTCTTCTTTGGAATAGTAAGAGACGAACCTCAAAGAATCAGGCAGCTAACTATGTCCAATATAAGCAATGGTTTGTTCTTCTAATGATCATCTTTTAATTTGGCGTTTCTTACTAGGTAGCTAGCTACCACTGCAACCCGGATTATGTAATTAATAGGTTGCTAGCTACCGCTGCAACCTAGATATTCTTATTTCCGCTACTATGGGCTAAGGTTCGTTCTTTACTGTAAAACTAGCAAAACAGTTTGAAGTCTGATGAAGATTTAACTGATGTGTCAAAAGTAAGGTTGTAAGTCGACGATTTTGTTTTGGCCTTATTATAATTGGTATTGTGAAATAATAATATGCATGTGGTTCTTAAATCATACTTCTTTATGGTCCCATATGGTCTAGTGGCTAGGATAGTTAACTTTCACTTAACAGGCCCGTTTTCGATTCCCGGTGTGGGAAAATTTTTAACTCTATAATCTTCGAACATTCGAACCTTTTATAATTAGAATGATGTATAATATAAATACTGTAATCTTAACTATAGTGAAGTTGCCTATGCAAGTTAGTATAGGGAAGAGTTCGATCTTTATTATAATTTTTCAATAGTTGTCTCGTACTTTTCAGGACAGTTTGTTCTACTACACAGAGAATTTTTTGCCAAATATTCAGTAGAACTAAACGAACTGTTTAAAACACAGTTAGAAATGCTTTTTTCTTGAGTCGGTGTTCCAGGAATTTGTTCTAAATTATTAGTCTTACAAACACATTTACTAATAACCCTAACAGGCTCGTTTTCGCCATAATTGAAAAACATTGCTTTTCCTTCGCTGTTGATAGGTATGCTTGTATATATATTTTTATTGCTGCTACATAAACTGCAATTGCTCCTTCCAAAATTAATATACGAATTTTCTAAGAAGTACGCCTCCGTATATTCACTGTGTTGTCGAACATTTTCCATTGCATCTATAAACTGTTCCGCAGTTGCCAATCCATACCTTGGAAGCTTTTCGTTAAACTGACAACATTTCTTTTGGATATTACTATGAAGCTTTGCCAAAGAATTTCTAGCAGACTTTTCAACAGCATCCGCTCTTTCAAAGAGAATTTTAATCTGTAATTTTGAATACTTTTCATGATCCCGATAAAACATGCGTAAAATGTTTTTTAATTTACAAAGATCAGCCTTCATTTTTGCCATCTTCTTGTATTTCTGAATGTAATTTTTCCCTTTGTCCTTATGCGTTCTTCGGTACAACCTCGCAGAGAATTTAATTTTTTCATTATAGCTTTTGTCACCCCAGTATCTACCCATTATTCTGGTAGCAACTTTTTTCTTAGGTTTGTTTCGGTAATCTTTATCGTTATCATACCGTTCCTTGCTCTTTTGTTTGGCTGTCTCAATTTTTGCATGTCTATAATCCTCATCATTAACATAACACTCCTTGCTGTTTTGTTTGGCTCTCTCAATTTTCGCATCTCGATACGCCTTGTCGGTTGAATACCTTTGCTTTTCTCTTTTCAAGATGTTGTCTCTGTTTTTTGTATAGTAATGTTTTTTTAAATTACGTATAACTCTATTAGAACGCATCTTATTACAAAACAAGAAATAATATTCTTATCTAATTGAAACTTGTTAAGACTCGTATCATGTACCCATAACCTAACAAAAAATAAAACTAATTTTTAAATTTTCAGGTATTTTGTTAGTTTGAATTAAAAGATTAAAATAATTGCTCATATATCATAAATATTTTTGCAGTTTACATAATAACTTTAGCGATTCTAAACTGAAAAATGAAATATATTAAAAAATTGAATTTTTTGGTCTGAAAATACATAGTAAATTCCACATCGGGTAGTTAGAACCTAACTAAAAATAAAACTAATTTTAACATTTTCAGGTATTTTTCTAGCTTGAATTGAAATATTCAAACTATTGCTCGGATACCATGGATATTTTGCAGTTTACACAAGCTGCAAAGAACGCATTAGGGCAAAATTAAAAATTATATTCAGAAGTCCAAAAACATGGCAACAATGCTGGCTGATCTTAGTAAATTTAGAAAAATTTTACGAATTTTTTACCGGGATTACGAAAAATATTCAAAATTAAAGATTAAAATTATCTCTGAAAGAATGGATTTTGTTGAAAAGTCAGCTAGAGATGCTTTCGCAAAACTTCATAGTAATATCCAAAAGAAATGTTGCATGTTTAGTGAAAAGCTTCCAAGGTATGAACCGGCAACTGTGGAACAGTTTATAGATGTAATGGGAAATTTTATAGATCACTGTGAATATATGGAGGCATAATTGTTCTTTACTTAGTTTCAGCTTTAATTCGATGATCCAGACTTTATGTACTAACTACATCCAAAGACTATGACGTCATTGATTAATATTGTATATAAAAAATTAAGTTTTTCGTAAAAAAAATTCATTAAAAAAAAAATTAAGTACAAATAGCGCTAGATCTAGAGATTTCATTTAAAATGAGCCATTGAACAACTCTCTACGATGTTCCAGTGCCAAGCTATCTGTGGAAAAGAAAGAAAGAAAAAAATATCCCGTTTGTGGAGAATAACGTGGTTAAAGTCAATTTTCTTGATTATCAAGCCAATATATTTTCTTTGTTATTCAAGCCGCAGGGCGGTAAGTTTCCTTTATAGGGGTTTCGGACAAGGCGGTTCTAATGGTGTACTTTTTGTTTTGATCTGACTCTGTTTTTAGGAGTAAGGGGTTTTTATATTTCTTAACATTGGACGTGATCGTCTCTTACTAGGTTGCTAGCTACCGCTGCAACCCGGATAACATTGGACGTGATCGTCTCTTACTAGGTTGCTAGCTACCGCTGCAACCCGGATCATGGCGCAATGATATTATTTCATGACGTCATCAGAAACAACAATATAATTTCGTGTTTTTCTATTCACGTCATAGCTCTAATATAAAGCTATGACGACATTCATTATTTATCTAGTAGGGTTTCAGACAAGGTAGTTTCAATGATGTACTTTCGTTTTGATCTTACTCTATTTTTAGGAGTTTTGTTATATTTCTTAGCATGGGACTGATTGTCTCTTACTAGGTTGCTAGCTACTGCTGCAACCCAAATTCACATATATATTTATTTATGAGAGGCAGCCTGGCCGAGTGGTCCAAGACACTGGTGTTAGCCACCAGTCTCTTCGGAGGCGTGGGTTCAAATCTTACCGCTGGTATACGATTATGTTTGAAAGACTGCAGTGTGAAAAGACATCAAAAATGCAGTTTTTGGTGGAAAAATTTATTCTCTTTTAGAAATAATTTATTTTAGTTACTATAGATTTTTAACCCAATTAATTTCCTTTAAAATGAGCTATTGAACAACCCTCTACGATGTTCCAGTGCCAATCTATCTGTGGAAAAGAAAAAAAAAGAAAAAAGAAAAAAATATCCCGTTTGGGGAGAATAACGTGGTTAAAGTCAATTTTCTTGATTTTCAAGCCAATATATTTCCCTTGCTGTTCAAGCCAAGGAACAGAAATTTTCCTATACAGGGGTTTCGGACAAGGCGGTTCTAATGGTGTACTTTTTGTTTTGATCTGACTCCTTTGTTAGGAATTATGGGTTTTTATATTTCTTAACATTGGACGTGATCGTCTCTTACTAGGTTGCTAGCTACCGCTGCAACCCGGATCTCTTACTAGGTTGCTAGCTACCGCTGCAACCCGGATATGATGACTGTTATCCCATTTCTAAAGTTGGAAATGAAATGGATTACATGATAAGCATGGCCAATTGGTTTCAGGAGAATCTTTAAACAAAAATACGAATCAGTACAGTTCCTTGTGTGACCGTCTCCGTGATATTCCTGAGTTTTCCTCTTTTTTTGTAATTGTATTAGGTACTTCAAGTGTTGAAGTGTGCCGTTCTTATGAATTGAATAAATATGTTAGGAAATATGTCTTGTTCATTTGTTAATGAAAAATATAGTAATCGATCGACTAGTTGAAACATTAGTCCCGAAAAAAATTCATATTCTGTTCTTTTAGATCAAAATAGCTCTGCCGGGTTAAAATAGCCATAATTAATTTTGCTAGATGAAAATTGGGTTCTACGAAATATACGTACGTAAAAAGCGCAAATGTTAATTGGAAATCAAAATCACTCATTTTTATCAGCAATAACTTTCGGGGGGGGGGGGGGCACCAGAAAGCCCTGTGTGTTTTTGAGACACACGGGGAAACCCCAACGTTTTTCGAGGATCCTCAGATGTTTCAGGGAGAGTGGAAGCATTGACGGACATGCCCAACAGAACTTACAAAATCATTCGCGGGGAATTACACAAAACAGCCCAATTCCCGGAGTATGGGAAAGTTAGGTTAACTCCAGCACAGAAAAGGGAAGAATAGCTTTTAACAATGTATGTTCAATTACTTAAACTTTTTTCTAAGCTTCATAGGAGTTTTTGTGCGAGTGGCTACACATAAAGATTGTCCCTAATATGAACCAGATTATGAATTATAACGATTTCATGTATGTTTTTACAAGCGAAGTACTTTTAAGCCATCCACTAAAAATTCCCTTTCGTACAGGGTACAAGTTAAGATTTTCATCGTTTCCCTTTTAAATTCTAGCTTAAATATGCCACCCGAAGGTAATTGGAAATTTGGCTCATTGGCTGAAAACAGGTTGGTAAAGTAATGTTTATTTGGATTGTACACAGTGGCATCAGTTTAAGAAAATTCGGGTGGTGTTGGGGTTCCAAATTGATATTTCAAAATACGGAGAGGGGGTCAATTTGTCGTTTTTTTTCATTTTTAAATGAAAAAACCCACAAAAAAGGTATTTTGAAAATTTAAGAGGGGTGAAAATAGCCCCTCAAATGATGCCACTGATTGTACGCTGCCTTTTTTATGTGAGAAATCTCTCCTTTATGTGTTGAACCAATTCTCACTAAACAGTTTTTTTAAAAACTTGTTTTCATACTTGCAATTACTAAGGGTTGTGGGTCACTCCTTACTCAGCGCAAAAAAATCAAATCAGAGATGAAAGGCCTGAGATCAGGAAAGTGAGACCTTAGCAATCATGTGAAGAAAATAATGGCCATATGCTATAATATGTGCTGTTCAAAGATACTTTTTGATTACGTGAGTAATTAAAAACAATGAATTAAGACAGATTTAGGAAATCTTTTGTTCAGATTATTGTCAGATGGGTTTTGCTTCCTTAAGAGTTTTTGAGAAGTTGTTACTACAAACGTTATGAACTTAAGAATTTATTTCACATTTGGCTAAGATCTTAACAATCAGGGTAATGGAAAATTTTTGAAACTTGAATATTTTGGAATTACCGAAATTGACTATGGACACAGGAAAGACAGATGACCAGCTAAACTTTTGGTACTTATTTAGAATCTGGTAAACACGCGAGAAGTGAAGTTTGGTTAATGCTAATGAAATAAAACAAAGTATGATAAAAATATAAAAGTTCAGAAACAAATTTGGGCTATATATTTGCACATTAGGAGTGTGGCAAAGCATAGCATATATTACGTTACCTAACCGTTACCTAACTACGTTACCTAACCTAGGTACCTTTTTTGCCCCTTTAACCCCAAAAAACCGAAGTTTAAATCTTTATCACGGAGTGAGCAATACCTCACTAGGCAGCGAAAACCTATTTTTCATATAGCATCTTCGATATTTCGATGCGGTTTTCTCGCGTGTTTACCGGATTCTAAATAAGTACCAAACTTTTCTCTACTGGAAAAAGGTCAACAGCAAAGTTTTTGCAGGTCAGAAAACGATTTCGGTGCTTAGGAGACCGTTTTTTTCATTGCTGCTGAAATTATCATCAAAGCTATATAGGATTTTAAGCTGTGGGATAATGGGAAAATGTCAAACAGAAATATACTGGAATTGTGAGTGTTGTTTATATTACCGCCTAGAACATAAGCTAAAACATTTATGAGGAAACAACAATAATTTTTTCAACAAAATCTGCTAACAGGTAATAACAAGCTATTCAATATTTTGAAGCTTTTTTTTTAAAAAAAGAAGAGAAAAACCTGCTCATCATCAAGTTTCTATTTATTGAAAAAACAAAATATAACGTCCAGTTCTCCTGCTTCCGAGTAACTCTATTAATCACAAGACTAGTAATTATAAGTCCCAAAGTCAGAATGGATTATTAACCTTCCCAATTATCACCATATTTGTTTTTTGGTTGCCGAGGTTCAAAGACTCCGGGAGGCGGACGCATAGCAGGGACGTCCCTTTCTTGCATAATAGGTCTCTTCAAACGCTCTTCGTATTCCTCTCTGTTTCGGCGACGCAGCTCGTCGTAGTTAACAGTCTTTTCTGGCTCTGGGTTATTTACCCCTTTGTCAAGGAACCGCGAGTCCAAATCCAATGATGGAGTGTATGTGTCTGGAAATCCTGATAAAGGACGATCACCATAGCTCTCATAATCAGGGGTTTTCTGAGGTGCGACAACACGGACTCCAAAATCCACAGGAGTATCTATGTCAGATTCGGCTGTCTTTAAACCTTTTTGACGACGCAACTGATCACCCAACTCACTCGTAGGAGATCGAATAAATTTATCTGCACATGCTTTGGAGTAGGATGCTTTTCCAGCAATATAGCCTAGACAAGATGCAGCAAGTACTTTTGGTACAACACCAAAACGAAGGCTAGCTTGTAAAAAACCGCTCCTTATAGCATACAACGTGGCGGCACTAAAGCCAAATGCAAAAGGAACACATCTGTAGTAGAAACTTTCCCATCTACATTCTAAATAAATTTTCTGATCTTCTTTAGAAAGCTTAGGAAATTGGAATTGTGGTTGTTGAACTTGCTGTGCCATGATTAAATCGCCCCTAAAAGAAGTAAATTTTTATATCCCGTATCAAGTATCAAGAACCTAATAAAAAATTAAACTAATTTTTAAATTTTCAGGTATTTTTCTAGTCTAAATTAAAAGATTAAAACTATTGTTCAGACACCATAAATATTTTTGCAGTTTATAACTTTAGCGATTCTAAAATAAAAACGAAAATAAAATAAAAATTAATTTTTTCAATTTTTACGTCACGTCGCTCATTAAGTCATAAACCTATTGTGTACTATTATTAGTACACAATAGGTTTTAGGTATTACGTCATGTCACTTATTACGTCATATATGGTTATTAGTAGATAATCGGTAAAATATTCGTTCTTTATTAAAAAATTATGTAATACTAACTACATCCAACGACTATGACGTCATTGGTCAATATTGTATATAAAAAATTAAGTTTTTCGTAAGAAATAATTAATTGAAAAAAAATAAGTGCAAAAGTTGCTAGATCTAGAGATTTCCTTTAAAATGAGCCATTGAACAACTCTCTACGATGTTCCAGTGCCAAGCTATCTGTGAAAAAGAAGAAAGAAAATATATGCCGTTTAGGCAGAATGTTGTAGTAGCTGCCACTTTTCTTGATTTTGAAGCCAATATATTCCCCTTGCTGTTCAAGCCAAGGGACAGAAAGTTTCCTTTACAGGGTTTTCGGACAAGGTGGTTTTAATGGTGTACTTTTTGTTTTGATCTGACTCCTTTTTTAGGAACTATGGGTTTTTATATTTCTTAACATTGGACGTGATCGTCTCTTACTAGGTTGCTAGCTACCGCTGCAACCCGGATTGCTAGCTACCGCTGCAACCCGGATCAGCCTATATATTTTCCTTGTTTTTCAAGCCAATGGATGGTTCCTATATAGGGGTACTGGACAATGCGGTTCTACTAGTGAACTTTGTTTTTTGATCTGATTCTAGTTTTAGAAGTTATGGAATTTTTTATTTTTTACTATTGGGCATGATCGTCTCTTACTAGGTTGCTAGCTACCGCTGCAACGCAGATAAAAAAAATTGATTGGTGAATTGAAACTAGAGTAATTGCTGAAAATTTTAATTAAAATAATTTTTATATCATGGATCTCTAAAGTCATTATGTAAACGGCAAAAATATTTATGGTGTCGGAGCAATAATTTTAATTTTTTAGTTAAAACTGGAAGAATACCTGAAAATTTTTATATTAGTTTTTATTTTTGATAGTGCCTTGATACTTGGCACGTCGTTTTATGGGAATTAATAATTTTTACAGAATGAAATTTAAATTTGATGTAACTCCAGTGTTTTACACTGTTGCAACTTTGGGAGTATTATATTACTTAGAAAGGAAAAAGAATGTGCCAGTTTTGGATGATATTGGTATAATTGCTGAAAAGTGTATTGGGGGTATAAGAGGATTATTGTCCAAAGTAATGGAAGATAAGAACAAGGAAAAGGTAGAATATGTACCAGAAAATGATAAAAATGATAGAAAATGAGCTACATGAAACAAAAGACAAGCAGCAATATAGTTAAATAATGTTTTAAGAGTAAAAACGACCATAAATCACTATTAATAAAACAATGAAGCCCAAAACGGTTTTTGATGAGGCAATGTTAATTTCCATAGTAAATCGTTAACCTCAGCCTCTTAGGGAGGTAATTGAAATTAATACATACAAGAAGATCTCGGTTTAAACAAAGATACTGGAAGTATTTTTATAAGCCCAATTTACAATGATTTAATGTAATTGAATTCAATTATCATTCCTCCTCATTTTAAACCAAGATCAATTGAGTTCGTAGGGCTGCCATGGGTTCAAGGAGACAAAAATAGGGACTTTAAGGACTTTTTCTGGCGGAAAAAAGATCTTTAGGGACCTTCCTGACATCAAAAAAGGGACCACTGACGAAAATCATTTCAGCTACTCCAAATGTTCCGTCCAAATGCCAAGTTTGGGTTTGCAACAGACCACAGCAACTTATCCATGTTTTGTAAACCATACTTTGGTAACATGGGTACTTCGTAAATTAGAAAATTATTCACTTGAGCTAATTCTTTAGTATTGTTCGAACCAGGTCTTATACTGGAATTTAAATCCGAGGAAAGCGGAAGTTTCAAGCCAAATATCTTGTGCGTTGTCGGTCCAAAAGTACATACCCCGATATGTATTCTTCGGTGCACATTCAGACAGCTTGAGTTGTGAGAAGCATTTCTCACATAGATTACATTTAAATGGTCTCGCTTGTCTTTTTCTGCGTTTACTGCTTCTTCTTCCATGTTATTTTGTGGTATTGTCGTTTTCTGCTTCAATCTTTCTTCTTCCGTCCTTTTTTAAAATCTATTTGATTTTCGAAATATCTTCTTAAACTTGAAAAGACAGTCGTTTCACAGTCGTTGATTTTATTAAATCTGGATACGTCCGTGAATGTTATAATAAATATTTTTGAAGTTTAAATAATAACTAGCGATTATAAACTTAAAAATAATATATATAAAAAATTTATTTTTTTGGCCTTAAAATACTTATTAAATTCTACCCCGGGTCGCTATTATGTACTTTATTTCTAACGACTCCATCCAATATGCATCCAATGACTATGACGTCATTGATCAATATTGTACATAATAAATTAAAAAAGTAAAAAGCCTACGGCTTTTCTTTTTTGGAATAAGAGACGATCCTCAAATAATCAGACAGCTAACTAGGTTTATAATCTGTTCTTTAACATTAACTTCATTAATCGGATATTTTAATATATCCTATGTGGTCTAAAGGTTGGGATAGCTCTCACCCAGTTGGCTTGAGTTCAATTTCCGTATGGGAAATTTTTACTTATGTTATATATTAAAGTTATGATATATTATGATATATGACTTATGAATATAATAAAAATTTCTTAAATGTAGTAAAAATAATTTGTTTTAATTACAAAAGCTTTTTAACCCCATTAATTTCCTTTAAAATGAGCGATTGAAAAACTCTCTACGATGTTCCAGTGCAAAGCTATCTGTTGAATTACTAACCTATTCTGTAATTAAGTGGCGTATAAAATTTAGTATTGGCAAGAGGTCGTTCCTTATTATAACGTCTCTTACTAGGTTGGTAGCTACCGCAGCAACCCGGATGAATAAGTAACCTATACTAAAATTAAGTGGTGTATAAAATTTAGTATAGGCAAGAGGTCGCTCCTTATTATAAAAGAAAGAAAAAAATATGCCGTTTCGGCAGAATGTTGTAGTAACCGCCACTTGTCTTGATTTTCAAGCCAATATATTTCCCTTGCTGTTCAAGCCAAATAAGAGAAAGTTTACTATACAGGGGTTTCGGACAAGGCGGTTCTAATGGTGTACCTTTTGTTTTGATCTGCCTTTTTTTAGGAGTTATAGGTTTTTATATTTCTTAACATTGGACTTGATCGTCTCTTACTAGGTTGCTAGCTACCGCTGCATCCCGGAGGTTGTTAGCTACTGCTGCAACCCGGATTTTCCTAAAAATTGATTCTATTTAAAAAAAATTAAGTCTTTACTGTAATATTCCAATGATCGTCTTTTAATGTAATAACCTATATTGGTGAAAAAATTTATTCTCATTTAGAAATAATTTATTTTAGTTACAAAAGGTTTTTAACCCAATTAATTTCCTTTAAAATGAGCCATTGAACAACTCTCTACGATGTTCCAGTGCAAAGCTATCTGTGGAAAAGGAAAAAAGAAAAAAATATCCCGTTTAGGCAGAATGTTGTAGCAGCTGCCACTTTTCTTGTTTTTCAAGCCAATATATTTCCCTTGATGTTCAAGCCAAGAGACATAAATTTTACTATACAGGGGTTTAGGACAAGGCGGTTCTAATGGTGTACTTTTTGTTTTGATCTGACTCTTTTTTTAGGAGTTAGGGGTTTTTATATTTCTTAGCATTGGACGTGATCGTCTCTTACTAGGTTGCTAGCTACTACTGCAACCCGGACTATCCCTGGATCCACCATATATACGTTACTATGGGCGAGAGATCGTTCTTTACTTTAAATTTTGAAAAAGAACTTTGCCCTTCGTCTAATTTATCGCACATCTTCTAACCACTCGTGTCTTTACTCATCGTTTTCATTTATGACTCGCTCAGATTCTCTCTTTTGCATATCTTCTCATCACCCGTGTCTTTGCTCTTTATTTTCATTTTTGACTTTATTAGGAGCTATGTATATTTCATAGTATTGGACGTGGTCGTCTCTTACTAGGTTGCTTGCTACCGTTGTAACCCAGATTACGAACAGGAAAAAGCCCACAGCTTTTTTCTAGTTTGGATAGTAAGAGACGAAATTCTGAGAATTAAGCAGGTAAGTAAGTAAAATATTGTTCCATACCCAGAAAAGCTCAAAGCGTATTTCCTTGGATTACCTTTTAATTGGTCATTTCAGTTAATATGGGTTAGAAATCGTTCTTTACTATAAAACAAATCTCTACGATGTTCCAGTGCCAAGCTATCTGTGGAAAAGAAGAAGAAGAAGAAAGAAAAATATCCCGTTTGTGGAGAATAACGTGGTTAAAGTCAATTTTCTTGATTTTCAAGCCAATATATTTTCTTTGTTATTCAAGCCAAAGGGTGGTAAGTTTCCTTTATAGGGGTTTCAGACAAGGCGGTTCTAATGGTGTACTTTTTGTTTTAATCTGACTCTTTTTTAGGAGTTAGGGGTTTTTATATTTCTTAACATTGGACGTGATCGTCTCTTACTAAGTTGCTAGCTAGCGCTGCAACCCGGATAGTAAGAGACGAACCTCAAAGAATCAGGCAGCTAATTATGTCCAATGTATGCAAATTTGTGTTATTTTAATGATCATCTTGTAATTTAACTTTAATATGAAATATGCAGTTTTTGTAAAAAAAACTGATTCTATTAAAAATAATTTGTTTTAATTACAAAAGGTTTTTAGCCCCATTAATTTCCCTTAAATAAGCCATTGAACAACTCTCTACGATTTTTCAGTGCCAAGCTATCTGTGGAATTAATAACCTATATTATAATTAAGTTGTGTATAAAATTTAGTATAGGAAAGAGGTCGTGTTTTATTATAAAAAACGATTTATTGTTTTTTGGATTTTTGGGAGTTATGGATTTTTATATTTCTTAACATTGAACGTGATCGTCTCTTACTAGGTTGCTAGCTAACGCTGCAACCCGGGTTTACTATGGGGCGTGATCGTCCCTTGCTACGTTGCTAGCTACCGCTGCAACCCGGATAGTGAAATGTTATTCCAATGATCGTATTTTAATGTAGAATTAAATGTAACCTTTTATGACGTCATATATACCACAGACCTCTTTTCTTTTTCCCTTTGCATTAGTTACTATGAGATAGACTTCGGTCCTTACTGTAATTACATGGACTGTTTTATTGCTTCAAAATTCAAATATCTTTGAAAAGACTGCAGTATGAAAATACATCAAAAATGCAATTTTTTTGACAAAATTGATTCTACTTTAAAAAGTATTTTATTTTTAAATACAAAAGTGACTAGATGTTGCAATTTCCTTTAAAATGAGCTATTATACAGCTCTCTATGATTTTCCAGTGCCCAGCTAGCTGAGCAGAAAGAAAAAGCGGAAAGAAAAAAATATCCCGTTTGTGGAGAATAACGTGGTAAAAGTCAATTTTCGTGATTTTCAAGCCAATATATTTTCTTTGTTATTCAAGCCAAAGGGCGGTAAGTTTCCTTTATAGAGGATTCGGACAAGGCGGTTCTAAAGGTGTACTTTTTGTTTTGATCTGACTCTGTTTTTAGGAGTTGGGGGGTTTTATATTTCTTGACATTGGAGGTGATCGTCTCTTACTAGGTTGCTAGCTACCGCTGCAACCCGGATTAGTTTAATGTAAAAATTCGATGATCGAGCCTTTATGTAACCCGGATTAAAAAATTATTATCATATCTTATATGTAAATTCTATTTTATACGTCTTCGATAGTCTAATGGTAAGTATGCCCACTTGTTACCTGGGAGAAGGGGGTTTGATTCCCCGTTGGGGAGAACTTTTAATATGTTGAATTAAAAGCACTATCTTTTCAATTTAAAATTTAAAAAAGAAACTTGTTTATTTACATTCTAGCTAAAATAATGAACATAATATGAATGAACCACAGTGTTCAGTTTCTTTGGACTTGAGTTCATTTTTTAACTATAAATACAAACAGGAAAAAGCCTACGGCTTTTTCTTCTTTTAAATAGTAAGAGACGAAATTCAAACAATCAAGTAGCTAACTAAGTCCAATGTATTGAATGGTTTGTTATTTCAGTGATCGTCTTTTAATGTAAAATTTTTTGACAAAATTGATTCTACTTTAAAAAGTATTTTATTTTTAATTACAAAAGTGACTAGATGTTGCAATTTCCTTTAAAATGAGGTATTATACAGCTCTCTATGATTTTCCAGTGCCCAGCTAGCTTAGAAGAAAAATCAAGCGAAAAGAAAAAAAATATCCCGTTTGTGGAGAATAACGTGGTAAAAGTCAATTTTTTTGATTTTCAAGCCAATATATTTTCTTTGTTATTCAAGCCAAAGGGCGGTAAGTTTCCTTAATAGAGATTTCGGACAAGGTGGTTCTAATGGTATACTTTTTGTTTTGATCTGACTCTTTTTTTAGGAGTTAGGGGTTTTATATTTCTTTAAATTGGAGGTGATCGTCTCTTACTAGGTTGCTAGCTACCGCTGCAACCCGGAATTGGAGGTGATCGTCTCTTACTAGGTTGCTAGATACCGCTGCAACCCGGATAATTAAGTTGCGTATAAAATTTATCATAGGGAAGAAGTCGTTCTTTATTATAAGTTCGATTCCCGTTATGGGAAAACTTTTAACTCTATAATCTTCGAAAATTTGAACCTTTTATAATTTATAATGATGTATAATATAAATACTGTAATCTTAACTATAGTGAAGTTGCGTATGCAAGTTAGTATAGGGAAGAGTTCGATCTTTATTATAAAAAGTTTCCTATACAGGGGTTTCGGACAAGGCGGTTCCAATGGTGTACTTTTTAGTTTGATCTGACTCTTTTTCTTAGGAACTATGGGTTTTTATATTTCTTAACATTGGACGTGATCGTCTCTTACTAGGTTGCTAGCTACCGCTGCAACCCGGATAACAATGTAACACATCAGTAACTATGGGAGAGAGATCGTTCTTTAGTGTAAAAAAAAATATCCCATTTAGGCAGAATGTTGTAGTAGCTGCCACTTTTCTTGATTTTCAAGCCAATATATTTCCCTTGCTGTTCAAGCCAAGGGTGAAAAAGTTTACTATACAGGGGTTTCGGATAAGGCGGTTCTTAAGGTGTACTTTTTGTTTTGATCTGACTCCTTTTTTAGGAACTATGGGTTTTTATATTTCTTAACATTGTACGTGATCGTCTCTTATTAGGTTGCTAGCTACCGCTGCAACCCGGATAACCACGATGACGTCAGTTACAGCTTGGGTTTTTTCTATTCTATATCATTACAAACAAGAAAAAGCCTACGGCTTTTTCTTCTTTGAAATAGTAAGCGACAAACCTCAAGCAATCAAGTAGCTAACTAAGTCCAATGTATGTAGTGGTATGTTATTCCAATGATCGTCTTTTAATGTATTTTTTTAATTTTCGTTAAAATGAGCCATTAAAAAACTCTCTGCGATGTCCCAGTGCCAAGCTATCTGTCGATTTACTAACCTATACTAAAATTAAGTGGCGTATAAAATTTAGTATAGGCAAGAGGTCGTTCCTTATTATGTTTTTTTAGGAGTTGGGGGGTTTTATATTTCTTGACATTGGAGGTGATCGTCTCTTACTAGGTTGCTAGCTACCGCTGCAACCCGGATTAATGTCGAATTTTCAGCAGCAAAGAAATTTATCAATATTATCTCAATTAGTATTAAGACTGATTGAAATAATAGTTACCGTTACCGAAGCAGTTACAAATAGCAATTTTTCTCACTTTTTACAGTGTTTTAATATTTTTTTGCTACTATGGGCTGGTGTTCGTTTATTACTAGATTGCAGCTATCACTGTAACTATGATTTTCAGACTGAAGAATCAGCTTTACTATACTGTTTCGAATTTAGGTTTAAATCCAATTAAAATACGCATACACAGTAGATATCAATGCCTTTGATAACCTTTATATAGCCTTACAATAGCTGAGTTTTCGATCTATGATCTTAGTTGTCTATTTTTACACTTACTTCTTTGTTCTTAGTTTTTTGGTTCCAGTTTTCCGTTTTTGGTCTCTGGTCTTATTTGCTAGCATAAAAGTATACACTACTGGGTATTTTATTTTATTTATTGAATTTTTTTTCCACAAATTCAGTTTTTCAAAGAAAAGTGAAGAGCTTCATTAAACCAAAAATGAGCAAAAATAAAATCAAATAATCTACTAAGCGTGAAACTACCACGTATCATCATCGATAAATAAATAATTTTGCTAGAAGAAAGATCACGGATGCGTGATTTTTTTTTTGCCTTTTTCCCCCCAAAGGTTCTAGAATTTTTTCTTCTACCCAGACGTCCTATAATTTTGCGAGAGGGATTATTTGAACAGAAGTTAAAAGCTCTAGTGCCTTTTAATAATAATAGGTTTTTATATTTCATAACATTGGACGTGATCGTCTCTTACTAGGTTGCTAGCTACCGCTGCAGCCCGAATGATCCATTGAACAACTCTCTACGATGTTCTAGTGCCAAGCTATCTGTGGAATTACTAACCTTAACTATAATTAAGTGGCGTATAAAATTTAGTATAGGCAAGAGGTCGTTCTTTATTATAACCATTGAACAACTCTCTACGATGTTCCAGTGCAAAGCTATCTGTTGAATTACTAACCTATTATATAATTAAGTGGCGTATAAAATTTATTATAGGCAAGAGGTCGTTCTTTATTACAAATCTTAATGTAATTACTATCTCTGTTTTTTTTGTAGTACTGATTTTTTAACTTGCGTGCAGCTTGCTTTGATCTAACTATTATGTATTCATGAATGAGACCATTAACAGTTTTGATGTTTCTTATATAATAATTATGACGTCACTGCATCAAAAATACAGTTTTTAGTGGAAAAATTTATTCTCTTTTAGAAATAATTTATTTTAGTTACTATAGATTTTTAACCCAATTAATTTCCTTTAAAATGAGCTATTGAACAACCCTCTACGATGTTCTAGTGCCAAGCTATCTCTGGATACAAAAGAAAAGAGAAAAAAATATCCCGTTTGGGGAGAATAACGTCGTTAAAGTCAATTTTCTTGATTTTAAAGCCAATATATTTCCCTTGCTGTTCAAGCCAAGGGACAGAAAGTTTCCTATACAGGGGTTTCGGACAAGGCGGTTCTAATGGTGTACTTTTTGTTTTGATCTGACTCCTTTTTTAGGAACTATGGTTTTTTTTATTTCTTAACATTGGACGTGATCGTCTCTTACTAGGTTGCTAGCTACCGCTGCAACCCGGATCTTATACATCACTGTGAATATATGGAGGCATAATTGTCCTTTACTTAGTATCAGCTTAAATTCGATGATCGAGACTTTATATACTAACTACATCCAAAGACTATGACGTCATTGATCAATATTGTATATAAAAAATTAAGTTTTTCGTAAAAAAAAATTAATTTAAAAAAAAGTAAGTACAAATAGCGCTAGATCTAGAGATTCCCTTTAAAATGAGCCATTGAACAACTCTCTACGATGTTCCAGTGCCAAGCTATCTGTGGAAAAGAAAGAAAGAAAAAAATATCCCGTTTATGGAGACTAACGTGGTGAAAGTCAATTTTCTTGATTTTCAAGCCAATATATTTTCTTTGTTATTCAAGCCAAAGGGCGGTAAATTTCCTTTATAGGGGTTTCGGACAAGGCGGTTCTAATGCTGTACTTTTTGTTTTGATCTGACACTTTTTTAGGAGTTAGGGGTTTTTATATTTCTTAACATTGGACGTGATCTTCTCTTACTAGGTTGCTAGCTACTGCTGCAACCCGGATTTAATGTAAAAAAAAATATAAATACTGTAATCTTAACTATAGTAAAGTTGCGTATGCAAGTTAGTATAGGGAAGAGTTTGATCTTTATTATACTGGAAACAAAGAAAAGAGAAAAAATATCCCGTTTAGGCAGAATGTTGTAGTAGCTGCCACTTTTCTTGATTTTTTAGTACTGATTTTTTAACTTGCGTGTAGCTTGCTTTGATCTAGCCATTATGTATTCATGAATGAGACCATTTACAGTTTTGACGTTTCTTATATAGTAATTATGACGTCACTGCATCAAAAATACAGTTTTTATTGGAAAAATTTATTCTCGTTTAGAAATAATTTATTTTAGTTACTATAGATTTTTAACCCAATTAATTTCCTTTAAAATGAGCTATTGAACAACCCTCTACGATGTTCCAGTGCCAAGCTATCTCTGGATACAAAAAAAGAAAAAAAAATATCCCGTTTGGGGAGACTAACGTGGTTAAAGTCAATTTTCTTGATTTTCAAGCCAATATATTTCCCTTGCTGTTCAAGCCAAGGGACAGAAAGTTTCCTATACAGGGGTTTCGGACAAGGCGGTTCTAATGGTGTACTTTTTGTTTTGATCTGACTCCTTTTTTAGGAGCTATGGGTTTTTATATTTCTTAACATTGGACGTGATCGTCTCTTACTAGGTTGCTAGCTACCGCTGCAACCTGGAAAAGTTTTTAACCCCATTAATTTGCTTTAAAATGAGTCATTAAACAACTCTCTACGATGTTCCAGTGCCAAGCTATCTGTGGAATTACTAACCTATACTATAATTAAGTGGCGTATAAAATTTAGTATAGGCAAGAGGTCGTTCTTTATTATATTTTATTGCTGCTACATAAACTGCAACTGCTCCTTCCAAAATTAATATACGAATTTTCAAAGAAGTACGCCTCCGTATATTCACTGTGTTGTCGAACATTTTCCATTGCATCTGTAAACTGTTCCGCAGTTGCCAATCCATACCTTGGAAGCTTTTCGTTAAACTGACAACATTTCTTTTGGATATTGCTATGAAGCTTTGCCAAAGCATTTCTAGCCGACTTTTCAACAGCATCCGCTCTTTCAAAGAGAATTTTAATCTGTAATTTTGAATACTTTTCGTGATCCCGATAAAACATGCGTAAAATGTTTCTCAATTTACAAAGATCAGCCTGCATTTTTGCCATCTTCTTGTATTTCTGAATATAATTTTTCCCTTTGTCCTTATGCGTTCGTCGGTACAACCTCGCAGAGAATTTAATTTTTTCATTATAGTTTTTGTCACCCCAGTATCTACCCATTATTCTGGTAGCAACTTTTTTCTTATGTTTGTTTCGGTAATCTATATCGTTATCATACCGTTCCTTGCTCTTTTGTTTGGCTGTCTCAATTTTCCCTTCTCGATACCCCTGATCCGTAACATACCTCTGTTTTGCTCTGTCATATTTCATTTTCTTGAATCCTGGATCACAAGACATCTTAGTAGCAATCCTTACGCGTGCTCGAGCTTTATTGCGTTCGGTGGCATTTTTATCTCTTTTAAATAAACTTTTCCTATATTTCAGGATGTTAGCTTTATTTTTTGTGTAGTAAAGTTTTTTATTAGTAGGAATTTGGATTGCTCTATTTTGATATTGTTTTGGTTATTCTTTCTTTTTTTCCACTCGCGTGAGACCATATTTTTTCAAGGTTTAAAATTATTAAGTACACAATACCCCGTTTCGAGTATCTAAAACCTAGCATAAAAAAAAACTAATTTTTAAATTTTCAGGTATTTATCTTGTTTGAATTACAAAATTAGTATTATTGGTTAGACACCATAAATATTTTTTCAGTTTAAATAATAAGTTTAGCGATTCTGGACTGAAAACTAAAATAATTGGAATTATAAGACAATAATATGGCTTACGGGTTACAAACCAAAAAAAGTTTGGTTCCAGGATACAATAATAACTTTGAACTGAGATGAAAAAAATGTTTCTTCCAGGAGACAAAAAGTAAAACTAATTATAAGATTTTCATGTATTTTTGTTGTTTAAATTAAGAACTTACTATTACTGATTAGGCATCATAAATATTTTTTGCAGTTTACATAATAATTTTAGCGATTAAGCCAAAAAAGAAAATTTTGGTTCCAGGAGTTTCGGTTACTATTGAGACAAGTAGCTATTTTTACTATAGAGTTCATTACCATGAACTGTTTGATTGCTTCAAAATTCAAATATCTTTGAAAAGACTGCAGTATGAAAATACATCAAAAATGCAATTTTTTTGACAAAATTGATTCTACTTTAAAAAGTATTTATTTTTGAATTACAAAAGTGACTAGATGTTGCAATTTCCTTTAAAATAAGCTATTATACAGCTCTCTATGATTTTCCAGTGCCCAGCTAGCTGAGCAGGAAAAAAAAGCGGAAAGAAAAAAGTATCCCGTTTGTGGAGAATAACGTGGTAAAAGTCAATTTTCTTGATTTTCAAGCCAATATATTTTCTTTGTTATTCAAGCCAAAGGGCGGTAAGTTTCCTTTATAGGGGTTTTGGACAAGGCGGTTCTAATGGTGTACTTTTTGTTTTGATCTGACTCTTTTTTTAGGAGTTGGGGGGTTTTATATTTCTGAACATTGGAGGTGATCGTCTCTTACTAGGTTGCTAGCTACCACTGCAACCCGGATTCAAATTATTAAGTACCAAATCCCCCTTGTCGAGTATCTAAAACCTAGCATAAAACAAAACTAATTTTAAAATTTTCAGGTATTTATCTTGTTTGAATTACAAAATTAGTATTATTGGTTAGACACCATAAATATTTTTGCAGTTTACATAATAAGTTTAGCGATTCTGAACTGAAAACTAAAATAATTGAAATTATAAGACAATAATATGGAGATACGTACTTTACGTTTTACAAACCAAAAAAAGGTTGGTTCCAGGACAATAATAACTTTGAACTGAGATGAAAAAAAATTTTCTTCCAAGAGACAAAAAGCAAAACTAATTTTTGAATTTTCCTGTATTTTTGTTGTTTAAATTAAAAAATTACTATTACTGATTAGGTATCATAAATATTTTTGCAGTTTACATAATAATTTTAGCGATTAAGCCAAAAATGAAAATTTTGGTTCCAGGAGTTTCGGTTACTAATGAGACAAGTAGCTATTATTACTATAGAGTTCATTACCATGAACTGTTTGATTGCTTCAAAATTCAAATATCTTTGAAAACACTGCAGTATGAAAATACATCAAAAATGCAGTTTTTTGACAAAATTGATTCTTCTTTAAAAAGTATTTTATTTTTAATTACAAAAGGCACTATATGTAGCGATTTGCTTTAAAATGAGCTATTATACAGCTCTCTATGATTTTCCAGTGTCCAGCTAGCTGAGGAGGAAAAAAAAGCGGAAAGAAAAAAATATCCCGTTTGTGGAGAATAACGTGGTAAAAGTCAATTTTCTTGATTTTCAAGCCAATATATTTTCTTTGTTATTCAAGCCAAAGGGTGGTAAGTTTCTTTTATAGGGAGTTCGGACAAGGCGGTTCTAATGGTGTACTTTTTGTTTTGATCTGACTCTTTTTTTTGGAGTTGGGGGGTTTTATATTTCTTAACATTGGAGGTGATCGTCTCTTACTAGGTTGCTAGCTACCGCTGCAACCCGGATAACTTTTATTTTATAAGTCTTCGATAGTCTAATGGTAAGTATGCCCACTTGTTACCTGGGAAAAGGGGGTTCGATTCCCCGTTGGGGAGAACTTTCAATATGTTGAATTAAAAGCACTATCTTTTCAATTTAAAATTTAAAAAAGAAACTTGTTTATTTACATTCTTGCTGAAATAATGAAGATAATATGAATGAACCAGAGGGTTCAGTTTCTTTGGACTTGAGTTCGTTTTTTAACTATAAATACAAACAGGAAAAAGCCTACGGCTTTTTCTTCTTTTAAATAGTAAGAGACGAAACTCAAACAATCAAGTAGCTAACTAAGTCCAATCTATGGAATGGTTTGTTATTTCAGTGATCGTCTTTTAATGTAAAAATATAAATATTCTAATCTTAACTATAGTGAAGTTGGATATGCAAGTTAGTATAGGGAAGAGTTTGATCTTTATTATATTCAAATCTTACCGCTGGTATACGATTATGTTTGAAAGACTGAAGTGTGAAAAGACATCAAAAATGCAGTTTTTGGTGGAAAAATTTATTCTCTTTTAGAAATAATTTATTTTAGTTACTATATATTTTTAACCCAATTAATTTCCTTTAAAATGAGCTATTGAACAACCCTCTACGATGTTCCAGTGCCAAGCTATCTGTGGAAAAGGAAAAAAAAGAAAAGAGAAAAAAATATCCCGTTTGGGGAGAATAACGTGGTTAAAGTCAATTTTCTTGATTTTCAAGCCAATATATTTCCCTTGCTGTTCAAGCCAAGGGACAGAAAGTTTCCTATACAGGGGTTTCGGACAAGGCGGTTCTAATGGTGTACTTTTTGTTTTGATCTGACTCCTTTGTTAGGAACTATGGGTTTTTATATTTCTTAACATTGGACGTGATCGTCTCTTACTAGGTTGCTAGCTACCGCTGCAACCCGGATTGCTAGCTACCGCTGCAACCCGGATCACATATATATTTATTTATGAGAGGCAGCCTGGCCGAGTGGTCCAAAGCACTGGTGTTAGCCACCAGTCTCTTCGGAGGTGTGGGTTCAAATCTTACCGCTGGTATGCGATTATGTTTGAAAGACTGCAGTGTGAAAAGACATCGAAAATGCAGTTTTTGGTGGAAAAATTTATTCTCTTTTAGAAATAATTTATTTTAGTTACTATAGATTTTTAACCCAATTAATTTCCTTTAAAATGAGCTATGGAACAACCCTCTACGATGTTCCAGTGCCGAGCTATCTATGGATACAAAAGAAAAGAGAAAAAAACGTCCCATTTAGGCAGAATGTTGTAATAGCTGCCACTTTTCTTGATTTTCAAGCCAATATATTTCCTTTGCTGTTCAAGCCCAGGGACAGAAAGTTTCCTATACAGGGGTTTCGGACAAGGCGGTTCTAATGGTGTACTTTTTGTTTTGATTTGACTCCTTTTTTAGGAACTATGGGTTTTTATATTTCTTAACATTGGACGTGATCGTCTCTTACTAGGTTGCTAGCTACCGCTGCAACCCGGATCACATATATATTTATTTATGAGAGGCAGCCTGGCCGAGTGGTCCAAGGCCACCAGTTGTTAGCCACCAGTGCCTTACCTTTGTCCTTATGCGTTCTTCGGTACAACCTCGCAGAGAATTTAATTTTTTCATTATAGCTTTTGTCACCCCAGTATCTACCCATTATTCTGGTAGCAACTTTTTTCTTATGTTTGTTTCGGTAATCTATATCGTTATCATACCGTTCCTTGCTCTTTTGTTTGGCTGTCTCAATTGCTGCTTCTCTATAAAGTTTATAATTGTGATAATGCTCCTTGATCTTTTGTCTAGCCTGCTCAATTCTTGCTTCTCTGTAATCTTCATCATTACCATAACGTTCCTTGATCTTTTGTTTGGCTGTCTCAATTTTTGCATGTCTATAATCTTCATCATTGTGATAACACATCTTGCTGTTTTGTTTTACTCTCTCAATTATTACTTCTCGATACACCTGGTTGGTTGAATACCTTTGCTTTTTTTCTTTTCGAGATACTATCTCTGTTGTTTGTGTAGTACTGTTTTTTTAACTTGCGTATAGCTTGCTTTGATCTAACCATTATCTAATTATGAATGAGAACATTTACAGTTCTGACGCTTCTTATATAGTAATTATGACGTCACGGCGTAATGATTTTATTTCATGACGTCATGGCGCAATGGTATTATTTCATGACGTCTTCAGAAACAACAATATATTTTCGTGTATTTCTATTCACGTCATAGCTCTAATTTATCTAGTAGGGTTTCAGACAAGGTAGTTCTAATTATGTACTTTTGTTTTGATCTGACTGTATTTTTAGGAGTTTTGGGTTTTTATATTTCTTAGCATTGGACTGATCGTCTCTTGCTAGGTTGCTAGCTACTGCTGCAACCCAAATTATGAGAGGCAGCCTGGCCAAGTGGTCTAAGGAACTGGTCTTAGCCACCAGTCACTTTGGAGGCGTGGGTTCAAATCTTACCGCTGGTATACGATTATGTTTGAAAGACTGCAGTGTGAAAAGACATCAAAAATGCAGTTTTTGGCGGAAAAATTTATTCTATTTTAAAAATAATTTATTTTAGTTACTATAGATTTTTAACCCAATTAATTTACTTTAAAATGAGCCATTGAACAACTCTCTACGATGTTCCAGTGCCAAGCTATCTCTGGATACAAAAGAAAAAAAAAAGAAAAAATATCCCGTTTAGGCAGAATGTTGTAGTAGCTGCCACTTTTCTTGATTTCCAAGCCAATATATTTGCTGTTCAAGCCAAGGGACAGAAAGTTTCCTATACAGGGGTTTCGGACAAGGCGGTTCTAATGGTGTACTTTTTGTCTTGATCTGACTCCTTTTTTAGGAGCTATGGGTTTTTATATTTATTAACATTGGACGTGATTGTCTCTTACTAGGTTGCTAGCTACCGCTGCAACCCGGATATAATAACCTATACTATAGTTAATTGGCCTATAAAATTTAGTATAGGCAAGAGGTTGTTCTTTATTATAATTAGCCATAATTGAAAAACATTGCTTTTCCTTCGCTGTTGATAGGTATGCTTGTATATATATTTTTATTGCTGCTACATAAACTGCAATTGCTCCTTCCAAAATTAATATACGAATTTTCTAAGAAGTACGCCTCCGTATATTCACTGTCTTGTCGAACATTTTCCATTGCATCTATAAACTGTTCCGCAGTTGCCAATCCATACCTTGGAAGCTTTTCATTAAACTGACAACATTTCTTGTAGATATTACTATGAAGCTTTGCCAAAGGATTTCTAGCCAACTTTTCAACAGCATCCACTCTGTCAAAGAGAATTTTAATCTTAAATTTTGAATACTTTTCGTGATCCCGATAAAACATGCGTAAAATGTTTCTCAATTTACAAAGATCAGCCTGCATTATTGCCATCTTCTTGTATTTCTGAATGTAATTTTTCCCTTTGTCCTTATGCGTTCTTTGGTACAACCTCGCAGAGAATTTAATTTTTTCATTATAGCTATTGTCACCCCAGTATCTACCTATTATTCTGGTAGCAACTTTTTTCTTATGTTTGTTTCGGTAATCTATATCGTTATCATACCGTTCCTTGCTCTTTTGTTTGGCTGCCTCAATTTTCCCTTCTCGATACCCCTGATCCGTAAGATACCTCTGTTTTGCTCTGTCATATTTCATTTTCTTAAATCCTGGATCACAAGACATCTTAGTAGCAATCCTTACGCGTGCTCGAGCTTTATTGCGTTCGGTGGAATTTTTATCTCTTTTAAATAAGCTTTTCTGATATTTCAGGATGTTAGCTTTATTTTTTGTGTAGTAAAGTTTTTTATTAGTAGAAATTTGGATTGCTCTATTTTGATATTGTTTTTGGTTATTCTTTCTTTTTTTCCACTCGCGTGAAACTATATTTTTTCAAGGTTTAAAATTATTAAGTACACAATACCAATCCATACCTTGGAAGCTTTTCGTTAAACTGACAACATTTCTTTTGGATATTACTATGAAGCTTTGCCAAAGAATTTCTAGCCGACTTTTCAACAGCATCCGCTCTTTCAAAGAGAATTTTAATCTGTAATTTTGAATACTTTTCGTGATCCCGATAAAACATGCGTAAAATGTTTCTCAATTTACAAAGATCAACCTTCATTTTTGCCATCTTCTTGTATTTCTGAATGTAATTTTTCCCTTTGTCCTTATGCGTTCTTCGGTACAACCTCGCAGAGAATTTAATTTTTTCATTATAGATTTTGTCACCCCAGTAACGCTCCTTGATATTTTGTTTGGCTGTCTCAATTTTTACTTCTCGATACACATGGACGGTTGAATACCTTTGCTTCTGGTTTTTCTTATATTTGATGCGGTAATCTTCATCATTGTGATAACTCTCCTTGAACTTTTGTTTGGCTGTCTAAATTTTTGCATGTCTATAATCTTCATCATTGTGATAACACATCTTGCTCTTTTGTCTAGCCTGCTCAATTCTTGCTTCTCTGTAATCTTTATCATTGTGATAACGCTCCTTGATCTTTTGTCTAGCCTGCTCAATTTTTACTTCTCGATACGCCTGGTCGGTTGAATACCTTTGCTTTTCTCTTTTCAAGATACTATCTCTGTTGTTTGTGTAGTACTGTTTTTTTTAACTTGCGTGCAGCTTGCTTGATTGAAACCATTATGTAATTATGAATGAGAACATTTACAGTTCTGACGCTTCTTATATAGTAATTATGACGTCACGGCGTAATGATTTTATTTCATGATGACGTCATAGCGCAATGATATTATTTCATGACGTCTTCAGAAACAACAATATAATTTCGTGTTTTTCTATTCACGTCATAGCTCTAATATAAAACTATGATGACATTCATTATTTATCTAGTAGGGTTTCAGACAAGGTAATTCTAATGATGTACTTTTGTTTTGATCTGACTCTATTTTTAGGAGTTTTGTTATATTTCTTAGCAATTTATTTATGAGAGGCAGCCTGGCCGAGTGGTCCAAGGCACTGGTGTTAGCCACCAGTCTCTTTGGAGGCGTGGGTTCAAATCTTACCGCTGGTATACGATTATGTTTGAAAGACTGCAGTGTGAAAAGACATCGAAAATGCAGTTTTTGGTGGAAAAATTTATTCTCTTTTAGAAATAATTTATTTTAGTTACAAAAGGTTTTTAACCCAATTAATTTCCTTTAAAATGAGATATTAAAAAACCCTCTACGATGTTCCAGTGCCAAGCTATCTGTGGAAAAGAAAAAAAGAAAAGAGAAAAAAATATCCCGTTTGGGGAGAATAACGTGGTTAAAGTCAATTTTCTTGATTTTCAAGCCAATATATTTCCCTTGCTGTTCAAGCCAAGGGACAGAAAGTTTCCTATACAGGGGTTTCGGACAAGGCGGTTCTAATGGTGTACTTTTTGTTTTGATCTGACTCCTTTGTTAGGAACTATGGGTTTTTATATTTCTTAACATTGGACGAGATCGTCTCTTACTAGGTTGCTAGCTACCGCTGCAACCCGGACTATGATGACATTCATTATTTATCTAGTAGGGTTTCAGACAAGGTAGTTCTAATGATGTACTTTTGTTTTGATCTGACTCTTTTTTTAGGAGTTTTGGGTTTTTATATTTTTTAGCATTGGACTGATCGTCTCTTACTAGGTTGCTAGCTACTGCTGCAACCCAAATTCACATATATATTTATTTATTAGAGGCAGCCTAGCCGAGTGGTCCAAGGCACTGGTGTTAGCCACCAGTCTCTTCGGAGGCGTGGGTTCAAATCTTACCACTGGTATACGATTATGTTTGAAAGACTGCAGTGTGAAAAGACATCAAAAATGCAGTTTTTGGTGGAAAAAATTTGTCTCTTTTAGAAATAATTTATTTTAGTTCCAGTGCCAAGCTATCTCTGGATACAAAAGAAAAAAAAAATATCCCGTTTAGGCAGAATGTTGTAGTAGCTGTCACTTTTCTTGATTTTCAAGCCAATATATTTCCCTTGCTGTTCAAGCCAAGGGACAGAAATTTTACTATACAGGGGTTTCAGACAAGGTGGTTCTAAGGGTGTACTTTTTGTTTTGATCTGACTCCTTTTTTAGGAACTATGGGTTTTTATATTTCTTAACATTGGACCTGATCGTCTCTTATTAGGTTGCTAGCTACCGCTGCAACCCGGATTTCTTAACATGGGACGTTATCGTCTCTTACTAGGTTGCTAGCTACCACTGCAACCCGGATTTGTTAAAACCCCCCCCAAAATTACTGCATTTTACATAATTATGGATAATAGTAGAAAAAAACCTAATTGTCAAATACAATTTATGACTAAATATATCGGTTCTTTATGTCAAATTATTTCTTATATGAACACTTCTTGGCGTAGTGGTTAGCGCTTAGGACTTTGGGTTACAGTTTGTTCCTTATTGTAATTTCTGGTTTGCATTAAAAATGGAAATTATTGATCAGACACCATAAATATTTTTGCACTTTGCAGTTAAATAAAATTATTTTATTTAAAATTTTCAGGAATTATTCTAGTTTAAGTTGACAAATAAGATTTTTTTCAAGGAATCGGGCAGCTAACTAAGTCCAATATATACAATGGTATGTTCTTCGATTGATCGTCTTTTAACGTAAAAATTGCAAAATTCTCATTTACAGTATCAATCCCTTATGTAATTATGAAGAACTATATCGGTCCTGTATTTAATTTTATGCTATATCATTACAAACAGGATAAAGCCTACGGCTTTTTCTTCTTTGAAATATTAAGAGACGAACCTCAAGTAACTACCCCTGGAACCACCATATATCAGTTACTATGGATGAGAGATCGTTCTCTACTGTAAACTCTTACTAGGTTGCTAGCTACCGTTGCAACCACAGGAAAAAGCCTATGGCTTTTTCTTCTTTGAAATAGTAAGAGACGAAACTCAAACGATCAAGTAGCTAACTAAGTCCGATGTATGCAATAATTTTTTATTCCAACGATCGTCTTTTAATGTAACTTACCGCTGGTATACAATTATGTTTTATGTACAAAAATCAAATATCTTTGAAAAGACTGCAGTATGAAAAGACATCTAAAATGCAGTTTTTGGTGGAAAATATTTTTCTCTCTTAGAAATAATTTATTTTAGTTACAAAAGATTTTTTACCCAATTAATTTCCTTTAAAATGAGCCATTGAACAACTCTCTACGATGTTCCAGTGCAAAGCTATCTGTGGAAAAGAAGAAAGAAAAAAGAAAAAAATATACCGTTTGTGGAGAATAACATGGTTAAAGTCGATTTTCTTGATTTTCAAGCCAATATATTTCCCTTGCTGTTCAAGCCAATGGACAGAAAGTTTCCTATACAGGGGTTTCGGACAAGGCGGTTCTAATGGTGTACTTTTTGTTTTGATCTGACTCCTTTTTTAGGAGCTATGGTTTTTTTCATTTCTTAACATTGGACGTGATCTTTTCTTAATAGGTTGCTAGCTACCGCTGCAACCCGGATAACCAAAAATAAAACTAATTTTAACATTGAAGGTATTTTTATAGCTTGAATTGAAATATTCAAACTATTGCTCGGATACCATGGATATTTTTGCAGTTTACACAAGCTGCAAAGAACGCATAAGAGCAAAATTAAAAATTATATTCAGAATGTACTAACTACATCCAACGACTATGACGTCATTGATCAGTATTGTATATAAAAAATTAAGTTTTTTGTAAAAAATTATTAATTTTTAAAAAAAAAATAAGTACAAATGGTACTAGATCTAGAGATCCTTTAAAATGCGCCATTGAACAACTCTCTGCGATGTTGTAGTGCCAAGCTATCTCTGGAAGAAAAGAAGAAAGAAAAAAATATGCCGTTTAGGCAAAATGTTGTAGTAACCGCCACTTTTCTTGATTTTCAAGCCAATATGTTTCCCTTGATGTTCAAGCCAAATAACAGAAAGTTTACTATACAGGGGTTTCGGACAAGGCGGTCCGAAACCCGGATCTACTATAAAAACCATGTAGACATAGTTATGTAAAATGAAGTAATTTTTTGGGATTTTACAAAAAATTCGATTTGTCGCCTGATGCTAGAATAATTCCTGAAAATTTAAAATCAAATAGTATTTTTTAACTGCAAACTGCAAAAATATTTATGGTGTCAGAGCAATAGTTTTAATTTTTCAATTTAAACCTGAGAAATACCTGAAAATTTTTAAATTAGTTTTGTTTTTTGTTAGGTTCTATTTACTCGACGCGTGGGTATTCTTATTTGAAATAAAGCAATTTAAAAAATGTCATTCCCTCTGATTTCTACTCCTATAAGCTATGCTCCTCCGGTGGCATTAGTGCCACCTGGACGAGATCCTACTCATATGGTGTGTCCACATTGTAATACTGAAATTGATACGTCTATTAGAGAAGAACCAAGTCTCCTTGCCTGGATAAGCGGAGGCATTCTTGCTCTCATTGGATGTGTGTTTGGCTGCTGTTTAATTCCATGTTGTATTCCATCTTGCATGAACGTTGTTCATTCTTGCCCAAACTGCAAAGCCCATTTGGGAATCTTCAAGTCACACTAGGGATATTTGCAGAGGTACAGCTAAGGAGCCCTTTTCTAAATTTATTTTGGTTGTGAAATAGCTTTCTGGATTTTCTATTTTGATCTGTAATAAAGAAGTATTAAAACGAGAAAGTCTCCTTAAATGTATTGTGTTTGTGGTTTATTTCAGCTATATTCTATGAAACTTGCATGAACTGAAACTTACTTAGTCCCCATTTATAATGAACCTTATTGATTCTTTGTGTTCATCAGAGAATTAGCCAGCTACAAAAGTTAAATAAATGTTCTTTTCTAGGTTTTGGCTATCTCCACAGCCATAATACCAATGAAGGTTGCGTAACCTCCATTTATAACTGACTATAAGGATCCTTTACATAATTCATTGATTCAATTACTTTTAGGGGTAGTTTTTTCTTTTTTCGAAAATATGGCAAATTTTCTCAGGATCGTAACTTTTGATGGGTAAGACTAAACTTGATGAAAATTTTTGCTTTATCATAATATAAATACTTTAGTCATAACTATAGTTAAGTTTCCTATGCAAGTTAGTATAAGCAAGAAATACTTCATCATTATAATGACGTCATATACACAATAGACCTCTTTTTCTTACCCCTGTTGCATCAATTACTATGAGATAGACTTCGTTCCTTACTGAAAGGTAGTTAAAAAGGTCCAATATATGCAGTCGTTAGTTCTAATGGACTTATTTAAATATTAGCTTTATTTAATCCATTTAGTATAGGCTAGAGTTCGTTGTTTGTTATAAATTACATTACCATTTAAGTATCTGCCGTAACTCTTTCTTTTCAAAATTAAATTAGTTACTATGGCCTAGAGTTAGTTCTTTATCATAAAATAGCAAGAAGCGAACCTAAAACAATCAACTACCTAACTAAGTCCAATGTTTGTTATTCCAATGATCGTCTTTTAATGTAAAACTAATTTTTAAATTTTCAGGTATTTTTCTAGTCTAAATTAAAAGATTAAAACTATTGTTCAGACACCATAAATATTTTTGCAGTTTATAACTTTAGCGATTCTGAACTAAAAACGAAAATAAAATAAAGATTAATTTTTTTAATTTTTACGTCACGTCGCTCATTAAGTCATATCTGGTTATTAGTACACAATAGGTTTTAGATATTACGTCATGTCACTTATTACGTCATATATGGTTATTAGTAGATAATCGGTAAATAATAGAGTTCGTTCTTTATTATAATAAAAAAATAAGTTTTCCGTAAGAAATAATTAATTAAAAAAAAAATTAAGTAGAAATGGCACTGGATCTAGAGATTTCCTTTAAAATGAGCCATTGAACAACTCTCTACAATGTCCCAGTGCCAAGCTACCTGTGGAAAACAAGAAGAAGAAGAAGAAAGAAAAAAATATCCCGTTTGTGGGATATTTTTCTTGGCCGAGTGGTCCAAGGCGCTGGTGTTAGTCACCAGTCTCTTCGGAGGTGTGGGTTTAAATCCTACCACTGGTATACGATTATGATGTCATTGATCAATCTTTAATATGAAATATGCAATTTTTCGTAAAAAACTAATTCAATTTAAAAAATACATTGTTTTAAGTACAAAAAGTTTTTAACGCCATTAATTTCCTTTAAAATGAGCCATGGAACAACTCTCTACGATGTTCCAGTGCCAAGCTATCTGTTGAAAAGAAGAAGAAATAAAAAAATATCCCCTTTGTGGAGAATAACGTGGTTAAAGTCAATTTTCTTGATTTTCAAGCCAATATATTTTCTTTGTTATTCAAGCCAAAGGGCGGTAACTTTCCCATATAAGAATTTGGGTCAAGGCGATTCTAATGGTGTACTTTTTGTTTTGATCTGACTCTTTTTTTAGGAGTTATGGGTTTTTATATTTCTTAACATTCGACGTCATCGTCTCTTACTAGGTTGCTAGCTACCGCTTTAACCCGGATTAATTTTATTTTAGTTACTATGGGCTGGAAGTTTGTTCTTTACTGTAAAACCATCTCTTACTAGGTTGCTAGCTACCGCTGCAACCCGGACTAGGTTGCTAGCTACCGCTGCAACCCGGATAATTGACAAACACCATTTATGATGAGCTATATTCGTCCTTTATGTAACAACACCTGGAACCACCATATATCAGTTAGTATGGGAGAGAGATCGTTCTTTACTGTAATCTACAGCCATGATACTATTGGAAATTACATAATCCCTATTTATGTTTCATTGTAATGCTACTGCTACAAACCGGACTACCACTACATCAAGATACTGTGAAATTACAAACAGGAAAAAGCCTATGGCTTTTTCTTAATTGGATTAGTAAGAGACAATCTGGGTAATAACTATGATAATGACGTCATTGATCAATCTTGATCATGAAATTATATCTGATGAAACTTACATATTCTGCATTTACGATGAACCATATCGATCCTTTTATGTACTTGTAGCTACCCCTGGAGCCACCGTATATCAGTTACTATTGGCGAGAGATCGTTCTTTACTATATTACTGTAAATTCTTTATGTATATACTACTTTTAATTAATATTTCAGTTACTATGAGCAAGCGTTCGTTCTTTATTATAAAAAAAAAAGAAAAAAATATCCCGTTTAGGCAGAATGTTGTAGTAGCTGCCACTTTTCTTGATTTTCAAGCCAATATATTTCCCTTGCTGTTCAAGCCAAGGGACAGAAAGTTTACTATACAGGGGTTTCGGACAAGGCGGTTTAAATGGTGTACTTTTGAATTTGATCTGACTCCTTTTTTAGGAGCTATGGGTTTTTATATTTCTTAACATTGGACGTGATCGTCTCTTACTAGGTTGCTAGCTACCGCTGCAACCCGGATGCAGTTTACATAATAATTTTAGCGATTAAGTCAAAAAAGAAAATTTTGGTTCCAGGAGTTTCGGTTACAATTCAGACAAGTAGCTATTATTACTATAGAGTTCATAACCATGAACTGTTTGATTGCTTCAAAATTCAAATATCTTTGACAAGACTTCAGTATGAAAATACATCAAAAATGCAATTTTTTTCGACAAAACTGATTCTACTTAAAGAACTATTTTATTTTTAATTACAAAAGGCACTAGATGTTGCAATTTCCTTTAAAATGAGCAATTATATAGCTCTCTATGATTTTCCAGTGCCCAGCTAGCTGAGGAGGAAAATCAAGCGGAAAGAAAAAAATATCCCGTTTGTGGAGAATAACGTGGTAAAAGTCAATTTTCTTCATTTTCAAGCCAATATACTTTCTTTGTTATTCAAGCCAAAGGGCGGTAAGTTTCCTTTATAGAGGTTTCGGAAAAGGCGGTTCTAATGGTGTACTTTTTGTTTTGATCTGACTCTTTTTTAGGAGTTGGGGGGTTTTATATTTCTTAACATTGGAGGTGATCGTCTCTTACTAGGTTGCTAGCTACCGCTGCAACCCGGATTACTGTAAAAATCAAGTAGCTAACTAAGTCCTAAGTCTGCAATGGTTTGTTATTGCAATGATCGTCCCTTAATGTAAATCAATAAAACCTTTGATACCGACGATACTTAAAAAATTCCAATGTAAAGTGTCGATCCCTTATGTATGATCTCCTAATGATCTTCTTTTAATATTTCAGTTACTATGAACTGAAGTTCGTTCTATAATGTAATTCGATCTAACCATTATTCTAATCAAGACTGAGAGAATTTACATCTTTGTCGTTCTTAAGTAGTAATTATGACGTCACGGCGTAATGATTTTATTGACGTCATGGCGCAATGATATTATTTCATGACGTCATCAGAAACAACAATATAATTTCGTGTTTTTCTATTCACGTCATAGCTCTAATATAAAGCTATGACGACATTCATTATTTATCTAGTAGGGTTTCAGACAAGGTAGTTCTAATGATGTATTTTCGTTTTGATCTTACTCTGTTTTTAGGAGTTTTGTTATATTTCTTAGCATGGGACTGATCGTCTCTTACTAGGTTGCTAGCTACTGCTGCAACCCAAATTCACATATATATTTATTTATGAGAGGCAGCCTGGCCGAGTGGTCCAAGACACTGGTGTTAGCCACCAGTCTCTTCGGAGGCGTGGGTTCAAATCTTACCGCTGGTATACGATTATGTTTGAAAGACTGCAGTGTGAAAAGACATCAAAAATGCAGTTTTTGGTGGAAAAATCTATTCTCTTTTGGAAATAATTTATTTTAGTTACTATAGATTTTTAACCCAATTAATTTCCTTTAAAATGAGCTATTGAACAACCCTCTACGATGTTCCAGTTCCAAGCTATCTGTGGAAAAGAAAAAAAAAGAAAAGAGAAAAAAAATATCCCGTTTGGGGAGAATAACGTGGTTAAAGTCAATTTTCTTGATTTTCAATCCAATATATTTCCCTTGATGTTCAAGCCAAGGGACAGAAAGTTTCCTATACAGGGGTTTCGGACAAGGCGGTTCTAATGGTGTACTTTTTGTTTTGATCTGACTCCTTTGTTAGGAACTATGGGTTTTTATATTTCTTAACATTGGACGTGATCGTCTCTTACTAGGTTGCTAGCTACCGCTGCAACCCGGAAAAATCATATATATAATGATTCCTTTTATTACTTCAGTTACTATGGGCTGCAGTTTGTTCGTTAATGTATTTTCATAAGTCTTCGATGGTAAAACAGGAAGCATAGCTGCTTGTTAGGCGTGTGATCGGGGTTCGATTCCCCATTTGAGGCAGTTTTTAACATATTAACTTTAAATGAAACTGTACAAGCCTATAATATAGTTAAGTTGCATATACAAGTTAGTATAGGCAATAGTTCGTTCTTTATTGTAAAATATTTCTTAACATTGGACGTGATAGTCTCTTACTAGGTTGAAAGCTACCGCTGCAACCCGGATGTAACGTATAAAATTTAGTATAGGCAAGAGGTCGTTCTTTATTATAATGCGGAATTAACAAACTGAAATAGAAACCGTGGTCGCAGCCGTACCTTCTGCTTAGAAAACGGCATGCCCAGGTCCATAGTAACAAAAAATTGAAGAATAATTAAAAAAACAACTGCCAAGTGAGAAAAGATTGTCACTTGTTAGTTTTATTTTTTGTTAGGTTCTGGTTTAATAACAAGCCTACATGATTTCTTTGTTGTTAAGCAAAGAGATTCTGGGTGACAGCTACTGCTGCAACCCGGATACTGCTAGATTCTGGATAGCTTATAGCTACCCCTGGAACCACCGTATATCAGTTACTATGGGCGAGAGATCGTTCTATGCTGTAATTTTAATAAATCCTTTATGGTCTAGAGGTTGGGATAGCTCTCACCCAGTTGGCTTGAGTTCAAATTTTGTATGGGAAATTTTAACTTATGATGATTTCTTAAGGAACATAATTAAAATTTCTTAATGTAATAAAAATAATTTATTTTAATTACAAGAAGTTTTTAACCCCATTAATTTTCTTTAAATGAGCCATTGAACAACTCTCTACTATGTTCCAGTGCCAAGCTATCTGTTGAATTACTAGCCTATAACTATTACTATACTATACTATACTATACTATACTATTACTATACTATAATTAAGTGGCGTATAAAATTTAGTATAGGCAAGAGGTCGTTCTTTAATATAAATCCTCCTCACAAAAAAATGTCATTTATCAATCTTTAACATTAATTTTAATCTTATTTTAGTTACTATGGGCTGGAAGTTTGTTCTATACTGTAATTTGATTTATGTCTAATATTCATGTAAACATCTTTAATTCTCTCTTAACAAAAAGGGTTCGTAGCTCAAAGGTAGAGCCATCGACTGCAGATCGATAGGTCACCGGTTCGAATCCGGTCGGGCCCTAATTTTTCCGAAAGTAATTATGGTTTAAAATCTAATCACTGCTCTTTTACCCCAAACAAGATTTTAATTTATGTCTAATATTAATCATTAAGGAAAATGCATTATCTACATAATGATTTCTTATAATACTTCAATTACTATGGATGAAAGTTCGTTCTTTAATGTAACGTCTCTTACTAGGTTGCTAGCTACCGCTGCAACCCGGATTAACATTGGACGTGATCGTCTCTTACTAGGTTGCTAGCTACCGCTGCAACCCGGATATTATAAATTTTAACCCCATTAATTTTCTTTAAAATGAGCCATTGAACAACTCTCTACGATATTCCAGTGCCAAGCTATCTGTTGAATTACTAACCTATACTATAATTAAGTGGCGTATAAAATTTAGTATAGGCAAGAGGTCGTTCTTTATTATAAAATTAGTTACTATATGCTTCGGTTTGTCTTTCACTTGATTGCAGCTATAGCTACAACTATCATTTAGAGCTCGTTCTTTACTATATAAAAATACTAAACTTTTCAGTTAGTAAAGCCTAAAGTTCATCCTTTATTATAAAATAAATTACAAACAGGAAAAAGCCTACGGCTTTTTCTTCTTTGGAATAGTAAGAGACGATCCTCAAATAATCAGGCAGCTAATTATGTTTATAATTTGTTCTTTAACATAAACTTCATTAATCGGATATTTTAATATATCCTATATGGTCTAGAGGTTGGGATAGCTGTCACCCAGCAGGCTTGAGTTCAATTTCCGTACGGGAAATTTTTACTTATGATGATTTCTTAAGGAACATAATTAAAATTTCTTAATGTAATAAAAATAATTTGTTTTAATTACAAAAGGTTTTTAACCCAATTAATTTCCTTTAAAATGAGCCATTGAACAACTTTCTACGATGTTCCAGTGCCATGCTATCTGTTGAATTACTAACCTATACTATAATTAAGTGGCGTATAAAATTTAGTATAGGCAAGAGGTCGTTCTTTATTATAATCCTAGCTACCACTGCAACCTGGATACAGTTACTATGAGCTAGCGTTCGTTCTTTATCATAATTAGTAGATAATCGGTAAAATATTCGTTCTTTATTATAACTTAACATTGGACGTGATCGTCTCTTACTAGGTTGCTAGCTACCGCTGCAACCCGGATACACCTGGAACCACCATATATCAGTTAGTATGGGAGAGAGATCGTTCTTTACTGTAAAAAATGTCTTGACTTTTTAAATACAAATGTACAAGCCTATGCTGTAGTTAAGCTGTCTACGTAAGATAATAGAGGGAAGAATTCGTTCCTTATTGTAAAAAGACATCAAAATGCAGTTTTTGGTGGAAAAATTTATTCTCTTTTAGAAATAATTTATTTTAGTTACTAGAGATTTTTAACACAATTAATTTCCTTTAAAATGAGCTATTGAACAATCCTCTACGATGTTCCAGTGCCAAGCTATCTCTGGATACAAAAGAAAAAAAAAAGAAAAAAGAAAAAAATATCCCGTTTAGGCAGAATGTTGTAGTAGCTGCCACTTTTCTTGATTTTCAAGCCAATATATTTCCCTTGCTGTTCAAGCCAAGGGACAGAAATTTTACTATGCAGGGGTTTCGGACAAGGCGGTTCTAATGGTGTACTTTTTGTTTTGATCTGACTCTTTTTTTAGGAGCTACGGGTTTTTATATTTCTTAACATTGGAGGTGATCGTCTCTTACAAGGTTACTAGCTACCGCTGCAACCCGGATTTCATGACTTCTGCAGAAACAACAATATAATTTCGTGTTTTTCTATTCACGTCATAGCTCTAACATAAAACTATGATGACATTCATTATTTATCTAGTAGGGTTTCAGACAAGGTAATTCTAATGATGTACTTTTGTTTTGATCTGACTCTATTTTAGGAGTTTTGTTATATTTCTTAGCATTGGACTGATCGTCTCTTACTAGGTTGCTAGCTACTGCTGCAATCCAAATTCACATATATATTTATTTATGAGAGGCAGCCTGGCCGAGTGGTCCAAGGCACTGGTGTTAGCCACCAGTCTCTTCGGAGGCGTGGGTTCAAATCTTACTGCTGGTATACGATTATGTTTGAAAGACTGCAGTATGAAAAGACATCGAAAATGCAGTTTTTGGTGGAAAAATTTATTCTCTTTTAGAAATAATTTATTTTAGTTACAAAAGGTTTTTAACCCAATTAATTTCCTTTAAAATGAGCTATTGAACAACCCTCTACGATGTTCCAGTGCCAAGTTATCTGTGGAAAAGAAAAAAAGAAAAGAGAAAAAAATATCCCGTTTGGGGAGAATAACGTGGTTAAAGTCAATTTTCTTGATTTTCAAGCCAATATATTTCCCTTGCTGTTCAAGCCCAAGGGACAGAAAGTTTCCTATACAGGGGTTTCGGACAAGATGGTTCTAATGGTGTACTTTTTGTTTTGATCTGACTCCTTTGTTAGGAACTATGGGTTTTTATATTTCTTAACATTGGACGTGATCGTCTCTTACTAGGTTGCTAGCTACCGCTGCAACCCGGATTCTGTATTCTAATAATAATTGACAAACACCATTTTTGATAAGTTATATCGGTCCTTTATGTAATTTTTTAAGCCTGATGAAGATTTAACTAATGTGTCAAAAGTAAGGTTGCAATTCGACGATTTTGTTTTGGCCTTATTATAATTGGTATGGTGAAATAATAATATGCATATGGCTCTTAAATCATACTTTTTTATGGTTCCATATGGTCTAGTGGCTAGGATAGTTAACTTTCAATTAACAGGCTCGGGTTCGATTCCCGGTGTGGGAAAACTCTGTAATCTTCGAACATTTGAACCTTTTATAATTTATAATGATGTATAATATAAATACTGTAATCTTAACTATAGTGAAGTTGCGTATGCAAGTTAGTACAGGGAAGAGTTCGATCTTTATTATAATTTTTCGTACAAAAATGATTCTATTTTAAAAATAATTTTCTTTAATTACAAAAGGTTTTTAACCCCATTAATTTCCTTTAAAATGACCCATTGAACGACTCTCTACGATGTTCCAGTGCCAAGCAATCTATGGAATATAAATTTTTCATATAACTTTACCACGAACAGTTTGATTGCTTCAAAAATCAAATATCTTTGAAAAGATAGCAGTATGAAAAGACATCAAAAATCTATTTTTTAGTGAAAAATCTGTTTTAAAAATAATTTGTTTTAGTTACAAAAAGTTTTTAACCCAATTAATTTCCTTTAAAATGCGTCATTGAAGAACTCTCCACGATGTTCCAGTGCCAAGCTATCTGTGGAAAAAAAAGAAGAAAGAAAAAAAGATGCCTTTTATGCAAAATGCTGTAGTAGCTGCCATTTTCTTGACTTTCAAGCCAATATATTACCCTTGCTGTTCAAGCCAAATGACTTAAAGTTTCCTATACAGGGGTTTCAGACATGGTGGTTCTATTAGTGTACTTTTGTTTTGATCTGACTTTTTTTTTAGGAGTTATGGGTTTTTATATTTCTTAACATTGGACGTGATCGTCTCTAACTAGGTTGCTAGCTACCGCTGCAACCCGGATTATTCCAATGATCGTCTTTTAATGTAACTTTATGTAGGCTTTCCTTACCTATACTATATAAGTGGCCTATAAAATTTAGTTATAACAAGAAAAAAATAATACATTGTGCCAACATCGTTCTTTACTTAGGCAGCGCTATTGCGCTGCCTATGATTATATTCTTTAGCATTGGACGTGATCGTCTCTTACTAGGTTGCTAGCTACTGCTGCAACCTCGATTCACATAGTTATGAGAGGCAGCGTGGCCGAGTGGTCCAAGGCTCTAGTGTTAGCTACCAGTCTCTTCGGAGGCACGGGTTCAAATCTTACTGCTCATAGTATTTTATACCAAAGCAAACAAATTACTTGTTTGAGTCTTAAATTATATTATCTTATTTTAGCTACTATGGCCTGGAAGTTTGTTCTTTACTGTATTTAGGTTGAATACTGTAGTAGCTGCAACTTTTCTGGATTTTCAAGGCAATATATTTCCCTTGCTGTTCAAGCCAAGAGACAGAAAGTTTCCTACACAGTTATTTCGGACAAGGTGGTTCTAATGGTGTACTTTTTGTTTTGATCTGGCTCTTTTTCTAGGATTTATGGGTTTTTATATTTCTTAACATTGGACGTGATCATCCCTTACTAGGTTGCTAGCTACCGCTGCAGCCCGGATAATTGATTACAAACAGGAAAAAGCCTACGGCTTTTTCTTCTTTGAAATAGTAAGAGACCAGCCTCAAACAATAAAGTAGCTAACTAAATCAGATGTATGTAATGGGTTTTTATTCCAATGATCGTCTTTTATTATACTACCACTGCAACCCAGATTAGTATAGACAAGAGGTCTTTCTTTATTATAAACTCCTTCGATACGAACTGCCCTGGTCTGTGACCAAAAAACAAACATAAATAATACATTGTGCAAACATCGGTCTTTACTTAGGCAGTGCTATTGCTCAGCCTATGACTACAAATTATTTAAGGTGTCCAATCAATAATTTTAATTTTTTATTTCAAACTTTACCATAGATCTCACTAAGTTGCTAGCTACCACTGCAACCCATATCTTAACTAGAAAACTAATCCTTTACTACGGGCAATAGTTCGTTCTTTATTATAAAATACAATAATAACTTTGAACTGAGATGAAAAAAATTTTTCTTCCAGGAGATAAAAGCAAAACTAATTTTAGAATTTTTATGTATTTTTGTTGTTTAAATTTAAAAATTACTATTACTGATTAGGCATCATAAATATTTTGCAGTTTACATAATAATTTTAGCGATTAAGCCAAAAAAGAAAATTTTGGTTCCAGGAGTTTCGGTTACTATTGAGAAAAGTAGCTATTATTACTATAGAGTTCATTACCATGAACTGTTTGATTGCTTCAATATTCAAATATCTTTGAAAAGACTGCACTATGAAAATACATCAAAAATTCAATTTTTTTTGACAAAATTGATTCTACTTATAAAAGTATTTTATTTTTAATTACAAAAGGCACTAGATGTGGCAAATTTCTTTAAAATGAGCTATTATACAGCTTTCTATGAGTTTCCAGTGCCCAGCTAGCTGAGGAGAAAAAAAAGCAGAAAGAAAAAAATATCCTGTTTGTGGAGAATAACGTGGTTAAAGTCAATTCTCTTGATTTTTAAGCCAATATATTTTCTTTGTTATTCAAGCCAAAGGGCAGTAAGTTTCCTTTATAGGGGTTTCGGACAAGGCGGTTCTAATGGTGTACTTTTTGTTTTGATCTTAATCTTTTTTTAGGAGTTGGGGGGTTTTATATTTCTTAACATTGGAGGTGATCGTCTCTTACTAGGTTGCTAGCTACCACTGCAACCCGGATTAAAATGATCCATTGAACAACTCTCTACGATGTTCCAGTGCTAAGCTATCTATGGAATATAAAGTTTAAAATACAACCTTACCACGAACTGTTTGATTGCTTCAAAAATCAAATGCCTTTGAAAAGACAGCAGTATGGAAAGACATCAAAAATACAGTTTTTAGTGGAAAAATTTATCTTGTTTTAAAATAATTTAGTTACAAAAGGTTTTTAACCCAATTAATTTCCTTTAAAATGAGCCATTGAAAAACTTTCTACGATGTTCCAGTGCAAAGCTATCTCTGGATAACAAGAAAGAAAAAAATATCCCGTTTAGGCAGAATGTTGTAGTAGCAGCCACTTTTCTTGATTTTCAAGCCAATATATTTCCCTGGCTGTTCAAGCCAAATGACAGAAGGATTTCTATACAGGGGTTTCGGACAAGGCGGTTTTAATGGTGTACTTTTTGTTTTGATCTGACTCCTTTTTTTAAGAACTATGGGTTTTTATATTTCTTAACATTGGACGTGATCGTCTCTTACTAGGTTGCTAGCTACCGCTGCAACCCGGATTGCTAGCTACCGCTGCAACCCGGATTATTTACATAACAACTACAACCCAGATAACGATGATCGATCCTTTGTGTATGCAACTCTGATTCTGTTACCATGGGCTAAGGTTCGTTCTTTACTGTAATCTAATGGTGTACTTTTGAATTTGATCTGACTCCCTTTTTAGGAACTATGGGTTTTTATATTTCTTAACATTGGACGTGATCGTCTCTTACTAGGTTGCTAGCTACCGCTACAACCCGGATAGCTACCACTGCAACCCGGAAAATTTATTTTTTATTATTGGGCTTGATTTTCTCTTACTAGGTTGCTTGCTACCGCTACAACCCGGACTACCACTAGATCGAGATACTGTGAAATTACAAACAGGAAAAAGCCTATGGCTTTTTCTTAATTGGAATAGTAAGAGACAATCTGGGTAATACCTATGATAATGACGTCATTGATCAATCTTGATCATGAAATTATATCTGAATTATATTTACGATGAACCATATCGATCCTTTTATTTACTTGTAGCTACCCCTGGAGCCACCGTATATCAGTTACTATTGGTGACAGATCGTTCTTTACTGTAATGATCCGATAACGGGAAACAGGATCACATGTCTCCTTCTAAGCCAATCAGGGAGCTGGAAATATTAGCGGGAGAGGATTGCAGAGAATATAAGGAAAGGATTTTTGCTATAGTTTTTATTAGTGTTTGAAGAAAGTTCAAGGATTGAGAACAGTTTGACTTTACTCATTAGGATATATTTGTGCTGATGATGAGTGGAATGTTTACACTATTAAAAATTAATAGTGGAGTTGGTAGCAATGACACAAGAGCCCCAAACATTGCGGTGGAAATCACAAGAGGATCACGTCTTTGTATGGAATCTTCTGGTCTCGTGTATCCATCCTTTGGGTCCGCGGATTCTAAAACTTTTGTTTATGGATACGCCTTAAAGGCTTCGCTTCGCCGTTCTTGTTTTGTTTCGGCGAACTTCTTAATTGTTGGAGTAGTTATGGTTTGGTTCTCATAAACTGGTTCGAGATATTTTCTAACAGCCCACCTGCTACTCCAATGGATGCGACTGCGGCACCAATGCCAATAACTTTTAGCCATTTCATTACGGAAACTTTTTTTCAACTAATTGATATTGCTTTTGGCAAGTTGTTTTATTTCTAAATTTTAGTTAGTATGGACTAAAATTCGTTTTTTACTATAAATTTTCCAGAATTTTCGGTTCTGGCTCCATAGTTATTACGGCTCCTGAAACGCTACATCAGTTCCATTTTTTCTACTCCGGAGTAAAGGATAATTCGGGACTCCATGGAGTTGGTTTCATCATGAACCAAAGAACCAGAAATACTCTCCTAGAATAGGAACTAGTCTCTTGTAGACTTGCCAGAATCTGACTAAAAGGAAACCCCAAAAATGTGTCAATAATTTCTACCTATGCCCCCACCCTTGACGCTGCTGATACGACCAAGGAAGATTTCTATGGCGAGCTGCAACAGCTGTCTTCCTCTGTTGCCGCACGTGATTACCGTGATTACCCGCAAGCTTTACCAAATCCTGAAAGAATCCGTTGGTAAGAAAGCTGCTGTCTCAGAAATAGTCAAAGATAGATCAGGAAAAATCATCAGTTGTCAGAAAGAGCGATCAGCATTATGGAAGGATCACTTTCAGATCCTCCTAAACCCATCCCCATCATCTGCTCCTGATTTTTTCCCACCTGCCGTCCCTAAAGCTACGATGTCGAGCTGGATACACCGACTAGAGCCGAAATACTAAAAGCGATCAAGACCCTGAAGAACCACAAAGCCCCAGGTGAAGACGGCCTCCCCCCGGAAGTATACAAACAATGCCCTGATGTCACTGCTGAACAGCTCCATGGCATTCTCGAAGAAGTGTGGAGGACCAATTCTTTCTCAAAATATTGGAAGAAATCAGTTATTTTCCCTTTCTATAAGAAAGGAGATAAAACCGAATGCCAAAATTACCGCGGAATAAGCCTTATAGACATTGCGATCAAAATATTCAGGATCATACTCTTGAACCGCTTCAAAGGGGCAAGAGAGGAAAGAACCCGAGGAAATCAAGCAGGTTTTCGGCCAGGTAGAGGCTGCACTGAAAATATCTTCGTTTTTCGCCTCATTATCCAGCAGTTTAAAAGGTACAATTTACCCCTGATCTTGATGTTCCTGGACTTCATTGCCACCTTCGACTATGTCACTCTCCAGAAGCTTTGGAAGATCCTAGAGAATGACGAAATGCCGCTGAAGTTTGTTGAACTGATGAAGGCATACTATGACACATCAGTGAGCCGAGTTCGAGTCTATGGCAAAGAAACTGAAGAATTCCTGGTTGAGTTTGGAGTAAAACAAGGGTGCGTCCTCTCTCCGACTCTGTTCAATTACTGTGTCGATTGGGTGCTTGAAAATGCACTGTCGTCCTATCCAGGAGTTCAGATCGGAAAAAATCTTTCACTGACTGACCTCAATTATGTGGATGATGTTGGCCTCCTGTCAGACCCCATAGAAGCTCAAAACATGCTTGACAACCTGGTGGCCTGGTCAGACCTGATCGGCTTGAAAGTCACCACAGAAAAAACAAAATTCATGGCTATTAACCACGACACAGGACCATTCACACTAACTGTCAATCAAGCTCAGCTGGAAAAAGTCAACCGTTTCACATACCCAGGCTCCAAGATATGTACTGACGGATCTTTCGACGATGATATCAACAGAGGATACAGAAAGCGCAGACAGTCTTTGCCTCCCTTCAGAAACCCTTATGGAATCATCGCGAAGTCAGTGTCCGAACGAAAGTTCGAATCTACATGGCACTAGTCCGCACCGTTCTCCTATACGGATGCGAAACATGGTCAGTAAAACTACAGCATGAGAATACACTGAAGGTGTTTGAGCATACCTGTCTGCAAAGAATTCTCAGAATACAGCTAAGTGACCGTATCTCCAACACGGATCTACGTCGAATGTGCAATATTCAGAGAGATGTTTTGCTCACTATTTAAGAACGCCGTTTGAAAAGGTTAGGCCAAGGAATTACGGAAGCCGCCAGAGTACCTGCCTCGCCAAATACTTCTAGTCGAGCCTATTAGCACCTGGAAGAGACGCCAAGGAGGACAGAGGAAGAACTGGTGGAACATGGCCAAGTCAGACCTTGAACCTATAGGGGGTTTCAGAAAGTTCGGACACAGATGGTTAACTCAGCAGCTCGCTTTTGCAGAGCAGCTGGCAGAAGATCGCTCAACATGGTCCAAGAAGGTCTCCAGGATCATCGATGCCAGGCGGGGTGGAAACGCCTGATTCCCGCCACAAATACAAATACCAGTTTATGTAAACTTTACCAACTTATGCTATAGTTAAGTGGCCTATAAAATTTAATATAGGCAAGAGGTCGTTCCTTATTATAATTTTCAATATTTTCCCAGCACAGTAATCACAGACAAAGAATGAATCTATGACATCCTCTTTCCAACCTGTACATTCAATTAGTTGTTCTCTGTCATCTTTGGGTATGTCCTGTTGTAGGTGTTCTAAAATCGTGGCCATCATTACATCAAAACCTTTCTTATTTGAAAGGGATCTTAGACTCTTCAATTGGTATTTTGTCTTTATCTGCTCACAACTGTCACAATGCATTGTGGGGTACCGTATACATCTCTGATGTTAGCTACCTTATCAAGGCTCTCACCAAATAATTTTATTATTGTATTTTCATCCACAGAAACTCTAATATTGCTATCACCGTAAATGAAGTCTTGACTATTATTACGACAGAGTATACTTGACACTTCTTCTATGTAATGACTTAGTTCCTTGTACGAGCCCTCGACTTTTAGTAGATTAATATGTTGTATAATCTTACATTTTGATACTGCCTTATATACGCTATTAATGAAACAGTTCAAGACAGGAAAATGTGGAGCTAGTGCCCTTAGAGAACGCAAATAGCTCTGACATCCCTCATTTGGGCTACAGTATAACGAATGCCCATGCTTTCTTGTGTCCCTGTAATTGATTTCACAATAATCCAAGCCACCAAGGTAGAAATTAACCACTTTGTCAGTTGAAAATTTTAATGCCATATTATTTTCAAGGATATCAAAAAGAACTTGACATAATTCAATATCCGTCGTATAGAGCTTGCAGATATCAGGGTGACATTGCCAAGTAACCTGCTGCCCAATTTTCGGTTTTGAATGTTTACTCAGATTGTTATTGGTGACTTCAGCCATCATAATTTCCTTGTCAGATCTAGTTTTAGAGCATTTTTCAATAGTTGTCTCGTACTTTTCAGGACAGTTTGTTCTACTACACAGAGAATTTTTTGCCAAATATTCAGTAGAACTAAACGAACTGTTTAAAACACAGTTAGAAATGCTTTTTTCTTGAGTCGGTGTTCCAGGAATTGGTTCTAAATCATTAGTCTTACAAACACATTTACTAATAACCCTAAAAGGCTCGTTTTCGCCATGAATAAAAAACATTGCTTTTCCTTCGCTGTTGATAAGTATGCTTGTATATATATTTTTATTGCTGCTACATAAACTGCAATTGCTCCTTCCAAAATTAATATACGAATTTTCTAAGAAGTACGCCTCCGTATATTCACTGTGTTGTCGAACATTTTCCATTGCATCTATAAACTGTTCCGCAGTTGCCAATCCATACCTTGGAAGCTTTTCGTTAAACTGACAACATTTCTTTTGGATATTACTATGAAGCTATGCCAAAGAATTTCTAGCCGACTTTTCAACAGCATCCGCTCTTTCAAAGAGAATTTTAATGTGTAATTTTGAATACTTTTCGTGATCCCGATAAAACATGCGTAAAATGTTTCTCAATTTACAAAGATCAGCCTGCATTTTTGCCATCTTCTTGTATTTCTGAATGTAATTTTTCCCTTTGTCCTTATGCGTTCTTCGGTACAACCTCGCAGAGAATTTAATTTTTTCATTATAGCCTTTGTCACCCCAGTATCTACCCATTATTCTGATAGCAACTTTTTTCTTATGTTTGTTTCGGTAATCTTCATCATTATCATAACGTTCCTTGCTCTTTTGTCTAGCCTGCTCAATTTTTGCTTCTCTATAAAGTTTATCATTTTGATAAAGCTCCTTGATCTTTTGTTTGGCTGTCTCAATTTTTACTTCTCGATACACCTGGACGGTTGAATACCTTAGCTTTTAGTTTTTCTTATATTTGATGCGGTAATCTTCATCATTGTGATAACTCTCCTTGAACTTTTGTTTGGCTGTCTTAATTATTACTTCTCGATACGCCTGGTCGGTTGAATACCTTTGTTTTGCTCTCTCAATTATTACTTCTCGATACACCTGATCGGTTGAATACCTTTGCTTTTTTCTTTTCAAGATACTATCTCTGTTGTTTGTGTAGTACTTTTTTTTCAACTTGCGTGCAGCTTGCTTGATTGAAACCATTATGTAATTATAAATAAGAACATTTACAGTTCTGACGCTTCTTATATAGTAATTATGACGTCACGGCGTAATGATTTTATTGATGTCATAGCGCAATGATATTATTTCATGACGTCTTCAGAAACAACAATATAATTTAGTGTTTTTCTATTCACGTCATAGCTCAAATATAAAACTATGATGACATTCATTATTTATCTAGTAGGGTTTCAGACAAGGTAGTTCTAATGATGTACTTTTGTTTTGATCTGACTCTATTTTTAGGAGTTTTGTTATATTTCTTAGCATTGGACTGATCGTCTCTTACTAGGTTGCTAGCTACTGCTGCAACCCAAATTCACATATATATTTATTTATGAGAGGCAGCCTGGCCAAGTGGTCTAAGCCACTGGTGTTAGCCACCAGTCTCTTCGGAGGCGTGGGTTCAAATCTTACCGCTGGTATACGATTATGTTTGAAAGACTGCAGTGTGAAAAGACATCGAAAATACAGTTTTTGGTGGAAAAATTTATTCTCTTTTAGAAATAATTTATTTTAGTTACAGAAGGTTTTTAACCCAATTAATTTCCTTTGAAATGAGCTATTGAACAACCCTCTACGATGTTCCAGTGCTAATCTATCTCTGGATACAAAAAAAAAAGAGAAAAAAAGAAAAAAATATCCCGTTTAGGCAGAATATTGTAATAGCTGCCACTTTTCTTGATTTTCAAGCCAATATATTTCCCTTGCTGTTCAAGCCAAGGGACAGAAAGTTTCCTATACAGGGGTTTCGGACAAGGGGGTTCTAATGGTGTACTTTTTGCTTTGATCTGACTCCGTTTTTAGGAACTATGGGTTTTTATATTTCTTAACATTGGACGTGATCGTCTCTTACTAGGTTGCTAGCTACCGCTGCAACCCGGATTCTTTACTATAACAACCAGGATGACGTCAGTTACAACTTGGGTTTCTTTTTATGCTATATCATTACAAACAGGAAAAAGGCCTACGGCTTTTTTTTCTTTGAAATAGTAAGAGACGATCCTCAAGCAATCAGGTAGCTATCTAAGTCCAATGTATGCAGTGGTATGTTATTCCAATGATCGTATTTTAATTTAATTTTCTTGATTTTCAAGCCAATATATTTCCCTTGCTGTTCAAGCCAAGGGACTGAAAGTTTCCTATACAGGGTTTCGGACAAGGCGGCTCTAATGGCGTACTTTTTGTTTTGATCTGCCTCCTTTTTTAGGAACTATAAGTTTTTATATTTAGTAAGATTGGACGTGATCGTCTCTTACTAGGTTGCTAGCTGCCGCTGCAACCCAGGCTAGGTTGCTAGCTACCGCTGCAACCCGGATAATTGACAAACACCATTTATGAAGTGCTATATTCGTCCTTAATTTTACTAAACCTGGAACCACCATATATCAGTTAGTGTGGGAGAGAGATCGTTCTTTACTGTTATTCTTAACATTGGACGTGATCGTCTCTTACTAGGTTGCTAGCTACCGCTGCAACCCAGATAGCTACCACTGCAACCCAGATTTTAATGAAAATGCCTTGACTTTAAATATAAATGTACAAGCCTATGCTGTAGTTAAGCTGTCTGTGCAAGATAGTATAGGCAAGAGTTCGTTCCTTATTGTAACTATCTCTGGAAAAGAAGAAAAAAGAAAAAAAAGAAAAAAATATCCCGTTTAGGCAGAATGTTGTAGTAGCTGCCACTTTTCTTGATTTTCAAGCCAATATATTTCCCTTGCTGTTCAAGCCAAGGGCCAGAAAGTTTCCTATACAGGGGGTTCGAACAAGGCGGTTCTAATGGTGTACTTTTTGTTTTGATCTGACTCCTCTGTTAGGAACTATGGGCTTTTATATTTCTTAACATTGGACGTGATCGTCTCTCACTAGGTTTGCTAGCTACCGCTGCAACCCGAAAATAGCTAAACTTAAACAACTATGTATTGTTAAACCATTTATGCTATGTGCAGCAATACCAGTAGGTGCCATAACTACAAAGGGACAATCTTCAATCTTTAACTTGTTGCAAAGTAGTCTTCTCACGACACAGATAACCCTAGATTTTCCTGTACCCCCACATCCAGATACAATCAAATTCAAAGATGTTGCACCATTGCGCTTGGTAACTGAGTCTAAAATTTTGTCAACAACTCTCTTTTGATTAATATTGAGCGACTCCAAATCATTTTTTACCTGTCTTCGGTGTCACCATTTAACATCTGTTTGTTTGCGTCTAACAAATCCTCCATAGCATTTGCTGCTCTGTCAATGACTCCTCCCTGAATTGCATTTTCTGGGTCTAAAGTTCGTTCTTTAATATAACTAGATATGGATTCTCATTGGCACTTGTCTTCCAAACGCAAACGTGAATCTCTTCTTTAGGTCTTTATGTTATTATCCAAATGATCGTCTTTTAATGTAAAAACTTGACGAAACTTAAATATCTAAAATCAGCATAAAAATCCAATTCTTTTGATATATCTATTGGTATAAAAATCCCTTTTTTAGAGTTTCGGTTACTATTGAGCCGGGTTGCTCTTACTATACAGTTCGTTACCACGAACTGTTTGATATTTACTAGGTTTCAGTCATCTCTACAGCAATGATACTGATGAAATTTACATATTACCTACTTATTATTAATAATTACTATGGGCTTGAGTTCGTTCTTTAATATAATTTCCTTTAAAATGAGCCATTGAACAACTCTCTACGATGTTCCAGTGCCATGCTATCTGTTGAATTACTAAACTATACTATAATTAAGTGGCGTATAAAATTTAGTATAGGCTAGAGGTCGTTCTTTATTATAAAAACTATGACGACATTCAATATTTATCTAGTAGGGTTTCAGACAAGGTAATTCTAATGATGTACTTTTGTTTTGATCTGACTCTATTTTTAGGAGTTTTGTTATATTTCTTAGCATTGGACTGATCGTCTCTTACTAGATTGCTAGCTACTGCTGCAACCCGGATTCACATATATATTATTTATGAGAGGCAACCTGGCCGAGTGGTCCAAGGCACTGGTGTTAGCCACCAGTCTCTTTGGAGGCGTGGGTTCAAATTTTACCGCTGGTAAACGATTATGTTTGAAAGACTGCAGTGTGAAAAGACATCGAAAATGCAGTTTTTGGTGGAAAAATTTATTCTCTTTTAGAAATAATTTATTTTAGTTACAAAAGGTTTTTAACCCAATTAATTTCCTTTAAAATGAGCTATTGAACAACCCTCTACGATGTTTCAGTGCCAAGCTATCTCTGGAAACAAAGAAAAAAAAAAAGAAAACAATATCCCGTTTAGGAAGAATGTTGTAGTAGCTGCCACTTTTCTTGATTTTCAAGCCCATATATTTCCCTTTCTGTTCAAGCCAAGGGACAGAAAGTTTCCTATACAGGGGTTTCGGACAAGGCGGTTCTAATGGTGTAGTTTTTGTTTTGATCTGACTCCTTTTTTAGGAACTATGGGTTTTTATATTTCTTAACATTGGACGTGATCGTCTCTTACTAGGTTGCTAGCTACCGCTGCAACCCGGATCATCTTTTAATTTGGCGTTTCTTACTAGGTTGCTAGCTACCAGTGCAACCCGGATTATGTAATTAATAGGTTGCTAGCTACCGCTGCAACCTAGATATTCTTATTTCTGCTAATATGCGCTAAGGTTCGTTCTTTACTGTAATCAAAAATGCAGTTTTTGGTGGAAAAATTTATTCTCTTTTAAAAATAATTTATTTTAGTTACTATAGATTTTTAACCCAAATAATTTCCTTTAAAATGAGCTATTGAACAACCCTCTACGATGTTCCAGTGCCAAGCTATCTGTGGAAAAGAAAGAAAAGAGAAAAAAAGAAAAAAATATCCCGTTTAGGCAGAATGTTGTAGTAGATGCCACTTTTCTTGATTTTCAAGCCAATATATTTCCCTTGCTGTTCAAGCCAAGGGACAGAAAGTTTCCTATACAGGGGTTTCGGACAAGGCGGTTCTAATGGTGTAATTTTTGTTTTGATCTGACTCCTCTGTTAGGAACTATGGGTTTTTATATTTCTTAACATTGGACGTGATCGTCTCTTACTAGGTTGCTAGCTACCGGTGCAACCCGGATTGGACGTGATCGTCTCTTACTAGGTTGCTAGCTACCGCTGCAACCCGGATTATCACGAACTGTTTGCTTTGATGTATCTATTGGTACCAAAATTTTGTTCTTTAAAGTGTCAGTTACTATTGAGACAAGTAGCTATTATTACTATAGATTTCATTACCATGAACTGTTTGATTGCTTCAAAATTCAAATATCTTTGAAAAGACTGCAGTATGAAAATACATCAAAAATAAATTTTTTTTGACAAAATTGATTCTACTTTAAAAAGTATTTTATTTTTAATAACAAAAGGCACTAGATGTAGCAATTTCCTTTAAAATGAGCTATTATACAGCTCTCTGTGATTTTCCAGTGCCCAGCTAGCTGAGGAGGAAAAAAAGCAGAAACAAAAAAAGATACCGTATGTGGAGAATATCGTGGTTACAGCCAATTTTCTTGATTTTCAAGCCAATATATTTTCCTTGCTGTTCAAGCCAAAGGGCGGTAAGTTTCCTTTCAAGGGGTTTCGGACAAGGCGGTTCTAATGGTGTACTTTTTGTTTTGATCTGACTCCTTTTTTAGGAACTATGGGTTTTTACATTTCTTAACGTTGGACGTGATCGTCTCTTATTAGGTTGCTAGCTACCGCTGCAACCCGGATTATAAAAATGTAACTACACCTGGAACCACCATATATCAGTTAGTATGGGAGAGAGATCGTTCTTTACTGTACTATTTTAGATATAAAGTCATGTCACTTATTACGTCATATATGGTTATTAGTAGATAATCGGTAAAATATTCGTTCTTTATTATAAAAAATAATAACATTGGACGTGATCATCTCTTACTAGGTTGCTAGCAACCGCTGCAACCCGGATTTGTTATTTCAGTGACCGTCTTTTAATGTAAAACCCGGATAACATTAGACGTGATCGTCTCTTACTAGGTTGCTAGCTACCACTGCAACCCGAATCAAACAATCAAATAGCTAACTAAGTCCAATGTATGCAATGGCTTTTATTCCAATGATCGTCTTTTAATGTAACTATTTCATTTTTCATTATGGGGTGTGATCGTCTCTTACTAGGTAGCTAGCTACCGCCGGAACCCGGATTCAGTTATTATGGGCTTTAGTTTGTCCTTTAATGTAAAATTAGCATAAAAATCCGATTCTTTTAATGTAATATCGGTATCAAAATTTCGTTTTTTAGAGTTTCGTTACTATTGAGACGGTCGCTCTTACTATACAGTTCGTTACCACGAACTGTTTGATAGACGAACCTCAAACAATCAATTTGCTAAATAAGTCCAATATATGCAATGATTTGTTATTCCAATGATCATCTTTTAATGTACTCCTTTGCGTAGATACCCTAGAAAAGTTTACCGATGATAATACAACCACTAAAGCTAAGGCTACAACTATTATATTATATTTTATTTAATATCAGCTAGCGTTCGTTCTATATTATAAATACCTCGACAATTGCTATGGGATTGAGTTCGTTCTTTAATATAAAAAAATTAAGAACAAATGGCACTAGATCTAGAGATTTCTTTTAAAATGAGCCATTGGACAATTCTCTACGATGTTCCAGTGCCAAGCTATCGGTGGAAACAAATCTTTAATATTAATTATAATCTTTTTTTAGTTACTATGGGTTGGAAGTTTGTTCTTTACTGTAATTTCTTTTTTCTTATATTCGATTCGGTAATCTTCATCATTGTGATAAAGCTCCTTGATCTTTTGTTTGGCTCTCTCAATTTTTACTTCTCGATCCGCCTGGTCGGTTGAATACCTTTGCTTTTCTCTTTTCAAGATACTATCTCTGTTGTCTGTGTAGTACTGTTTTTTTAACTTGCGTGCAGCTTGCTTTGTTCTAACCATTATGTAATTCACGAATGAGACCATTTTCATCTTTGTAGTTCTTAAGTAGTAATTATGACGTCACGGCGTAATGAGTTTATTTCATGATGACGTCATGGCGCAATGATATTATTTTATGACGTCTTCAGAAACCACAACATAATTTCGTGTTTTTCTATTCACGTCATAGCTCTAATATAAAGCTATGACGACATTCATTATTTATCTAGTAGGGTTTCAGACAAGGTAGTTCTAATGATGTACTTTTATTTTGATCTTACTCTATTTTTAGGAGTTTTGGGTTTTTATATTTCTTAGCATGGAACTGATCGTCTCTTACTAGGTTGCTAGCTACTGCTGCAACCCAAATTATGAGAGGCAGCCTGGCCTAGTGGTCCAAGACACTGGTGTTAGCCACCAGTCTCTTCGGAGGCGTGGGTTCAAATCTTACCGCTGGTATACGATTATGTTTGAAAGACTGCAGTGTGAAAAGACATCAAAAATGCAGTTTTTGGTGGAAAAATTTATTCTCTTTTAGAAATAATTTATTTTAGTTACTATAGATTTTCAACCCAATTATTTTCCTTTAAAATGAGCTATTGAACAACCCTCTACGATGTTCCAGTGCCAAGCTATCTGTGGAAAAGAAAGAAAAGAGAAAAAAAAGAAAAAAATATCCCGTTTAGGCAGAATGTTGTAGTAGCTGCCACTTTTCTTGATTTCAAGCCAATATATTTCCCTTGCTGTTCAAGCCAAGGGACAGAAAGTTTCCTATACAGGGGTTTCGGACAAGGCGGTTCTAATGGTGTACTTTTTGTTTTGATCTGACTCCTTTGTTAGGAACTATGGGTTTTTATATTTCTTAACATTGGACGTGATCGTCTCTTACTAGGTTGCTAGCTACCGCTGCAACCTGGATATTATTTATGAGAGGCAGCCTGGCCGAGTGGTCCAAGGCACTGGTGTTAGCCACCAGTCTCTTCGGAGGCGTGGGTTCAAATCTTACCACTGGTATACGATTATTTATGTTTGAAAGACTGCAGTGTGAAAAGACATCAAAAATGCAGTTTTTGGTGGAAAAATTTATTCTCTTTTAGAAATAATTTATTTTAGGAACTTTAGATTTTGAACCCAATCAATTTCCTTTAAAATAAGCCATTGAACAACTCTCTATGTTGTTCCAGTGGCAAGCTATCTCTGGAAAAGAAGAAAAAACGAAAAAAAAATATCCCGGTTAGGCAGAAGGTTGTAGTAGCTGCCACTTTTCTTGATTTTCAAGCCAATATATTTCCCTTGCTGTTCAAGCCAAGGAACAGAAAGTTTACTATACAGGGGTTTCAGACAAGGCGGTTCTAATGGTGTACTTTTTGTTTTGATCTGACTCCTTTTTAGGAACTATGGGTTATTATATTTCTTAACATTGGACGTGATCGTCTCTTACTAGGTTGCTAGCTACCGCTGCAACCTGAATAAAAATTCGATGATCGAGCCTTTATGTAACCCGGATTAAAAAATTATTATCATATCTTATATGTAACTTTTATTTTATAAGTCTTCGATAGTCTAATGGTAAGTATGCCTACTTGTTACCTGGGAGAAGGGGGTTCGATTCCCCATCGGGGAGAACTTTTAATATGTTGAATTAAAAGCACTATCTTTTCAATTTAAAATTTAAAAAAGAAACTTGTTTATTTACATTCTAGCTAAAATAATGAAGATAATATGAATGAACCACAGTGTTCAGTTTCTTTGGACTTGAGTTCGTTTTTTAACTATATAAATACAAACAGGAAAAAGCCTACGGCTTTTTCTTCTTCTAAATAGTAAGAGACGAAACTCAAACAATCAAGTAGCTAACTAAGTCCAATGTATGGAATGGTTTGTTATTTCAGTGATCGTCTTTTAATTTAAAAATATAAATACTGTAATCTTAACTATAGTGAAGTTGCGTATGCAAGTTAGTATAGGGAAGAGTTCGATCTTTATTATAAAACCCTCTACGATGTTCCAGTGCCAAGCTATCCGTGGAAAAGAAAAAAAAAGAAAAAAAGAAAAAAATATCCCATTTGGGGAGAATAACGTGGTTAAAGTCAATTTTCTTGATTTTCAAGCCAATATATTTCCCTTGCTGTTCAAGCCAAGGGACAGAAAGTTTCCTATACATTGGTTTCGGACAAGGCGGTTCTAATGGTGTATTTTTTGTTTTGATCTTACTCCTTTGTTAGGAACTATGGGTTTTTATATTTCTTAACATTGGACGTGATCGTCTCTTACTAGGTTGCTAGCTACCGCTGCAACCCGGATCCAGTGCCCAGCTAGTTGAGGAGAAAAATCAAGCGGAAAGAAAAAAAATATCCCGTTTAGGCAGAATGTTGTAGTAGCTGCCATTTTTCTTTATTTTCAAGCCAATATATTTTCTTTGTTATTCAAGCCAAGGGACAGAAAGTTAACTATAGGGAAGTTTCAGACAAGGTGGTTCTAATGGTGTAATTTTTGTTTTGATCTGACTCTTTTATTAGGAGTTAGGGGTTTTTATATTTCTTAACATTGGATGTGATCGTCTCTTACTAGGTTGCTAGCTACCGCTGCAACCCGGATTAATGTAACTTTATGTACGGCTTTTTCTTCTTTGAAATAGCAAGAGACGAACCTCAAACGATCAAGTCGCTATCTAAGTCCAATGCATGCAATAAATTTTTATTCCAATGATCGTCTTTTAATGTAACATATCAGTTACTATGGGAGAGAGATAGTTCTTTACTGTAAACAACCCGGATAAGAGACGAACCTCAAACAATCAAGTACCTAACTAAGTCCAAAGTATGCAATGGTTTGTTATTCCAATGATCGTCTCTTAATGTAAAAAACATTGGATGTGATCGTCTCTTACTAGGTTGCTAGCTACCGCTTCAACCCGGATAATTTACAAACACCCTTTATGATGAGCTATATTCGTCCTTTATGTAACTACACCTGGAACCACCATATATCAGTTAGTATGGGAGAGAGATCGTTCTTTACTGTAATTGCTATAACAACCAGTATGACGTCAGTTACAACTTGGAATTCGCTTTATGTTATATCATTACAAACAGGAAAAAGCCTAAGGCTTTTTCTTCTTTGAAATAGTAAGAGACGAACCACAAGTAACTACCCCTGGAACCACCATATATCAGTTACTATGCATGAGCGATCGTTCTTTACTGTATCATCATTACCATACCGTTCCTTGATCTTTTGTTTGGCTGTCTCAATTTTTGCATGTCTATAATCTTCATCATTGTGATAACACATCTTGCTGTTTTCTTTTGCTCTCTCAATTATTACTTCTCGATACGCCTGGTCGGTTGAATACCTTTGTTTTGCTCTCTCAATTATTACTTCTCGATACACCTGGTCGGTTGAATACCTTTGCTTTTTTCTTTTCAAGTTACTATCTCTGTTGTTTGTGTAGTACTCTTTCTTCAACTTGCGTATAGCCTGCTTTGATCTAACCATTATTCTAATCAAGAATGAGAGAATTTTCAGTTTTGACTTTCCTTATATACTAATTATGACGTCACTCTATTCACGTCATAGCTCTAATATAAAACTATGATGATCTTATATAGTAATTATGACGTCACTGCATCAAAAATACAGTTTTTATTGGAAAAATTTATTCTCTTTTAGAAATAATTTATTTTAGTTACTATAGATTTTTAACCCAATTAATTTCCTTTAAAATGAGCTATTGAACAACCCTCTACGATGTTCCAGTGCCAAGCTATCTCTGGATACAAAAAAAAAAGAAAAAAATATCCCTTTTGGGGAGAATAAAGTGGTTAAAGTCAATTTTCTTGATTTTCAAGCCAATATATTTCCCTTGCTGTTCAAGCCAAGGGACAGAAAGTTTCCTATATAGGGGTTTCAGACAAGGCAGTTCTAGTGGTGTACTTTTTGTTTTGATCTGACTCTTTTTTTAGGAGCTATGGGTTTTTATATTTCTTAACATTGGACTTGATCGTCTCTTACTAGGTTGCTAGCTACCGCTGCAACCCGGAAAACGGGAAAAAGCCTACGGCTTTTTCTTCTTTAATAGTAAGAGACGAAACTCAAACAATCAAGTAGCTAATAACTAAGTCCAATGTATAGAATGGTTTGTTATTTCAGTTATCGTCTTTTAATGTAAATTTACTAGCCTATACTATAGTTCAGTGGCCTATAAAATTTAGTATAGGCAAGAGGTCGTTCTTTATTATAATTATATTTCTTAACATTGGACGTGATCGTCTCTTACTAGGTTGCTAGCTACCGCTGCAACCCTTGTTTTTTTAGATTTTGATTACTATTGAGAGGAGTCACTCCTACTATACAGTTCGTTACCACGAACTGTTTGATAGTAACCCTGATTACAGACCGGAAAAATCCTACGGCTCTTTCTTATTTGGAATAGTACGAGACGAACCTCAAAGAATCAGGCAGCTAACTAAGTCGAATATATGCAATGGTTTGGTATTGTAATGATCGTCTTTTAATATATCTCTTACTAGGTTGCTAGCTACCGCTGCAACCCGGATAAATTCTTCGAATGGTCGTCTTATAATGTATATTCCTTATTATAAAAATTAACAAAAAATAAAACTAGTTTTAAAAATCTCAGGTATTTTTAGTATTATTTAACAAATTAAAATTATTGTTCAGAAACCATTAATATTTTTGTAGTTTACATAATAACTTTAGCCATCCTGACCTTAAAATTAAAATAAAATGAAATTATCTTGTCGAGAGATGAACGTGTATAAATATTGCATTCACTTATTACGTCATATATGGTTATAACCCATATACGATTATAATGTCATTCTTCAAGCTTATTCATGAAAATTAAGCGTTTTTTCAAAATTTATTCTATTTTTAAAATTTTTTTATCTTTAATTACAAAAGGCACTAGATGTACCAATTTCCTTTAAAATTAGCCATTATACAGCCCTCTATAATTTTCCTGTGCCCAGCTAGCTGAGGAGGAAAATCAAACGGAAAGAAAAAAGAAGCCGTACGTGGACAATATCGTGGTTACAGCCAATTTTCTTGATTTTCAAGCCAATATATTTTCCTTCTTATTCAAGCCAAGGGACGGTAAGTTCGCTACACAGAGGTTTTGGACAAGGCAGTTCTAACAATGTACTTCTCGTTTTAATTTGAATCTTCTTTCAAGAGTTATGGGTTACTTTAGTTTTTACTATGGGGCTTGATCGTCTCTAACTAGGTTGCTAGCTACCGCTGCAACCCGAATCACTGGCTACCGCTGCGACCCGGATGTTACTATGGGCTCAGGTTCGTTCTTTACTGTAAATGATAATAATTAGTTTTGTTAATTACAAAAGGTTTCTATATAAAGCAATTTCCATTAAAATGAGCCATTAGACAGCTCTTTATTATGACCAAGAAATGTTTGATTTAATAATTCAATTAATATGGGTTACACTTCATTCCAAACAACAAAAGTACGAAGAACAATAGGGAAATCTTTTTGTAAGACAGTGGAGATAATTTGAATGAATATATCGGCCCTATGTCCAAGGGCTGTCCTAAGCAATACAAAAATATATAAAAGAAAAACGACTCACAACAACATGCGACCAATAAAACCAAAAAAGTGAAAATTCTTTCAAAACAATCCTAGCATCATTACTTCAGCGAAGTTCAACCAGGACTGATAAAAAGTAAGGTAAAACAAGACGATTCAATGACATGAAAGAAAATAAATTAAAAACATGTTCTTATTGCTAATCCAGCCTTTTTGGCAGCTAACCACAAAGGCCTGTTTGTAACCGGGTCTGTGTTAATGTCTATCGGTTTTTTAAAATATTTTGTAAGATCATTTTTAATTAAATTTGTGTATAGAGCATTTAGTGTATATTCCCCCAAGTCCCTATTTAAGGAATAAGGAATTCCTTATTGTAATGCTGCAACCCAGATTCACATATATATTATTTATGACAGGCAGCCTGGCCGAGTGGTCCAAGGCACTGGTGTTAGCCACCAATCTCTTCGGAGGCGTGGGTTCAAATCTTACCGCTGGTATAATGTTTGAAATACTGCAGTGTGAAAAGACATCAAAAATGCAGGAAAAATGCAGGTTTTTGGTGAAAAAATTTATTCTCTTTTAGAAATAATTTATTTTAGTTACTATAGATTTTTAACCCAATTAATTTCCTTTAAAATGAGCCATTGAACAACTCTCTACGATGTTCCAGTGCCAAGCTATCTCTGGAAAAGAAGAAAAAGAAAAAAAAATATCCCGTTTAGCCAAAATGTTGTAATAGCTGCCACTTTTCTTGATTTTCAAGCCAATATATGTGCCTTGCTAATTCAAGACAAGGGACAGAAAGTTTCCTATACAGGGGTTTCGGACAAGGCGGTTCTAATGGTGTACTTTTGAATTTGATCTGACTCTTTTGTTAGGAGCTATTGGTTTTTATATTTCTTAACATTGGACGTGATCGTCTCTTACTAGGTTGCTAGCTACCGCTGCAACCCGGATGGTATACGATTATGTTTGAAAGACTGCAGTGTGAAAAGACATCGAAAATGCAGTTTTTGGTTGAAAAATTAATTCTCTTTTAGAAATAATTTATTTTAGTTACTATAGATTTTAAAGCCAACTAATTTCCTTTAATATGAGCTATTGAACAACTCTCTACAATGTTCCAGTGCCAAACTATCTCTGGAAACAAAAGAAAAAAATATCCCGCTTAGGCAGAATGTTTTAGTGGCTGCCACTTTTCTTGATTTTCAAGCCAATATATTTCCCTTGCTGTTCAAGCCAAGGGACAGAAAGTTTACTATACAGGGGTTTCGGATAGGGCGGTTCTAATGGTGTACTTTTTGTTTTGATCTGACTCATTTTTTAGGAGCTATGGGTTTTTATATTTCTTAACATTTGACGTGATCGTCTCTTACTATGTTGCTAGCTACCGCTGCAACCCGGATCGTGATAACACATCTTGCTGTTTTGTTTTGCTCTCTCAATTATTACTTCTCGATACGCCTGGTAGGTTGAATACCTTTGCTTTTTTCTTTTCAAGTTACTATCTCTGTTTTTTTTGTAGTACTGTTTTTTTTAACTTGCGTGTAGCTTGCTTTGATCTAACCATTATGTATTCATGAATGAGACCATTTACAGTTCTGACGTTTTTTATATAGTAATTATGACGTCACGGCGTAATGATTTTTTTTCATGACGTCATGGCGCAATGGTTATATTTCATGACGTCTTCAGAAACAACAATATAATATCGTGTTTTTCTATTCACGTCATAGCTCTAATATAAAACTATGATGACATTTATAATTTATCTAGTAGGGTTTCAGACAAGGTCTAATGATGTACTTCTGTTTTGATCTGACTGTATTTTTAGGAGTTTTGGGTTTTTATATTTCTTAGCATTGGACTGATCGTCTCTTACTAGGTTGCTAGCTACTGCTGCAACCCAAAGTCACATATATATTTATGAGATTCAGCCTGGCCGAGTGTTCCAAGGCACTGGTGTTAGCCACCAGTCTCTTCGGAGGCGTGGGTTCAAATCTTACCGCTGGTATACGATTATGTTTGAAAGACTGCAGTGTGAAAAGACATCAAAAATGTAGTTTTTGGTGGAAAAATTTATTCTCTTTTAGAAATAATTTATTTTAGTTACTAAAGGTTTTTAACCCAATTAATTTCCTTTAAAATGAGCCATTGAACAACTCTCTACAATGTTCCAGTGCCAAGCTATCTCTGGAAACAAAAGAAAGAAAGAAAAAAATATCCCGTTTGTGGAGAATAACGTGGTTAAAGTCAATTTTCTTGATTTTCAAGCCAATATATTTCCCTTGCTGTTCAAGCCGAATGACATAAAGTTTCCTATACAGGGGTTTCGGACAAGGCGGTTCTAATGGTGTACTTTTTGTTTTGATATGACTGTTTTTTTAGGAGCTATGAGTTTTTTTATTTCTTAACATTGGACGTGATCGTCTCTTACTAGGTTGCTAGCTACCACTGCAACCCGGACTAGCTACCGTTGCAACCCGGATATATTCAACCCCATTAATTTCCTTTAAAATGAGCCATTGAACAACTCCCTACGATGTTCCAGTGTGTAGCTATCTGTTGAATTACTAACCTATACTATAATTAAGTGGCGTATAAAATTTAGTATAGGCAAGAGGTCGTTCTTTATTATAAAAATAGTAAGAGACGAAACTCAAGCAATCAAGTAGCTAGCTAATTCCAATGTATGCAATTGTTTGTTATTCCAATGATCGTCTTTTAATGTAAAAATGTTCAAGCCAAGGGACAGAAAGTTTCCTATACAGGGGTTTCGGACAGGGCAGTTCTAATGGTGTACTTTTTGTTTTGATCTGACTCCTTTTTTAGGAACTATGGGTTTTTATATTTCTTAACATTGGACGTGATCGTCTCTTACTAGGTTGCTAGCTACCGCTGCAACCCGGATCAAACTAAACCCAATATGTTCCACGATTTATTCTTTACTAGGTTTTGACCATCTCTACAGCCATGCTATCGATGAAACTTACATAATCCCCATTTATAATTAACCAGACCGATTCCTTATTTAATTTTCTTAGTAAGTTAACCATTTTTATCATGTCTTATATGTAACATATTCATCATGAGTATCCAATAGTACAATGGTAAACATAACCGCTTGTCACGAGGGCCATCAGGGTTCGATTCCCAGTTGTAGAGAATTTTTAATTTGTTGACTTTAAATATAACTTTACAATCCTACACTATAGTTAAGCGACCCATACCAGTTAGCATAGGCAAGAGTTGGATCTTTATTATAATCAAAATTCAAATATCTTTGAAAAGACTGCAGTATGAAAATACATCAAAAATAAATTTTTTTTGACAAAATTGATTCTACTTTAAAAAGTATTTTATTTTTAAATACAAAAGTGACTAGATGTTGCAATTTCCTTTAAAATGAGCTATTATACAGCTCTCTATGATTTTCCAGTGCCCAGCTAGCTGAGCAGGAAAAAATAGCGAAAAGAAAAAAATATCCCGTTTGTGGAGAATAACGTGGTAAAAGTCAATTTTCTTGATTTTCAAGCCAATATATTTTCTTTGTTATTCAAGCCAAAGGGCGGTAAGTTTCCTTTATAGAGGATTCGGACAAGGTGGTTCTAATGGTGTACTTTTTGTTTTGATCTGACTCTTTTTTTAGGAGTTGGGGGGTTTTATATTTCTTAACATTGGAGGTGATCGTCTCTTACTAGGTTGCTAGCTACCGCTGCAACCCGGAAATCTTCTTTGAAATAGTAAGAGACGAACGTCAAACGATCAAGTAGCTAACTAACTCCAATGTATGCAATATGTTTTTATTCCAATGATCGTCTTTTAATGTAAATTCGTCCTTTAATGTAACAATTTTTTTGACAAAATTGATTCTACTTCAAACAGTATTTTATTTTTAATTACAAAAGGCACTAGATGTAGCAATTTCCTTTAAAATGAGCTATTATACAGCTCTCTATGATTTTCCAGTGCCCAGCTAGCCGAGGAGGAAAAAAAAGCGGAAAGAAAAAAATATCCCGTTTGTGGAGAATAACGTGGTAAAAGTCAATTTTCTTGATTTTCAAGCCAATATATTTTCTTTGTTATTCAAGCCAAAGGGCGGTAAGTTTCCTTTATAGGGGTTTCGGACAAGGCAGTTCTAATGGTGTACTTTTTGTTTTGATCTGACTCTTTTTTTAGCAGTTGGGGGGTTTTATATTTCTTAACATTGGAGGTGATCGTCTCTTGCTAGGTTGCTAGCTACCGCTACAACCCGGATTATTCCAATGATCTTCTTTTAATGTAAACTTGTTTGAGTCATAAACTAGGAAAGAGACTCCGGGTTACAGCTGCCGCTGCAACCCGGTTATCACTGCAATCTGGATAGCCTGCAGCTATCCCTGGAACCACCATATATCATTTACTATGGGCAAGACATCGTTCTTTACTGTAATCTGTTGAATTACTAACCTATACTATAATTAAGTGGCGTATAAAATTTAGTATAGGTAAGAGGTCGTTTTTTATTATATTCTCTGTAATGTTCATCATTACCATACCGTTCTTTTGCTCTCTCAATTATTACTTCTCGATACGCCTGGTCGGTTGAATACCTTTTTTTTGCTCTCTCAATTATTACTTCTCGATACACCTGGTCGGTTGAATACCTTTGCTTTTTTATTTTAAAGTTACTATATCTGTTGTTTGTGTAGTACTCTTTCTTAAAATTGCGTATATCCTGCTTTGATCTAACCATTATTATAATCAAGAATGAGAGAATTTTCAGTTTTGACTTTCCTTATATACTAATTATGACGTCACTCTATTCACGTCATAGCTCTAATATAAAACTATGATGATCTTATATAGTAATTATGACGTCACTGCATCAAAAATACAGTTTTTATTGGAAAAATTTATTCTCTTTTAGAAATAATTTATTTTAGTTACTATAGATTTTTAACCCAATTAATTTGCTTTAAAATGAGCTATTGAACAACCCTCTACGATGTTCCAGTGCCAAGCTATCTCTGGATACAAAAAAAAGAAAAAAATATCCCTTTTGACGAGAATAACGTGGTTAAAGTCAATTTTCTTGATTTTCAAGCCAATATATTTCCATTGCTGTTCAAGCCAAGGGACAGAAAGTTTCCTATACAGGGGTTTCGGACAAGGCGGTTCTAATGGTGTACTTTTTGTTTTGATCTGACTCCTTTTTTAGGAGCTATGGGTTTTTATATTTCTTAACATTGGACGTGATCGTCTCTTACTAGGTTGCTAGCTACCGCTGCAACCCGGATTACTCAGGCAGTGCTAGCGCGCTGCCTATGATAATAAACTGATTACACACAGGAAAAAGCCTACGGCGTTTTCTTCTTTTAAATAGTAAGAGACGAGTCTCAAATAATCAAGTAGCTAGCTAATTCCAAAGGTATGCAATTTTTGTTATTCCAATGATTGTTTTTTATTGTAACTAGGTTTCAGCCATCTCTACAGCCATGATACTATTGGAAATTACATAATCCCTATTTATGTTTTAGTTAACATGGGCAAGGTGTCGTTCTTTATTGTATTGAATTAAAAGCACTATCTTTTCAATTTAAAATTTAAAAAAGAAACTTGTTTATTTACATTCTAGCTAAAATAATGAAGATAATATGAATGAACCACAGGGTTCAGTTTCTTTGGACTTGAGTTCGTTTTTTCACTATAAATAAAAACTAGCAAGTTTGTACTTACTACTAAATAGTAAGAGACGAAACTCAAACAATCAAGTAGCTAACTAAGTCCAATGTAAGGAAAGGTTTGTTATTTCAGTGATCGTCTTTTAATATAAATTTGATCTGACTCCTTTGTTAGGAACTATGGGTTTTTATATTTATTAACATTGGACGTGATCGTCTCTTACTAGGTTGCTGGCTATCGCTGCAACCCGGAAAAAAAAACACATTGTGCCCACATCGTTCTTTACTCAGGCAGTGCTAGCGCGCTGCCTATGATAATAAACTGATTACACACAGGAAAAAGCCTACGGCTTTTTTCTTCTTTTAAATAGTAAGAGACGAGTCTCAAATAATCAAGTAGCTAGCTAATTCCAAAGGTATTCAATTTTTGTTATTCCAATGATCGTTTTTTATTGTAACTAGGTATCAGCCATCTCTACAGCCATGATACTATTGGAAATTACATAATCCCTATTTATGTTTTAGTTAACATGGGCAAGGTGTCGTTCTTTATTGTAACATGCGTAAAATGTTTCTCAATTTACAAAGATCAGCCTGCATTTTTGCCATCTTCTTGTATTTCTGAATGTAATTTTTCCCTTTGTCCTTATGCGTTCTTCGGTACAACCTCGCAGAGAATTTAATTTTTTCATTATAGATTTTGTCACCCCAGTAACGCTCCTTGATCTTTTGTTTGGCTGTCTCAATTTTTGCATGTCTATAATCTTCATCATTGTGATAACACATCTCGCTGTTTTGTTTTGCTCTCTCAATTATTACTTCTCGATACGCCTGGTCGGTTGAATACCTTTGTTTTGCTCTCTCAATTATTACTTCTCGATACGCCTGGTCGGTTGAATACCTTTGTTTTGCTCTCTCAATTTTTAATTCTCGATGCACCTGGTCGGTTGAATACCTTTGTTTTGCTCTCTCAATTATTACTTCTCGATACGCCTGGTCGGTTGAATACCTTTGTTTTGCTCTCTCAATTTTTACTTCTCGATGCGCCTGGTCGGTTGAATACCTTTGCTTTTCTCTTTTCAAGATACTATCTCTGTTGTTTGTGTAGTACTGTTTTTTCAATTTGCGTGCAGCTTGCTTGACTGAAACCATTATGTAATTATGAATGTTAACATTTACAGTTCTGACGCTTCCTATATAGTAATTATGACGTCACAGCGTAATGATTTTATTGACGTCAAGGCGCAATGATATTATTTCATGACGTCATCAGAAAAAACAATATAATTTCGTGTTTTTCTATTCACTTCATAGCTCTAATATAAAGCTACGACATTCATTATTTATCTAGTAGGGTTTCAGACAAAGTAGTTCTAATGATGTACTTTTGTTTTGATCTTACTCTATTTTTAGGAGTTTTGTTATATTTATTAGCATTGGACTGATCGTCTCTTACTAGATTGCTAGCTACTGCTGCAACCCAAATTCACATATATATTTATTTATGAGAGGCAGCCTGGCCGAGTGGTCCAAGGCACTGGTGTTAGCCACCAATCTCTTCGGAGGCGTGGGTTCAAATCTTACCGCTGGTATACGAATATGTTTGAAAGACTGCAGTGTGAAAAGACATCGAAAATGCAGTTTTTGGTGGAAAAATTTATTCTCTTTTAAAAATAATTTATTTTAGTTACAAAAGGTTTTTAACCCAATTAATTTCCTTTAAAATGAGCTATTGAACAACTATCTACGATGTTCCAGTGCCAAGCTATCTGTGGAAAAGAAAAAGAAAAAAAAGAAAAAAATATCCCGTTTGGGGAGAATAACGTGGTTAAAGTCAATTTTCTTGATTTTCAAGCCAATATATTTCCCTTGCTGTTCAAGCCAAAGGACAGAAAGTTTCCTATACAGGGGTTTCGGACAAGGCGGTTCTAATGGTGTACTTTTTGTTTTGATCTGATTTCTTTGTTAGGAACTATGGGTTTTTATATTTCTTAACATTGGACGTGATCGTCTCTTACTAGGTTGCTAGCTACCGCTGCAACCCGGATACCGCTGCAACCCGGATTATGACGTCACGGCGTAATGATTTTATTTCATGACGTCATGGCGCAATGGTATTATTTCATGACGTCTTCAGAAACAACAATATAATTTCGTGTATTTCTATTCACATCATAGCTCTAATTTATCTAGTAGGGTTTCAGACAAAGTAGTTCTAATGATGTACTTTTGTTTTGATCTGACTGTATTTTTAGGAGTTTTGGGTTTTTATATTTCTTAGCATTGGACTGATCGTCTCTTGCTAGGTTGCTAGCTACTGCTGCAACCCAAATTATGAGAGGCAGCCTGGCCGAGTGGTCTAAGGCACTGGTGTTAGCCACCAGTCTCTTTGGAGGCGTGGGTTCAAATCTTACCGCTGGTATACGATGTTTGAAAGACTGCAGTGTGAAAAGACATCAAAAATGCAGTTTTTGGTAGAAAAATTTATTCGCTTTTAGAAATAATTTATTTTAGTTACTATAGATTTTTAACCCAATTAATTTCCTTTAAAATGAGCCATTGAACAACTCTCTACGATGTTCCAGTACCAAGCTATCTCTGGATACAAAAGAAAAAAAAAGAAAAAAATATCCCGTTTAGGCAGAATGTTGTAGTAGCTGCCACTTTTCTTGATTTCCAAGCCAATATATTTCCCTTGCTGTTCAAGCCAAGGGACAGAAAGTTTCCTATGCAGGGGTTTCGGACAAGGCGGTTCTAATGGTGTACTTTTTGTTTTGATCTGACTCCTCTGTTAGGAACTATGGGTTTTTATATTTCTTAACATTGGACATGATTGTCTCTTACTAGGTTGCTAGCTACCGCTGCAACCCGGATATTTAATAAATCAAATATCTTTGAGAAGACTGCAATATAGAAAGACAATTGATTAAAGTATCATGTGTAACATATTGTTAATTTTTAAACTTTTATTAATGACGTCATAGTCCAAGTGGCAAGCACGATCGGCCTTTAACCGAAAGAATGGTGGTTCGAGCCAACCGGGATCATTTTCTTTAATTTGTCATTCAGCTATGAATAAAATCATATTATTACTATATCATTAATTAGTATAGATTTATTTATTATAGGAAAGAGCTCGTTCTTTATTATAACTTGCATCAATAAAATCATATCATTACTATATTAACCAACACCATTTATGATGAGCTATATTCGTCCTTTATGTAACTACACCTGGAACCACCATAAATCAGTTAGTATGGGAGAGAGATCGTTCTTTACTGTATAGAAGTTTTTAACCCCATTAATTTTCTTTAAATGAGCCATTGAACAACTCTCTACTATGTTCCAGTGCCAAGCTATCTGTTGAATTACTAGCCTATACTATAATTAAGTGGCGTATAAAATTTAGTATAGGCAAGAGGTCGTTCTTTATTATAAACTGCTTTGATCTAACCATTATTCTAATCAAGAATGAGAGAATTTTCAGTTTTGACTTTCCTTATATACTAATTATGACGTCACTCTATTCACGTCATAGCTCTAATATAAAACTATGATGACGTTCATTATTTATCTAGTAGGGTTTCAGACAAGGTATTTCTAATGATGTACTTTTGTTTTGATCTGACTCTATTTTTAGGAGTTTTGGGTTTTTATATTTCTTAGCATTGGACTGATCGTCTATTACTAGGTTGCTAGCTACTGCTGCAACCCAAATTCACATATATATTTATTTATGAGAGGCAGCCTGGCCGAGTGGTCCAAGGCACTGGTGTTAGCCACCAGTCTCTTCAGAGGCGTGGGTTCAATTCTTACCACTGGTATACGATTATGTTTGAAAGACTGCAGTGTGAAAAGACATCAAAATGCAGTTTTTGGAGTGGTCCAAGGCACTCGTGTTACCCACCAGTCTCTTCGGAAGCGTGGGTTCAAATCTTACCGCTGGTATACGATTATGTTTGAAAGACTGCAGTGTGAAAAGACATCAAAAATGCAGTTTTTGGTGGAAAAATTTATTCTCTTTTAGAAATAATTAATTTTAGTTACTATAGATTTTTAACCCAATTAATTTCCTTTAAAATGAGCTATTGAACAACCCTCTACGATGTTCCAGTGCCAAGCTATCTCTGGATACAAAAAAAGAAAAAAAAGAAAAAAATATCCCGTTTGTGGAGAATAACGTGGTTCAAGTCAATTTTCTTGATTTTCAAGACAATATATTTCCCTTGCTGTTCAAGCCAAGGGACAGAAAGTTTCCTATACAGGGGTTTCAGACAAGGCGGTTCTAATGGTGTACTTTTTGTTTTGATCTGACTCCTTTGTTAGGAACTATGGGCTTTTATATTTCTTAACATTGGACGTGATCGTCTCTTACTAGGTTGCTAGCTACCGCTGCAACCCGGATTGCTAGCTACCGCTGCAACCCGGATTGCTAGCTACCGCTGCAACCCGGATGGACTAAGGTTCGTTCTTTCATGTAAAACTAGCAAAACATTTTTTAAGCCTGATGAAGATTTAACTAATGTGTCAAAAGTAAGGTTGCAAGTCGACGATTTTGTTTTGGCCTTATTATAATTGGTATGGTGAAATAATAATACGCATATGGCTCTTAAATCATACTTCTTTGTGGTTCAATATGGTCTAGTGGCTAGGATAGTTAACTTTCACTTAACAGGCTCGGGTTCGATTCCCGGGGTGGGAAAATTTTTAACTCTATAATCTTCGAACATTTGAACCTTTTATAATTTATAATGATGCATAATATAAATACTGTAATCTTAACTATAGTGAAGTTGCGTATGCAAGTTAGTATAGGGAAGAGTTCGATCTTTATTATAAAATAGCTCTGACATCCCTCATTTGGGCTACAGTATAACGAATGCCCATGCTTTCTTGTGTCCCTGTAATTGATTTCACAATAATCCAAGCCGCCAAGGTAGAAATTAACCACTTTGTCAGTTGAAAATTTTAATGCTATATTATTTTCAAGGATATCAAAAAGAATTTGACATAATTCAATATCGGTCGGATACAGCTTGCAGATATCAGGGTGACATTGCCAAGTAACCTGCTGCCCAATTTTTGGTTTTGAATGTTTACTCAGATTGTTATAGGTGACTTCAGCCATCATAATTTCCTTGTCAGATCTAGTTCTAGAGCATTTTTCAATAGTTGTCTCGTACTTTTCAGGACAGTTTGTTCTACTAACAGAGAATTTTTTGCCAAATATTCAGTAGAACTAAACAAACTGTTTAAAACACAGTTAGAAATGCTTTTTTCTTGAGTCGGTGTTCCAGGAATTTGTTCTAAATCATTAGTCTTACAAACACATTTACTAATAACCCTAACAGGCTCGTTTTCGCCATAATTGAAAAACATTGCTTTTCCTTCGCTGTTGATAGGTATGCTTGTATATATATTTTTATTGCTGCTACATAAACTGCAATTGCTCCTTCCAAAATTAATATACGAATTTTCTAAGAAGTACGCCTCCGTATATTCACTGTGTTGTCGAACATTTTCCATTGCATCTATAAACTGTTCCGCAGTTGCCAATCCATACCTTGGAAGCTTTTCGTTAAACTGACAACATTTCTTTTGGATATTACTATGAAGCTTTGCCAAAGAATTTCTAGCCGACTTTTCAACAGCATCCGCTCTTTCAAAGAGAATTTTAATCTGTAATTTTGAATACTTTTCATGATCCCGATAAAACATGCGTAAAATGTTTCTCAATTTACAAAGATCAGCCTTCATTTTTGCCATCTTCTTGTATTTCTGAATGTAATTTTTCCCTTTGTCCTTATGCGTTCTTCGGTACAACCTCGCAGAGAATTTAATTTTTTCATTATAGCTTTTGTCACCCCAGTATCTACCCATTATTCTGGTAGCAACTTTTTTCTTAGGTTTGTTTCGGTAATCTTTATCGTTATCATACCGTTCCTTGCTCTTTTGTTTGGCTGTCTCAATTTTTGCATGTCTATAATCCTCATCATTAACATAACACTCCTTGCTGTTTTGTTTGGCTCTCTCAATTTTCGCATCTCGATACGCCTTGTCGGTTGAATACCGTTGCTTTTCTCTTTTCAAGATGTTGTCTCTGTTTTTTGTATAGTACAAAAAACGCATATGTCCTTATGCGTTCTTCGGTACAACCTCGCAGAGAATTTAATTTTTTCATTATAGCTTTTGTCACCCCAGTATCTACCCATTATTCTGGTAGCAACTTTTTTCTTAGGTTTGTTTCGGTAATCTTTATCGTTATCATACCGTTCCTTGCTCTTTTGTTTGGCTGTCTCAATTTTTGCATGTCTATAATCCTCATCATTAACATAACACTCCTTGCTGTTTTGTTTGGCTCTCTCAATTTTCGCATCTCGATACGCCTTGTCGGTTGAATACCTTTGCTTTTCTCTTTTTTTTATGATGTTGTCTCTGTTTTTTGTATAGTAATGTTTTTTTAAATTACGTATAACTCTATTAGAACGCATCTTATTACAAAACAAGAAATAATATTCTTATCTAATTGAAACTTGTTAAGACTCGTATCATGTACCCATAACCTAACAAAAAATAAAACTAATTTTTAAATTTTCAGGTATTTTGTTAGTTTGAATTAAAAGATTAAAATTATTGCTCATATATCATAAATATTTTTGCAGTTTACATAATAACTTTAGCGATTCTAAACTGAAAAATGAAATATATTAAAAAATTGAATTTTTTGGTCTGAAAATACATAGTAAATTCCACATCGGGTAGTTAGAACCTAACTAAAAATAAAACTAATTTTAACATTTTCAGGTATTTTTCTAGCTTGAATTGAAATATTCAAACTATTGCTCGGATACCATGGATATTTTGCAGTTTACACAGGCTGCAAAGAACGCATAAGGGCAAAATTAAAAATTATATTCAGAAGTCCAAAAACATGGCAACAATGCTGGCTGATCTTAGTAAATTTAGAAAAATTTTACGAATTTTTTACCGGGATTACGAAAAATATTCAAAATTAAAGATTAAAATTATCTCTGAAAGAATGGATTTTGTTGAAAAGTCAGCTAGAGATGCTTTCGCAAAACTTCATAGTAATATCCAAAAGAAATGTTGCATGTTTAGTGAAAAGCTTCCAAGGTATGAACCGGCAACTGTGGAACAGTTTATAGATGTAATGGGAAATTTTATAGATCACTGTGAATATATGGAGGCATAATTGTTCTTTACTTAGTTTCAGCTTTAATTCGATGATCCAGACTTTATGTACTAACTACATCCAAAGACTATGACGTCATTGATTAATATTGTATATAAAAAATTAAGTTTTTCGTAAAAAAAATTCATTAAAAAAAAATTAAGTACAAATAGCGTTAGATCTAGAGATTTCCTTTAAAATGAGCCATTGAACAACTCTCTACGATGTTCCAGTCACAAGCTATCTGTGGAAAAGAAGAAGAAAGAAAAAAATATGCCGTTTGTGGAGAATAACGTGGTTAAAGTCAATTTTCTTGATTATCAAGCCAATATATTTTCTTTGTTATTCAAGTCGCAGGGTGGTAAGTTTCCTTTATAGGGGTTTCGGACAAGGCGGTTCTAATGGTGTAATTTTTGTTTTGATCTGACTCTTTTCTCAGGAGTTAGGGGTTTTTATATTTCTTAACATTGGACGTGATCGTCTCTTACTAGGTTGCTAGCTACCGCTGCAACCCGGATAACATTGGACGTGATCGTCTCTTACTAGGTTGCTAGCTACCGCTGCAACCCGGATCATGGCGCAATGATATTATTTCATGACGTCATCAGAAACAACAATATAATTTCGTGTTTTTCTATTCACGTCATAGCTCTAATATAAAGCTATGACGACATTCATTATTTATCTAGTAGGGTTTCAGACAAGGTAGTTTCAATGATGTACTTTCGTTTTGATCTTACTCTATTTTTAGGAGTTTTGTTATATTTCTTAGCATGGGACTGATTGTCTCTTACTAGGTTGCTAGCTACTGCTGCAACCCAAATTCACATATATATTTATTTATGAGAGGCAGCCTGGCCGAGTGGTCCAAGACACTGGTGTTAGCCACCAGTCTCTTCGGAGGCGTGGGTTCAAATCTTACTGCTGGTATACGATTATGTTTGAAAGACTGCAGTGTGAAAAGAAATCAAAAATGCAGTTTTTGGTGGAAAAATTTATTCTCTTTTAGAAATAATTTATTTTAGTTACTATAGATTTTTAACCCAATTAATTTCCTTTAAAATGAGCTATTGAACAACCCTCTACGATGTTCCAGTGCCAAGCTATCTGTGGAAAAGAAAAAAAAAGAAAAAAAGAAAAAAATATCCCGTTTGGGGAGAATAACGTGGTTAAAGTCAATTTTCTTGATTTTCAAGCCAATATATTTCCCTTGCTGTTCAAGCCAAGGGACAGAAAGTTTGCTATACAGGGGTTTCGGACAAGGCGGTTCTAATGGTGTACTTTTTGTTTTGATCTGACTCCTTTGTTAGGAACTATGGGTTTTTATATTTCTTAACATTGGACGTGATCGTCTCTTACTAGGTTGCTAGGTACCGGTGCAACCCGGATACTATTGGAAATTACATAATCCCTATTTATGTTTTAGTTAACATGGGCAAGGTGTCGTTCTTTATTGTATCACATATGGTTATCTTTTAATGTATTATTACAAACAGGAAAAAGCCTACGGCTTTTTCTTCTTTGGAATAGTAAGAGACGAACCTCAAAGAATCAGGCAGCTAACTAAGTCCAATATAAGCAATGGTTTGTTCTTCTAATGATCATCTTTTAATTTGGCGTTTCTTACTAGGTTGCTAGCTACCACTGCAACCTAGATATTCTTATTTCTGCTACTATGGGCTAAGGCTCGTTCTTTACTGTATTAACATTGGATGTGATCGTCTCTTACTAGGTTGCTAGCTACCGCTGCAACCCGGACTAGCATAACATTTTTTAAGTCTGATGAAGATTTAGCTGATGTGTCAAAAGTAAGGTTGTAAGTCGACGATTTTGTTTTGGCCATATTATAATTGGTATGGTGAAATAATATTATGCATATGGTTCTTAAATCATACTTCTTTATGGTCGCAAATGGTCTAGTGGCTAGGATAGTTAACTTTCACTTAACAGGAACGGGTTCGATTCCCGGTGTGGGAAAATTTTTAACTCTATTATCTCCGAACATTCGAACCTTTTATAATTTATAATGATGTATAATATAAATACTGTAATCTTAACTATAGTGAAGTTGTCTATGCAAGTTAGTATAGGGAAGATTTCGATCTTTATTATAAACTACAATGTTGCAGTGCCATGCTATCTGTTGAATTACTAACCTATACTATAATTAAGTGGCGTATAAAATTTAGTATAGGTAAGAGGTCGTTCTTTATTATAAAATTTTCTAAGAAGTACGCCTCCGTATATTCACTGTGTTGTCGAACATTTTCCATTGCATCTATAAACTGTTCCGCAGTTGCCAATCCATACCTTGGAAGCTTTTCGTTAAACTGACAACATTTCTTTTGGATATTGCCATGAAGCTTTGCCAAAGCATTTCTAGCCGACTTTTCAACAGCATCCGCTCTTTCAAAGAGAATTTTAATCTGTAATTTCGAATACTTTTCGTGATCCCGATAAAACATGCGTAAAATGTTTCTCAATTTACAAAGATCAGCCTGCATTTTTGCCATCTTCTTGTATTTCTGAATGTAATTTTTCCCTTTGTCCTTATGCGTTCTTCGGTACAACCTCGCAGAGAATTTAATTTTTTCATTATAGCTTTTGTCACCCCAGTATCTACCCATTATTCTGGTAGCAACTTTTTTCTTATGCTTGTTTCGGTAATCTATATCGTTATCATACCGTTCCTTGCTCTTTTGTTTCGCTGTCTCAATTTTTCCTTCTCGATACCCCTGATCCGTAAGATACCTCTGTTTTGCTCTGTCATATTTCATTTTCTTAAATCCTGGATCACAAGACATCTTAGTAGCAATCCTTACGCGTGCTCGAGCTTTATTGCGTTTGGTGGCATTTTTATCTCTTTTAAATAAACTTTTCTTATATTTCAGGATGTTAGCTTTATTTTTTGTGTAGTAAAGTTTTCTATTAGTAGAAATTTGGATTGTTCTATTTTGATATTGTTTTTGGTTATTCTTTCTTTTTTTCCACTCGCGTGAGACCATATTTTTTCAAGATTTAAAATTATTAAGCACACAAAATCCCGTGTCGAGTATCTAAAACCTAGCATAAAACAAAACTAATTTTAAAATTTTCAGGTATTTATCTTGTTTGAATTACAAAATTAGTATTATTGGTTAGACACCATAAATATTTTTGCAGTTTAAATAATAAGTTTAGTGATTCTGGACTGAAAACTAAAATAATTGCAATTATGAGACAATAATATGGAGATATGTACTTTACGGGTTACAGGATACAATAATAAATTTGAACTGAGATGAAAAAAAAATTTCTTCCAGGAGACAAAAAGCAAAACTAATTTTAGAATTTTCATGTATTTTTGTTGTTTAAATTAAAAAATTACTATTACTGATTAGGCATCATAAATATTTTTGCAGTTTACATAATAATTTTAGCGATTAAGCCAAAAAAGAAAATTTTGGTTCCAGGAGTTTCGGTTACTATTGAGACAAGTAGCTATTATTACTATAGAGTTCATTACATGGACTGTTTTATTGCTTCAAAATTCAAATATCTTTGAAAAGACTGCAGTATGAAAATACATCAAAAATGCAATTTTTTTGACAAAATTGATTCTACTTTAAAAAGTATTTTATTTTTAAATACAAAAGTGACTAGATGTTGCAATTTCCTTTAAAATGAGCTATTATACAGCTCTCTATGATTTTCCAGTGCCCAGCTAGCTGAGCAGAAAGAAAAAGCGGAAAGAAAAAAATATCCCGTTTGTGGAGAATAACGTGGTAAAAGTCAATTTTCTTGATTTTCAAGCCAATATATTTTCTTTGTTATTCAAGCCAAAGGGAGGTAAGTTTCCTTTATAGAGGATTCGGACAAGGCGGTTCTAATGGTGTACTTTTTGTTTTGATCTGACTCTTTTTTTAGGAGTTGGGGGGTTTTATATTTCTTGACATTGGAGGTGATCGTCTCTTACTAGGTTGCTAGCTACCGCTGCAACCCGGATATATATGGACTAAGGTTCGTTCTTTCATGTAAAACTAGCAAAACATTTTTTAAGCCTGATGAAGATTTAACTAATGTGTCAAAAGTAAGGTTGCAAGTCGACGATTTTGTTTTGGCCTTATTATAATTGGTATGGTGAAATAATAATACGCATATGGCTCTTAAATCATACTTCTTTGTGGTTCAATATGGTCTAGTGGCTAGGATAGTTAACTTTCACTTAACAGGCTCGGGTTCGATTCCCGGGGTGGGAAAATTTTTAACTCTATAATCTTCGAACATTTGAACCTTTTATAATTTATAATGATGCATAATATAAATACTGTAATCTTAACTATAGTGAAGTTGCGTATGCAAGTTAGTATAGGGAAGAGTTCGATCTTTATTATAAATACTATTGGAAATTACATAATCCTTATTTATGTTTTAGTTAACATGGGCAAGGTGTCGTTCTTTATTGTATATATATGGACTAAGGTTCGTTCTTTCTTGTAAAACTAGCAAAACATTTTTTAAGCCTGATGAAGATTTAACTTATGTGTCAAAAGTAAGGTTGCAAGTCGACGATTTTGTTTTGGCCTTATTATAATTGGTATGGTGAAATAATAATACGCATATGGCTCTTAAATCATACTTCTTTGTGGTTCAATATGGTCTAGTGGCTAGGATAGTTAACTTTCACTTAACAGGCTCGGGTTCGATTCCCGGGGTGGGAAAATTTTTAACTCTATAATCTTCGAACATTTGAACCTTTTATAATTTATAATGATGCATAATATAAATACTGTAATCTTAACTATAGTGAAGTTGCGTATGCAAGTTAGTATAGGGAAGAGTTCGATCTTTATTATATAACCTATACTATAGTTAGGTGGCCTATATAATTTAGTATAGGCAAGAGGTCGTTCTTTATTATAATCTAATGATGTACTTTTGTTTTGATCTGACTCTATTTTTAGGAGTTTTGGGTTTTTATATTTCTTAGCATTGGACTGATCGTCTATTACTAGGTTGCTAGCTACTGCTGCAACCCAAATTCACATATATATTTATTTATGAGAGGCAGCCTGGCCGAGTGGTCCAAGGCACTGGTGTTAGCCACCAGTCTCTTCAGAGGCGTGGGTTCAATTCTTACCGCTGGTATACGATTATGTTTGAAAGACTGCAGTGTGAAAAGACATCAAAATGCAGTTTTTGGTGGAAAAATTTATTCTCTTTTAGAAATAATTTATTTTAGTTACTACAGATTTTTAATCCAATTAATTTCCTTTAAAATGAGCTATTGCACAACCCTCTACGATGTTCCAGTGCCAAGCTATCTCTGGATACAAAAAAAGAAAAAAAAGAAAAAAGAAAAAAATATCCCGTTTAGGCAGAATGTTGTAGTAGCTGCCACTTTTCTTGATTTTCAAGCCAATATATTTCCCTTGCTGTTCAAGCCAAGGGACAGAAATTTTACTATGCAGGGGTTTCGGACAAGGCGGTTCTAATGGTGTACTTTTTGTTTTGATCTGACTCTTTTTTTAAGAACTATGGGTTTTTATATATCTTAACATTGGACGTGATCGTCTCTTACTAGTTTGCTAGCTACCGCTGCAACCCGGATCAGCGCAAAAAAATCAAATCAGAGATGAAAGGCCTGAGATCAGGAAAGTGAGACCTTAGCAATCATGTGAAGAAAATAATGGCCATATGCTATAATATGTGCTGTTCAAAGATACTTTTTGATTACGTGAGTAATTAAAAACAATGAATTAAGACAGATTTAGGAAATCTTTTGTTCAGATTATTGTCAGATGGGTTTTGCTTCCTTAAGAGTTTTTGAGAAGTTGTTACTACAAACGTTATGAACTTAAGAATTTATTTCACATTTGGCTAAGATCTTAACAATCAGGGTAATGGAAAATTTTTGAAACTTGAATATTTTGGAATTACCGAAATTGACTATGGACACAGGAAAGACAGATGACCAGCTAAACTTTTGGTACTTATTTAGAATCTGGTAAACACACGAGAAATGAAGTTTGGTTAATGCTAATGAAATAAAACAAAGTATGATAAAAATATAATAGTTCAGAAACAAATTTGGGCTATATATTTGCACATTAGGGGTGTGGCAAAGCATAGCATATATTACGTTACCTAACCGTTACCTAACTACGTAACCTAACCTAGGTACCTTTTTTGCCCCTTTAACCCCAAAAAACCGAAGTTTAAATTTTTTTCACAGAGTGAGCAATACCTCACTAGGCAGTGGACACCTATTTTTCATATAGAATCTTTGAGATTTCGATGCGGTTTTCTCGCGTGTTTACCGGATTCTAAATAAGTACCAAACTTTTCTCTACTGGAAAAAGGTCAACAGCAAAGTTTTTGCAGGTCAGAAAACGATTTCGGTGCTTAGGAGACCGTTTTTTTCATTGCTGCTGAAATTATCATCAAAGCTATATAGGATTTTAAGCTGTGGGATAATGGGAAAATGTCAAACAGAAATATACTGGAATTGTGAGTGTTGTTTATATTACCGCCTAGAACATAAGCTAAAACATTTATGAGGAAACAACAATAATTTTTTCAACAAAATCTGCTAACAGGTAATAACAAGCTATTCAATATTTTGAAGCTTTTTTTTTAAAAAAAAGAAGAGAAAATCCTGCTCATCATCAAGTTTCTATTTATTGAAAAAACAAAATATAACGTCCAGTTCTCCTGCTTCCGAGTAACTCTATTAATCACAAGACTAGTAATTATAAGTCCCAAAGTCAGAATGGATTATTAACCTTCCCAATTATCACCATATTTGTTTTTTGGTTGCCGAGGTTCAAAGACTCCGGGAGGCGGACGCATAGCAGGGACGTCCCTTTCTTGCATAATAGGTCTCTTCAAACGCTCTTCGTATTCCTCTCTGTTTCGGCGACGCAGCTCGTCGTAGTTAACAGTCTTTTCTGGCTCTGGGTTATTTACCCCTTTGTCAAGGAACCGCGAGTCCAAATCCAATGATGGAGTGTATGTGTCTGAAAATCCTGATAAAGGACGATCACCATAGCTCTCATAATCAGGGGTTTTCTGAGGTGCGACAACACGGACTCCAAAATCCACAGGAGTATCTATGTCAGATTCGGCTGTCTTTAAACCTTTTTGACGACGCAACTGATCACCCAACTCACTCGTAGGAGATCGAATAAATTTATCTGCACATGCTTTGGAGTAGGATGCTTTTCCAGCAATATAGCCTAGACAAGATGCAGCAAGTACTTTTGGTACAACACCAAAACGAAGGCTAGCTTGTAAAAAACCGCTCCTTATAGCATACAACGTGGCGGCACTAAAGCCAAATGCAAAAGGAACACATCTGTAGTAGAAACTTTCCGATCTACATTCTGAATAAATTTTCTGATCTTCTTTAGAAAGCTTAGGAAATTGGAATTGTGGTTGTTGAACTTGCTGTGCCATGATTAAATCGCCCCTAAAAAAAAGAAGTAAATTTTTATATCCCGTATCAAGTATCAAGAACCTAATAAAAAATTAAACTAATTTTTAAATTTTCAGGTATTTTTCTAGTCTAAATTAAAAGATTAAAACTATTGTTCAGACACCATAAATATTTTTGCAGTTTATAACTTTAGCGATTCTAAAATAAAAACGAAAATAAAATAAAAATTAATTTTTTCAATTTTTACGTCAAGTCGCTCATTAAGTCATAAACCTATTCTGTACTATTATTAGTACACAATAGGTTTTAGATATTACGTCATGTCACTTATTACGTCATATATGGTTATTAGTAGATAATCGGTAAAATATTCGTTCTTTATTAAAAAATTATGTAATACTAACTACATCCAACGACTATGACGTCATTGGTCAATATTGTATATAAAAAATTAAGTTTTTCGTAAGAAATAATTAATTGAAAAAAAAATTAAGTGCAAAAGTTGCTAGATCTAGAGATTTCCTTTAAAATGAGCCATTGAACAACTCTCTACGATGTTCCAGTGCCAAGCTATCTGTGAAAAAGAAGAAAGAAAAAATATCCCGTTTAGGCAGAATGTTGTAGTAGCTGCCACTTTTCTTGATTTTCAAGCCAATATATTTCCCTTGCTGTTCAAGCCAAGGGACAGAAAGTTTCCTATACAGGGGTTTCGGACAAGGTGGTTCTAATGGTGTACTTTTTGTTTTGATCTGACTCCTTTTTTAGGAACTATGGGTTTTTATATTTCTTAACATTGGACGTGATCGTCTCTTACTAGGTTGCTAGCTACCGCTGCAACCCGGATTGCTAGCTACCGCTGCAACCCGGATCAGCCTATATATTTTCCTTGTTTTTCAAGCCAATGGATGGTTCCTATATAGGGGTACTGGACAATGCGGTTCTACTAGTGAACTTTGTTTTTTGATCTGATTCTAGTTTTAGAAGTTATGGAATTTTTTATTTTTTACTATTGGGCATGATCGTCTCTTACTAGGTTGCTAGCTACCGCTGCAACGCAGATAAAAAAAATTGATTGGTGAATTGAAACTAGAGTAATTGCTGAAAATTTTAATTAAAATAATTTTTATATCATGGATCTCTAAATTCATTATGTAAACGGCAAAAATATTTATGGTGTCGGAGCAATAATTTTAATTTTTTAGTTAAAACTAGAAGAATACCTGAAAATTTTTATATTAGTTTTTATTTTTGATAGTGCCTTGATACTTGGCACGTCGTTTTATGGGAATTAATAATTTTTACAGAATGAAATTTAAATTTGATGTAACTCCAGTGTTTTACACTGTTGCAACTTTGGGAGTATTATATTACTTAGAAAGGAAAAAGAATGTGCCAGTTTTGGATGATATTGGTATAATTGCTGAAAAGTGTATTGGGGGTATAAGAGGATTATTTTCCAAAGTAATGGAACATAAGAACAAGGAAAAGGTAGAATATGTACCATAAAATTATAAAAATGATAGAAAATGAGCTATATGAAACAAAAGACAAGCAGCAATATAGTTAAATAATTTTTTAAGAGTAAAACGACCATAAACCACTATTAATAAAACAATGAAGCCCAAAACGTTGTTTGAGGTGGCAATGTTAATTTCCATAGTAAATCGTTAACCTCAGCCTCTTAGGGAGGTAATTGAAATTAATACATACAAGAAGATCTCGGTTTAAACAAAGATACTGGAAGTATTTTTATAAGCCCAATTTACAATGATATAATGTAATTGAATTCAATTATCATTCCTCCTCATTTTAAACCAAGATCAATTGAGTTCGTAGGGCTGCCAATGGTTCAAGGAGACAAAAATAGGGACTTTAAGGACTTTTTCTGGCGGAAAAAAGATCTTTAGGGACCTTCCTGACATCAAAAAAGGGACCACTGACGAAAATCATTTCCAGCTACTCCAAATGTTCCGTCCAAATGCCAAGTTTGGGTTTGCAACAGACCGCAGCAACTTATCCATGTTTCGTAAACCATACTTTGGTAACATGGGTACTTCGTAAATTAGAAAATTATTCACTTGAGCTAATTCTTTAGTATTGTTCGAACCAGGTCTTATACTGGAATTTAAATCCGAGGAAAGCGGAAGTTTCAAGCCAAATATCTTGTGCGTTGTCGGTCCAAAAGTACATACCCCGATATGTATTCTTCGGTGCACATTCAGACAGCTTGAGTTGTGAGAAGTATTTCTCACATAGATTATATTTAAATGGTCTCGCTTGTCTTTTTCTGCGTTTACTGCTTCTTCTTCCATTTCATTTTGTGGTTTTGTCATTTTCTGCTTATAACGTTATTATTAACTACTTTTTTCAACTATATTTTATTTTCGAAATATCTTATTAAAATTGAAAAAACAGTCGCTTCACAGTCGTTCATTTTATTAAAAATTGATACGTCCGTGAATCTTATAGTAAATATTTTTTAATTTTAAATAAAAACTTTAGCGGTTATAAAATTAAAAATAATATATATAAAAAATTTGATTTTTGGGCCTTAAAATAATTATTAAATTCCAGCCCGGGTAGATTTTATGTAATTTATTTCTAACGACTCCATCCAATATGCATCCAATGACTATGACGTCATTGATCAATATTGTACATAATAAATTAAAAAAGTAAAAAGCCTACGGCTTTTCTTCTTTGGAATAAGAGACGATCCTCAAATAATCAGACAGCTAACTAGGTTTATAATCTGTTCTTTAACATTAACTTCATTAATCGGATATTTTAATATATCCTATGTGGTCTAAAGGTTGGGATAGCTCTCACCCAGTTGGCTTGAGTTCAATTTCCGTATGGGAAATTTTTACTTATGTTATATATTAAAATTATGATATATTATGATATATGACTTATGAATATAATAAAAATTTCTTAAATGTAGTAAAAATAATTTGTTTTAATTACAAAAGCTTTTTAACCCCATTAATTTCCTTTAAAATGAGCGATTGAAAGACTCTCTACGATGTTCCAGTGCAAAGCTATCTGTTGAATTACTAACCCATTCTGTAATTAAGTGGCGTATAAAATTTAGCATTGGCAAGAGGTCGTTCCTTATTATAACGTCTCTTACTAGGTTGGTAGCTACCGCTGCAACCCGGATGAATAAGTAACCTATACTAAAATTAAGTGGTGTATAAAATTTAGTATAGGCAAGAGGTCGTTCCTTATTATAAAAGAAAGAAAAAAATATGCCGTTTAGGCAGAATGTTGTAGTAACCGCCACTTTTCTTGATTTTCAAGCCAATATATTTCCCTTGCTGTTCAAGCCAAATAACAGAAAGTTTACTATACAGGGGTTTCGGACAAGGCGGTTCTAATGATGTACCTTTTGTTTTGATCTGACTTTTTTTAGGAGTTATAGGTTTTTATATTTCTTAACATTGGACTTGATCGTCTCTTACTAAGTTGCTAGCTACCGCTGCATCCCGGAGGTTGTTAGCTACTGCTGCAACCCGGATTTTCCTAAAAATTGATTCTATTTAAAAAAAATTAAGTCTTTACTGTAATATTCCAATGATCGTCTTTTAATGTAATAACCTATATTGGTGAAAAAATTTATTCTCATTTAGAAATAATTTATTTTAGTTACAAAAGGTTTTTAACCCAATTAATTTCCTTTAAAATGAGCCATTGAACAACTCTCTACGATGTTCCAGTGCAAAGCTATCTGTGGAAAAGAAAAAAAGAAAAAAAAAATATCCCGTTTAGGCAGAATGTTGTAGTAGCTGCCACTTTTCTTGTTTTTCAAGCAAATATATTTCCCTTGATGTTCAAGGCAAGAGACAAAAATTTTACTATACAGGGGTTTCGAACAAGGCGGTTCTCATGGTGTACTTTTTGTTTTGATCTGACTCTTTTTTTAGGAGTTAGGGGTTTTTATATTTCTTAGCATTGGACGTGATCGTCTCTTACTAGGTTGCTAGCTACTGCTGCAACCCGGACTATCCCTGGATCCACCATATATAAGTTACTATGGGCGAGAGATCGTTCTTTACTTTAAATTTTGAAAAAGAACTTTGCCCTTCGTCTAATTTATCGCACATCTTCTAACCACTCGTGTCTTTACTCATCGTTTTCATTTATGACTCGCTCAGATTCTCTCTTTTGCATATCTTCTCATCACCCGTGTCTTTGCTCTTTATTTTCATTTTTGACTTTATTAGGAGCTATGTATATTTCATAGTATTGGACGTGGTCGTCTCTTACTAGGTTGCTTGCTACTGTTGTAACCCAGATTACGAACAGGAAAAAGCCCACAGCTTTTTTCTAGTTTGGATAGTAAGAGACGAAATTCTGAGAATTAAGCAGGTAAGTAAGTAAAATATTGTTCCATACCCAGAAAAGCTCAAAGCGTATTTCCTTGGATTACCTTTTAATTGGTCATTTCAGTTAATATGGGTTAGAAATCGTTCTTTACTATAAAACAAATCTCTACGATGTTTCAGTGCCAAGGTATCTGTGGAAGAGAAGAAGAAGAAGAAAGAAAAAATATCCCGTTTGTGGAGAATAACGTGGTTAAAGTCAATTTTCTTGATTTTCAAGCCAATATATTTTCTTTGTTATTCAAGCCAAAGGGTGGTAAGTTTCCTTTATAGGTGTTTCAGACAAGGCGGTTCTAATGGTGTACTTTTTGTTTTAATCTGACTCTTTTTTAGGAGTTAGGGGTTTTTATATTTCTTAACATTGGACGTGATCGTCTCTTACTAAGTTGCTAGCTAGCGCTGCAACCCGGATAGTAAGAGACGAACCTCAAAGAATCAGGCAGCTAATTATGTCCAATGTATGCAAATTTGTGTTATTTTAATGATCATCTTGTAATTTAACTTTAATATGAAATATGCAGTTTTTGTAAAAAAAACTGATTCTATTAAAAATAATTTGTTTTAATTACAAAAGTTTTTTAGCCCCATTAATTTCCCTTAAATAAGCCATTGAACAACTCTCTACGATTTTTCAGTGCCAAGCTATCTGTGGAATTAATAACCTATACTATAATTAAGATGTGTATAAAATTTAGTATAAGAAAGAGGTCGTGTTTTATTTTAAAAAATGATTTATGGATTTTTGGATTTTTGGGAGTTATGGATTTTTATATTTCTTAACATTGAACGTGATCGTCTCTTACTAGGTTTCTAGCTACCGCTGCAACCCGGGTTTACTATGGGGCGTGATCGTCCCTTGCTACGTTGCTAGCTACCGCTGCAACCCGGATAGTGAAATGTTATTCCAGTGATCTTATTTTAATGTAGAATCAATTGTAACCTTTTATGACGTCATATATACCACAGACCTCTTTTCTTTTTCCCATTGCATTAGTTACTATGAGACAGACTTCGGTCCTTACTGTAAAACTTTAGTTTAATGTAAAAATTCGATGATCGAGCCTTTATGTAACCCGGATTAAAAAATTATTATCATATCTTATATGTAAATTTTATTTTATACGTCTTCGATAGTCTAATGGTAAGTATGCCCACTTGTTACCTGGGAGAAGGGGGTTTGATTCCCCGTTGGGGAGAACTTTTAATATGTTGAATTAAAAGCACTATCTTTTCAATTTAAAATTTAAAAAAGAAACTTGTTTATTTACATTCTAGCTAAAATAATGAACATAATATGAATGAACCACAGTGTTCAGTTTCTTTGGACTTGAGTTCATTTTTTAACTATAAATACAAACAGGAAAAAGCCTACGGCTTTTTCTTCTTTTAAATAGTATAAGAGACGAAATTCAAACAATCAAGTAGCTAACTAAGTCCAATGTATTGAATGGTTTGTTATTTCAGTGATCGTCTTTTAATGTAAAATTTTTTGACAAAATTGATTCTACTTTAAAAAGTATTTTATTTTTAATTACAAAAGTGACTAGATGTTGCAATTTCCTTTAAAATGAGGTATTATACAGCTCTCTATGATTTTCCAGTGCCCAGCTAGCTGAGAGGAAAAATCAAGCGGAAAGAAAAAAATATCCCGTTTGTGGAGAATAACGTGGTAAAAGTCAATTTTCTTGATTTTCAAGCCAATATATTTTCTTTGTAATTCAAGCCAAAGGGCGGTAAGTTTCCTTAATAGGGGTTTTGGACAAGGTGGTTCTAATGGTATACTTTTTGTTTTGATCTGACTCTTTTTTTAGGAGTTAGGGGTTTTATATTTCTTTAAATTGGAGGTGATCGTCTCTTACTAGGTTGCTAGCTACCGCTGCAACCCGGAATTGGAGGTGATCGTCTCTTACTAGGTTGCTAGATACCGCTGCAACCCGGATAATTAACTGGCGTATAAAATTTAGCATAGGGAAGAAGTCGTTCTTTATTATAAGTTCGATTCCCGTTATGGGAAAACTTTTAACTCTATAATCTTCGAACATTCGAACCTTTTATAATTTATAATAATGTATAATATAAATACTGTAATCTTCACTATAGTGAAGTTGCCTATGCAAGTTAGTATAGGGAAGAGTTCGATCTTTATTATAAAAAGTTTTCTATACAGGGGTTTCGGACAAGGCGGTTCTAATGTTGCACTTTTTAGTTTGATCTGACTCTTTTTCTTAGGAACTATGGGTTTTTATATTTCTTAACATTGGACGTGATCGTCTCTTACTAGGTTGCTAGCTACCGCTGCAACCCGGATAACAATGTAACACATCAGTAACTATGGGAGAGAGATCGTTCTTTAGTGTAAAAAAAAATATCCCATTTAGGCAGAATGTTGTAGTAGCTGCCACTTTTCTTGATTTTCAAGCCAATATATTTCCCTTGCTGTTCAAGCCAAGGGTGAAAAAGTTTACTATGCAGGGGTTTCGGATAAGGCGGTTCTAATGGTGTACTTTTTGTTTTGATCTGACTCCTTTTTTAGGAACTATAGGTTTTTATATTTCTTAACATTGGACGTGATCGTCTCTTACTAGGTTGCTAGCTACCGCTGCAACCCGGATAACCACGATGACGTCAGTTACAGCTTGGGTTTTGTTCTATGCTATATCATTACAAACAGGAAAAAGCCTACGGCTTTTTCTTCTTTGAAATAGTAAGAGACAAACCTCAAGCAATCAAGTAGCTAACTAAGTCCAATGTATGTAGTGGTAAGTTATTCCAATGATCGTCTTTTAATGTATTTTTTTAACTTTCTTTAAAATGAGCCATTAAACAACTCTCTGCGATGTCCCAGTGCCAAGCTATCTGTCGATTTACTAACCTATACTAAAATTAAGTGGCGTATAAAATTTAGTATAGGCAAGAGGTCGTTCTTTATTATATTAATGTCGAATTTTCAGCAGCAAAGAAATTTATTAATATTATCTCAATTAGTATTAAGACTGATTGAAATAATAGTTACCGTTACCGAAGCAGTTACAAATAGCAATTTTTCTCACTTTTTACAGTGTTTTAATATTTTTTTGCTACTATGGGCTGGTGTTCGTTTATTACTAGATTGCAGCTATCACTGTAACTATGATTTTCAGACTGAAGAATCAGCTTTACTATACTGTTTCGAATTTAGGTTTAAATCCAATTAAAATGCGCATACACAGTAGATATCAATGCCTTTGATAACCTTTATATAGCCTTACAATAGCTGAGTTTTCGATCTATGATCTTAGTTGTCTATTTTTACACTTACTTCTTTGTTCTTAGTTTTTTGGTTCCAGTTTGCCGTTTTTGGTCTCTGGTCTTATTTGCTAGCATAAAAGTATACACTACTGGGTATTTTATTTTATTTATTGAATTTTTTTTCCACAAATTCAGTTTTTCAAAGAAAAGTGAAGAGCTTCATTAAACCAAAAATGAGCAAAAATAAAATCAAATAATCTACTAAGCGTGAAACTACCACGTATCATCATCGATAAATAAATAATTTTGCTAGAAGAAAGATCACGGATGCGTGATTTTTTTTGCCTTTTTCCCCCCAAAGGTTCTAGAATTTTTTCTTCTACCCAGACGTCCTATAATTTTGCGAGAGGGATTATTTGAACAGAAGTTAAAAGCTCTAGTGCCTTTTAATAATAATGGGTTTTTATATTTCATAACATTGGACGTGATCGTCTCTTACTAGGTTGCTAGCTACCGCTGCAACCCGAATGATCCATTGAACAACTCTCTACGATGTTCTAGTGCCAAGCTATCTGTGGAATTACTAACCTTAACTATAATTAAGTGGTGTATAAAATTTAGTATAGGCAAGAGGTCGTTCTTTATTATAAAAACTTATAATGATGTATAACATAAATACTGTAATCTTAACTATAGTGAAGTTGCCTATGCAAGTTAGTATAGGGAAGAGTTCGATCTTTATTATAAAAATTTCCTTTAAAATGAGCCAATGAACAACTCTCTACGATGTTCCAGTGTCAAGCTATTTGTCGAATTACTAACCTATACTATAATTAATTTAGTATAGGCAAGAAGTCGTTCTTTATTATAAAATCTGTTGAATTACTAACCTATACTATAATTAAGTGGCATATAAAATTTAGTATAGGCAAGAGGTCGTTCTTTATTATAATTTGGCCAACCATCTTGGGCTAAACGGAAAGCAGGTCGTCCCCGTCTGGGGTGGGAGGACGTCATAAGGAAAGATTTAAAAGAAATGGGAACTTCGTGGGCGGGTGTAAAAAGGGAGGCTTTGAATAGACTGGGGTGGAGGAGGAGCGTGCGTAGCTGTGTTGGCCTCAGGCGGCTTGGTGCTGCGATGAGTTGTTAGTAGTAGTAGTAGTAGTTAATATTGTCGTTCTTTACTATAAAGGATAAACTCCGTTAGATCCTCTTGGCTGACATCGATCTTTTAAGTATTGTTCTTTACTAGGTTTCAGCCATCTCTACAGCCATGATATTGACGGAAATTACATAATCCCTATTTATGTTTCAGTTAACATGGGCTAGGTGTCATTCTTTATTGTAAAAAAAAAGAAACTCTAGGTATTGCAGATATTTTTAAGACTTGAATTTTACCGTGGGCACCCCAACATGAAACCGAATGTTAATGTTCATCGAATTTCTCAGGCCTTCGTCTCTTGACAATTACAAACTACAAACACTACAACAAAAATGTATAACTGCATAAGGAAGCCTTTTTCTTTAAAAATATCTCCTATTGTTGCTTTTTTTTTAGATAAACTTGGTTGCGTAAATTTTCAATGTCTAAATTTGAACTGTCAGTTTTGATTTTCTCTGTCTTGGTAGTTAAATGTTCCAACATGTTAATATGTTCTGGTAGTTTAAATGTGTTAAATATGTTCTTACAATGAGAGTGGAAGTTGAAATAGCTGAAATAGCATTATTTATGAAATAAACTACAATAGTTAATTATACTATTAAATGAAGGGTGAAATATTTGAAGTTAAAATAGCATAATTAATTAGAAACATATATAGTTCTTAACTGGAGATATTTTTGAAAAATGGCATGAATATCCTGCGTGAAAGAAGCTAACATACGTGAATATTATTCTTTAATTCATTCTTATTTTAATTTTTGCCCCATTGCTTATTTAAATACTTTTAAATCCCGAATTAAGCCCCTTCAACGTCTTCAAAATAAGCCCTTCGTACATTATCTAGCTAAAATAATGAAGATAATAAGAATGAACCACAGTGTTCAGTTTCTTTGGACTTGAGTTCGTTTTTTAACTATAAATACAAACAGGAAAAAGCCTACGGCTTTTTCTTCTTTTAAATAGTAAGAGACGAAACTCAAACAATCAAGTAGCTAACTAAGTCCAATGTATGGAATGGTTTGTTATTTCAGTGATCGTCTTTTAATGTAAAACCCGCAAACCTCGAATCATGAGGCACACTTTCATCCATTGTGCAGTAGTAAGGTATTCATTGATTTGATTTTTCCACAAAACTTTGTATATACGGATAAATAGATTTTGATAAACTAATTCTTATGGCTATACTAACTTGACTATTCAAGTTAGTATAGCCAAGAGTTATTTTATAATTATAATGACGTCATATACACCACATACCTCTTTTTCTTTTCTCTGTTGCATCAGTTACTATGAGATAGACTTCGTTATTTACTGTAATAATCTATATCGTTATCATACCGTTCCTTGCTCTTTTGTTTCGCTGTCTCAATTTTCCCTTCTCGATACCCCTGATCCGTAAGATACCTCTGTTTTGCTCTGTCATATTTCATTTTCTTAAATCCTGGATCACAAGACATCTTAGTAGCAATCCTTACGCGTGCTCGAGCTTTATTGCGTTTGGTGGCATTTTTATCTCTTTTAAATAAACTTTTCTTATATTTCAGGATGTTAGCTTTATTTTTTGTGTAGTAAAGTTTTCTATTAGTAGAAATTTGGATTGTTCTATTTTGATATTGTTTTTGGTTATTCTTTCTTTTTTTCCACTCGCGTGAGACCATATTTTTTCAAGATTTAAAATTATTAAGCACACAAAATCCCGTGTCGAGTATCTAAAACCTAGCATAAAACAAAACTAATTTTAAAATTTTCAGGTATTTATCTTGTTTGAATTACAAAATTAGTATTATTGGTTAGACACCATAAATATTTTTGCAGTTTAAATAATAAGTTTAGTGATTCTGGACTGAAAACTAAAATAATTGCAATTATGAGACAATAATATGGAGATATGTACTTTACGGGTTACAGGATACAATAATAAATTTGAACTGAGATGAAAAAAAAATTTCTTCCAGGAGACAAAAAGCAAAACTAATTTTAGAATTTTCATGTATTTTTGTTGTTTAAATTAAAAAATTACTATTACTGATTAGGCATCATAAATATTTTTGCAGTTTACATAATAATTTTAGCGATTAAGCCAAAAAAGAAAATTTTGGTTCCAGGAGTTTCGGTTACTATTGAGACAAGTAGCTATTATTACTATAGAGTTCATTACATGGACTGTTTTATTGCTTCAAAATTCAAATATCTTTGAAAAGACTGCAGTATGAAAATACATCAAAAATGCAATTTTTTTGACAAAATTGATTCTACTTTAAAAAGTATTTTATTTTTAAATACAAAAGTGACTAGATGTTGCAATTTCCTTTAAAATGAGCTATTATACAGCTCTCTATGATTTTCCAGTGCCCAGCTAGCTGAGCAGAAAGAAAAAGCGGAAAGAAAAAAATATCCCGTTTGTGGAGAATAACGTGGTAAAAGTCAATTTTCTTGATTTTCAAGCCAATATATTTTCTTTGTTATTCAAGCCAAAGGGAGGTAAGTTTCCTTTATAGAGGATTCGGACAAGGCGGTTCTAATGGTGTACTTTTTGTTTTGATCTGACTCTTTTTTTAGGAGTTGGGGGGTTTTATATTTCTTGACATTGGAGGTGATCGTCTCTTACTAGGTTGCTAGCTACCGCTGCAACCCGGATAACCATTGAACAACTCTCTACGATGTTCCAGTACGAAGC